>NW_027041827.1:1018710-1186600 GCF_033297395.1 Canariomyces notabilis
TTAGTCCCTGTTCATCAGTCGCCGCTCTCGCGTGGTGCCCTACGGTCTGCCGGGGTACCGACGATTGCGGCGAGCACCACCCCAGCACCGGGGCCGGCCGGGCACGAACTGCCAGGCTGGCGCGGCATCTGGGAAGACTCTTGTCAGGCGCAGGGGAACAACCCGCGTGCGCCGGAGGGTGGGCTTTGTGGGTGATTGGCGGTTCGCCAGACCTGCCTATAGCCACCGGGGGTACCCTACCCGTTGGGGACGCTCTACTATAGCGGATGAACCTTCTGGTCGGGCCTCCTCTTGGGGCGCCCAGGCGGTGTTCTCGAGGGCAACGCGCCCCCGGATTTCTCCTGCCGACGGCGCTTTGGGACCTCGGAATTCATCCATTGGTCTAGCAAATGGACATCCCCTGCTGACTGGATTACAGACCTCGCCGCGTTTGACCTACCGATCGACACTCGTAACCGACCGATACCCGACAGTGATCCAACAGACTTCACATCCATCAGACAAGTCGTTCTCCCATTCCCTTCCCCCCCCCCCAGCTCTCTTGAAACTCTGAACTCACCAGATGTGATAGGCTCTTCAGATCCCTCGCCCCAGGCGACCATCGACATCCAACACTTCCGATCACCAGGTATAGTGGTGTCAAGGTTCTCTAACACTGACATGATCATCTAGGGCTCGTGGAACAGAAGAAGACATTGGACCGCTCGCTCTCACTACCAGGCAGTGACAGCACATCACCAAGGTGACTTGAGAGCTTTTCGGGTTCCAGCCCTAGCCCCATGATGACGAGAAACCGTGCTTCTTCTGATCAATCTGCAAAGATTCATGATCTAGACTGACATATCTGAGGCTTAACGGGGTATCCCGTCTGTCTTCAATCCCTTTCTCTACTTCACATTTGTCAACAGGCCGCTTCAAGGATCATCTCCGACCGCCGACTCGGCCACAACTTGAAGCAGGCTTGAGTCTTCGAGGCAAGTCATGATTACTACTTCCTGCTTCTCCTTCGCTCCTCTTCAATCCAGGCCGATGATGACATGTGTTAGCTGATGATCAATCTGAAAAGATGCATGATCTAAATTCCTGGGTCTGAGGCTGCCATGATATTCCATACGTCGGGTTTTCAGTTCTTGCTTCTGCCTCATATCCGTTCTGCTAACAGGTCCAAGTTGTTTCTAGGAAAGGTAACCCAGCTTTGATTGTCTTTCTGACAGCTGCCACAGGCAGCCACCGGCCACCGAGGCAAGTCATGGCATTTCCGCTTCTCCATCTCCCCTATTTCAAACCCAGCCAGTGATGACAAGGAACGGAGATCTTCTGATCGATCTTTCCAGATTCATGATCTAAACCTTCTGGGTCTGAGGCTGCCGCCATGATATTCCATCGTTTTCAGTTCCTGCTTCTGCCTCATATTCGTCCGGCTAACAGGTTCAAGTTGTCTCTAGGAAAGGTAACCCAGCTTCGAGTGTCTCTCTGACCAGACAGCTGACACAACACGAAGCAGCCACCGGGCATCGAGGTAAGTCATGGCATTTCCGCTTCTCTATCCCCCCCGATTTCAAACATAGCCAATGATGGCATATGGGCAATTTTCTGAAACGACTCATGATCAGAACTGCGCAATGAACTGAGGCTGCATTGTTATTCCATAAGGCTTTACTTCTACCTCTGTTTTGAATCTAGGATCTAGGTAGGCTAACATCATCATGTTGTTGTTCCTAGGACGACTGACACCGCCGACACATGCAGCCACCGGACCCGACATCGACTGGAGGTGAGTGATGGCATTTTCCACTTCTCCATGATTCATTCCTCTTTCAAATCCAGCCAATGATTACCATCTGCTCATTCTGAACCGACTCATGATCAAAACTCAAAGTATTCTGAGGCTGCCTCGATATTCCACCGGGTTTCACTTCTTGACTCTGTCTACGATCCATCTAGCTAACATCCATCCTGTTGTTCTTCCTAAGGCAGGTAACCGGACTTTTGTTGTCTCAATAACCGTTGACGCCGGGCAAGCAGGCGACAACCACCTATCCAGGCAAGTTATGGTTTTTCCTAGCCCTCCTACTTCCACGGTTCCACCCAGTCCCCAGATGATGCAGTTAGGACTTCTTCCTCTGAAACGAATTCATGATTTACACAACAGATACTATCTGAAGCCGCTTTGCGGATCCGAGCTGCTCTCCATCCATTATCTCCTTGAGTGTCAGGTCACTAATATGTCTCGATGGTTCTAGGGAAGTTAGACCGATTAGACTTTGATTGTCTCAGCGCAATCATTGATGGCATCGACACAAGCAAGCACCAGCTATCGAGGCAAGTCGTGACTACATCGAGTCGTTCTACTTCCTATCTGCCGTCCCGGTCCGAGGATGACCCAATTTTCAAATGACTTTCTTTCCCTTTTTCTGAGAGGAGTTCATGATGGACACAACAGAGACTATCTGGGGCCGCTTTGCTACAACACTATCTGCCTTGCATTGACTCTTGGATTTCTGGGTAACTGACAGGTCTTGTCCTAGAAAAGTTGAACCGACCACGATTCTCTCCGAGCCGCCAATGAATATACAAGCAACCACCTGCAGCCTCTATGACCGAAATCGACGACGAGTTCCCGCTCACAAGTTTCGCAACGGGCGAGTCTCCCCTCCCAGCTTCAACCTGCTCAAATGCGAGGCGCCCATGATGATTTGCGGGAGACCCAGGCCTAGAGCCATCAAGGCTGGCCAGGACGTCTCGCGCACTCAGGCTGAGCCTGCTGAGGCACCAGAACGCTATGAATCTGTTTTTCCCTTTCGAGATTGAGGGGATATCCTGCTGATAAACTTCTTTCTTCAGGACGACAAACCGGAGCCGACCTATGACTCCTGTCCCGGAGAAATCCAGCAGGTACCTGAGCATCGAGCCCTAGCACTGAACAATCCCCACATGTAGGTACGTCAGGTCCCTCTTCTGCCTGAGTTTTGATGAGAAGCGGGCGCTGTGATAATCAAGTTGGCATTGAAGGGAGCCTTGGCTCTGAAGAGACAAGGCGTTGACCGAAAACTCATGGATCTGAGCGCTGTCACGGCCGGAAATCCTAGTTGTTCTCCTCAAGTTGAGCTTCGGGTTCTAACGAGTATTGCTAATGCCCAGGAAGAGTCTGCAGAGCATCCACGTCTATCGATGTCAACCATCACCATTGATCCAAGACTGTCAGGTAAGCTCAACCTCTGTATCCAAGTTTGAGTTAGGCGGGAGCCGAGTGCAATGATGACCTGTTTGTGGTTATGAGAGCCTGAAGCCAGGCAATGACCAGAAAATCGTCTTCATTGATCTGAGCACTACAACAGTTTGTAACTGCGGCCTTAGTACCATCATGGCATTCCAGATGCTAACATCTTGCATGGTGTCTAGGTGGCCCGAGATATTCCCCGTCCACGAAGTTGACGTTAACCCGTCACCACCGATCCCCGAACCGTCGGGTAACCCGGTACGCCCACCATTTGAAGTTCAAGTCTAGAAGGAGGCAATACACCATGGGGCATGGGCGCCATGATGACCTATCATACGATACTACACTGGGAGTTTGCAATCACCGTGACTGCAGGCGATGACCGCAAGGCAATGCTCATTCTGAGCGCCATCACGACAGAAACCGCCGTTTCCATCTTCACTACACATGCTTCATTTGCTGGCAACGTTCCTCTCACAGAACTCGGAATCTCTCCAGACCATCCTTTCACATGGGCGTCAAGCAACCTGACCATTTCGATGACTCTCAGCAGGAGGTGAGCTCAGTCCCCCACTGGTTGGACCTGAGAGTGCAATGATGATCTTCTTAATGAACTGTTTTGATGGGAGCCTGGTGAGTCCAGGCATTGACCGAAACAACACGATCTGAGCACTGTCATACCCCGGAACTCATTTCACCCTCATTGAAGCTTTAGTTTGCTAATGTAACGATTATGGTTGTCCAGGGAAACGCCCGTACCATCCCATTCAAAATCATCTCAGTGACTGAGTGTCAGCAGGAGGTATCAGTTCCCAATCTCCCTCCATACTCAACCCTGATGGGGCCTGAGTGCCATGATGATCTCTTAATGAACTTCCTTCATGGGAGCCTGGTGAGCCCAGGCATTGACCGAAGCAACACGATCTGAGCACTGTCATATCCCGAGAAACGCGTGTCACCTTCAATGAAGCTTCAGTTTGCTAACTTTTTTGTTGTCCTTTGAGGAAAACATCGGTATCAGCCAATGCAAAATCATCTCGGCAACTTTTCATGTTATCAAGAGGTAAGCTATGTTTCCGATCACTAGTGTCTGGTCCCAACCATGCGGGAGGTGAGGGCTATGATGATCAATCTTGTCCATGGGAGCCTGGTAAGCCCAGGCATTGACCGAAACGACGAGTGATCCGAGCACTGTATATCTCAGAGAACTTCAATTTCACCCTCAATGAAGCTTCAGTTTGCTAACTTACTGGTTGTCTTTGAGAAAACGAAGGTTTCACCTTTTGAATGAATTCAAGTTTCAACATCATCTCGGTAACTATTAGCAGGAGGTAAGCTCTGTCCTCAATCCCTGTACTGTTCCAGGCATGAGTGCCAATGACGATCTTTCAATGACCTTTTTCTTGTTGAGAGCCTGGTGGAACCAGGCAATGACCGAATCGACGAGTGACCTGAGCACTATCATGTCCGGGAATCAATCCCATCCATGATTTCACCCTCACTGCCCAAGCTTCAGCTTGCTAACGTATTCGTTTGTCTTCGAGGAACTGCATAAACGACGCTCTCATCCATATCAACGACAGATTCAAGTTGTCAGGGACGCCCCTCCTGTGCGTTGTTCGGCTTTGGAATAAAGAAATGTGTAGAAAATACGGTGGTGGTACAGGGCGGGCGGGGAGAGTTTAAGTGTTGAGGGCAAGGCAGACATGGATACACCCGAGCTGGATTGAAGGATTGCCTGCCAAACATCATAATCGTCCTGATCCTTGTTCTGGCTGGTCTGCTGAGCCAATACCTAAGGTACACCATAGCACGGTTAGGCTGCGGAGTTATCGGGTACATTGCCGCGACTGCTTTCGGCGCATTTGCATTTCGCTGGATACGAGATGTGAAGGATGGCTGCAGAAAAGGAAAGATCCCGATGTGGACGAAATCTGTGGAGCAAATGTGGTTCGGCCCCGGGCAATGGCGAGGATGGAAGGCCATAGGATTTCTGCACCTAGAAATAGCTCGGCATCATCACTTTGGAACACATGCGCAGTCGTCATTGTTCCCGGGAAACCGTGGCAGTCCTCTGATGTTGATCCCCCCTCAGAAGTGAATTGGTAACGTCAACTTCGTTCTGCGTGGAGCAAGATAAAAAAGGGAGAAACGGTGCTCACCTCCACTCCTGGGTTCTCGCCAAAATTCGCGCCATCAACACGAGGTATGTAAGGTACGGATATGTACGAGGACATGCTGATAGCCTCCAAGTCCTGCGGTGTAAGTGTACCGTACTGTACAGTAGGTATGTACATACATACCTGCTCGAGCTGGCGTATCTTGTACCCGACTCCGAGCACCCGCAAGATAGTGTAAAACCCGAGGCGGGGGCGAGCTTGAGAAAAGAAGAACCATCGTCGTCAGGATCAGCGCCGAGCCTGTTTGTGCGCCTTGGCAAAGTCTTGTTTTGACGACCCTGCGGGCCCAGGGGAACTGACGCAGATCGCAGATCGCATGCAACAACACAGGGCGAACCGAACAGTTCCGGTGAAATGGCTATGTACCTAGGTATTGCCCAATGCTGACTGCTGAGCGTGTCAATCTGCATCGTTACACACAGTGCTCGCCCTGATCCTACAGACGGATTACCTCCATAATCCTGCCTCGGGGCCTGCCTCGTATGTACAAGTATGTATTGTACAGTACAACTACTGCACATCAGTCAGCGGGAAACAATTTCACCGCGTTTTGGAAGCGGTGATCTTCATGAGCCAAAAGGATTGTAGACAAATCGAGTCGACGGCAGCAGAGAATGAGAGTCATGTCCTCTCCACAAGTCTGAAAGTTCAGAATTTCGGACAACGACTGGCCCACAAAAGTATCTTGAAACGAGATGATGACGGGAGGTCTTGCGTGTTTGCATTGGGTGGCGCTGTCCACTGTGGGGCTGCGTCAGCACCCGCCCCGAACCACTCACCTTTCCCCAATGCGTCCCAGAACCGGTTTCGCCTGTCGTCCAACCCCAGCCACGAGCCGGGGCTGTGCCAGACGCTAATGTCACTGGGCTAGGGGAATTAGCGGCCCTGATTTTCAGTCAATTCAGGGGCTCCCCACTCAACCCATCTCTTCTTTTCCCCTGACATCTTCAACCTCTCTTGTAATTTCTGCTGGAGGTGCTGCGTTTTTTGAACCTTCGCTGCCTCTCGCTGCCTCTCGCTGCGGTTTCCTCACATTCTGACACTCATTGAAAGACTAACTTGGTTTTATTGCATCTTCCTTTTCTTCCTTGTCGCGCCAATTATCATTGCCTCGCATTCCGGTGACGAACAGGTGAAACTGGCACGTCCCGCTGTGTAATATCGACCAAGGCAAAAACGACGTCGCGTCCTCGCGCCCTCCGGCGCTTCTCCTGATCAGAATCCTCTCCGTATCGCGAACCTCGTACCGCCAAGATGCGTTATTCGACATCCTCACTCGTTTCCGCCGCCCTCCTGATGGGGCAGGCGAGCGCGGCTCTTCCGCCGATTGTCATGAAGGTGCGCCTCCAATAGCTTTCAACAAGTCCTCTTATTCGTTGAGGTAGATTGCTAACGTCGCAATCCTCCAGGGAACCAAGTTCTTCTACGAAAATGGCACCCAGTTTTTCATGAAGGGCATTGCTTACCAACAAGAAGTCGCCGCCGGTGGCGCTTCTACGGGCAGCACCAAGTACACCGATCCTCTTGCGGACGCAGAAATCTGCAAGCGCGACGTTCCTCTGCTCCAGGCTCTCGGCACCAACACGATCCGCACGTACGCGATTGATCCCACCAAGAACCACGACGAGTGCATGAAGCTTCTGGATGATGCGGGCATCTATGTCATCAGCGATCTCAGCGAGCCTGTCCTGTCCATCAACCGCGACGATCCGCTGTGGAACACCGAGCTGTACAAGCGCTACACGGACGTGGTGGACAGTCTCAGCAAGTATAGCAACGTGATTGGCTTCTTTGCTGGCAACGAGGTTACGAACAACAGGACCAACACGATGGCTTCGGCCTACGTCAAGGCCGCCGTGCGCGATACCAAAGCCCACATCAAGAACAATGTCAAGCGCTGGATGGGTGTCGGCTATGCCGCCAATGATGATGCCGACATTCGCACCGACATGGCCCACTACTTCAACTGCGGCGACCAGGAGAGCGCCATCGACTACTGGGGCTACAACATCTACTCGTGGTGCGGTAAGAGCAGCATGTCCGAATCGGGCTACGACAAGCAGGTAGAATTCTTCAGCAACTACTCAGTGCCTGTATTTTTCGCCGAGTACGGTTGCAACCTGCCCGATGGCGCCGAGGGTCGTATCTGGGACGAGACTACCGCGCTTTACTCGGACGAGATGACCGGCGTCTTCTCGGGCGGCATCGTGTACATGTACTTCCAGGAAGCCAACGATTACGGTTCGTCCCCCCACGTCCATTCCCCAATGTCGTAACGTGCCAGCTAATCAACCCGTCACCAGGCCTGGTCACCGTCAAGAATGACGAAGCCACCACCATGAAGAATTATGACGCCCTCAAGACCGTCATGTCTTCGGTCGCTCCGTCATCGACCGCCATGGACTCGTACCAGCCCACCAACTCCCCGGCCGCCTGCCCCCCAATCAGCAACACCTGGAAGGTCAAGGGCAACGCCCTTCCGCCGACCCCAGACACGTCCCTCTGCGACTGCATGTTCAACTCCATCTCTTGCGGCCCTTCTTCGTCGCTCAAGGAGACGGAATTTGGTGACATCTTCGGCTTCATCTGTGGCGAGAGTCCCGAGGCGTGCGCCGGAATCAACCGCAACACCACCACCGGCGTGTACGGTGCGTACTCGATGTGCAGCGCCAAGCAGCAGCTGGGCTACGTGCTGGACCAATACTACAAGTCGCAGAACTCGGCCAGCGGTGCGTGCGACTTTGACGGCAAGGCCGAGGTCAAGTCGTCGTCCGTGGGCAATGGCTGCCAGGAGAAGCTGGAAAGCGCGAGTGCCGCCAACAGCGTGGCTGCCACGGCTACGGGGCTCGACGGTGCGGCCTCCACTGGCGGCGCCAGCAACGGCACCGACGAGAACGCGGCGCCCTCATTCACTCAAGGGCCCCTGATGAGGCGCCTTTTTGCCTTCGGCGGCTTGGAGGTGGGCCTGTACATGGCTGTCGCGCTGTTTACGGGCGTTACTATGCTTGTTCTGTAAATGGCAGGCTGATCTGTCCTCGGCCGAACGGAAAGGGCGCATCTGTGTTCTTAGGAAAATTCAAAGGGGCTAAGGTGGCTTGTGATTGATTTGGTTCTGAGCTGCGTCTGCAGCGTAATTCAGGATGCCTGCAGCAGTTGTATGTATGTGACATTCCCAGCGTGGCTACATAGACGGATCACCGTTGCGACACGGTGGTTTCCTTGTTCGATTATTTAATGTTTTGTTGCTACGCTCCATGCCACATTGTGTAGTGACTTTGTGTACGCTGGTTCTGGTTGTGCATTCTATCATGCTTGCGAGAAGCATCCTGAAGGTGAAGAGGCTGGCACACCGGCACACGGATGCTCCCCCGGTAGCACCATATAATACCATCTCAGCTCCGCCGTACTCCCGCAGTCCCAACAGCCTGTTGAAAGTATCAGCATCTAAGTGTCGTCGAGCGGAGACTCTAACCTTTGCTCTTACCTGACATTCCTCTTCGGTAACCTCCTGCGGCAGTCTCGGGGCCAAGATACCGATGGACCTCTCCAACTAGCCCGCCCGCCCAGATCGAGATTGTCTCCTGGTGCACAACCGCAAACGTAACAACACACCTGCAGGTATAATCCATCCCGCGAGGACTCTCCTTTGCCCCGTTCAGCTTTACCTCGGGTGGCCGGCGGGAAGCGTCTTCCATCCGCACCTAGGCAAGGCACGACCTCGAAGTCCCTCGATCACTCAATATCCATCTCCACCTCCTGTTCTTCCGCTTGCTGTCCTTTCCCTTTCCCCTTGCTACTTTTATCCCCAGCCTTCTCGACCTTCCCGCTCTCGTCGACATCTACGTCTCCCACAGCCATTAGCATCAGCCTTAGCTTACCCTCTTAACTCACCGGGCAGCCATTGAATTGATTGAACGACAGACGCAACAACGACACGCGGGGGGGGGGGGGGGGAGAGAGAGAGAGAGAGAGAAAACCCACCCTTCATCACCACCTCCCCCTCGGCCAGCTCAGCCTCCATCTTCCGCTTAAGCGCGTATCCCATCTTGCGCTCGAGTTTGCGCTGTCTCTTAGCACTGACAGGCTTCCTCGGTCCACTGGTGGGGAGCAAGCCCGGACGGGCGCCGCGGCGCATGTCCCCCTTGGCAATTACTTTCTTGAGCTGGCCGGCCGCGGCAGCCTTTTGGCGTTGTTTGCGTTGCTTTGCTGCGCGGGCGGCGAGGCGGTTTTTGGACGGGGCGTTTGGGTTCTTTACTGAGGGCATCTTTTTCTTTCGTTCGGTTGTTTGAATTTGCCTTGTTCACAACTTTGGTCTATGTAGCGGTCCGGCTTGGTTCGCCCTTCGCTTGGCTTGTCGAGAGGCTGGTGATGCTGGCCTGCAGGTGTACGAAGGTATTGTACATACAGTTCAGGGGAGAGTCTGGACTCTGAACCAGAATTGGTGAGCTTTTTGAGGTGGGGCAAATAGGAGGATCGGGATGGCGGTTGGTGGGGCTGACATGGCGACAGCGAAGTGACCTCTGTCCTAAGACTGTATAACACCCCGAACTCTCCATATATACACTCACGAAACTAGTAATATTTGGAAGTATTGCCTACCCAACCGGCTCAAGACAAGAATCCTACATGGCGCCCAATGCCTCCCAGGAAACACACCAACAACCCCAAAATCTGCCATCCCCGCACGGCGACTCAGATCAAGATCGAAACAGCCGTGAGCCCAGGATCCAAGACCATATACGGTATGCTCCCCTTATCCATAGCTCTACTGTTGTAATAGAACGTCTTCTGCAGCGCCTGCAAGTCCTCATACAATTTCTTACTAGCATCCCTCACCACCTGCTCCGAGGGCTTGTGCTTGTGCTTAAACACATTCCACTGACTAGCAGCATAATTTATCAAGCTCCGGTCCGAGTCCACCTTGAAGCTCAACAGCCACGGCACCTGTGCAGCCAAGAGCCACTGCCGCTGCCTGTTAACCGGCAGCGATGCCACCAGGTCGGCCTCTTTGTAGGCTCTCAGTTCCTCCAGCGTTTTGGGCGGCTCCCGACTCAGCGACGGCGGCTTGGCAATGACAAACATGTGGTAAAAGTTCTGCAGGTAGTTGACGGCGCTGTGGAAGGGCGAGGCGATGTGGATGCACATAGTGACGGCGTCGACAAGCGCGTCCAACGTCTTGAGTGTCGGGAAGGACGGCATGAACGCTGCCGTCTGCACCTCCCTCGCCCAGTCTTGGATGTACTTGTCGGCGGCAACGCTCTCGTCAGATGGGAAGGCTCGCTGCAGCATTGTCTTGACGTACGCTCTGAGCGTGGTCCACAGCGCAAGGACATTCTTGGCGTACGGGTAGTTCTTGTACCGCGCGTGCTGCAAGCCTTCCTGCGTGTCGGGAAACCCGCGGCGCCGGAGGTCATTGGGCACGTAGCTCCCCACAAAATCGTATTTATCGTAGGCGTCACGCAGAAAGCTATAGCATTGGTCCGGGCTGATGCCGACAAGGTCCACGATAACTTGTGGAACAAGAGTGGCGCGCGCGGCGGCATTGAGCGACAGCGTCTTGTACCAATGCGGCGAGAGCAACCTGTACACGGGGTGCTCCATCGGAATGGTGCGGTTCGTCGCCACAATGATGGCCTCCTCGACGAGGTGTGAGAGGGTGAGATGCACGGCCAGTTCATGTCTCATCCAGTCCGTCACCTGGGCACATGTCTTGGCGTATCGCCACGGCCAGTCTTCCTTCTCGCTGTGGACGGAGTCATTGGGCGTCATGCGCTTGTTGAAGATGGTAACCGACTTGTCCATGGACCCCTTGTAGTCAATGCAGATGGCAATTGGGTGCAGCTTGCCATCTTCGTGCAGTTGGAACAGGCTCACCGAACCAACAGCCCAATTGTGGCTGCTGCCCGGTTGCTGGTGGTTGAGGATGGCCTCGGGGTTGGACACGCCGATAGCCGTTCGGAAGTAGCTGCCATCTTGCACGAAGAGGGACTTGGGGTCGGCTCTGGAAAGCGCGGCGACCCATTTGTCATATTTACCAGCTTTCGCCGCCTTGGAGAACTCAGAGATCCAGGCCGGCGTGGCCTGGGTGATCGTGGTCGGGTTGGTACCTGTGAACTGCTGGTCCGCAAAACGGCGATCGCCGTACCAGTCGTCAAGAAGGCCAATGTTACCGCCGCCCGTGATATCACTGCCAAACTTGCGGTGGTACTTGTTGTAGTCGACGACATCCTGAATTTTGAAACCCTTCTCAGGGTCGCCACCAAAAGCTCCTGCGCGCGCCTTTTCAAGCAGCCACTCTTTCGTGCGCCCGATGATTCCTTCCTCGGTAGGAGTGATCTTCTGAAGAATCACCTGTGTCTCAACAAGGCCAATGGCATCAAATATGCCGAACGGGCTGAGAGCGTGATCCGGTGGAATGTGTCTAAGATGGGGCGGATAGTTGGCCCACGTGCCGTCAGCGTTCTTTGGATATGCTGAGAATTGATAGAGCTTCTTCTGCTCTTCAAGGCCGATGTATCTGGGCAATGTCGGCTCAATGCCTAGGACATTAAGTAGAGAGGCAAATCTGATAAGGATTATGAGCAACATGGAATTACCAACCAGGGTGCATTGAGCAACTGGAGCGGAAGCTCGAGGACGCCCAGTCAGACTTACGTTTGCTCGATCCGAGAGTAGGCCTCAGTCAGGGCAACCTGGGTGCCCATGTAGGTACCCTCAACGATGTTTCCTTCCGGCTCCAGGGCAAGAGAAGGACTCCTGGGGTCAATGATCGAGTACAACTTCAGTTTGAGCAGCTCGTTGTCGAAGACGCCGGGGTCAAAAGACGGCAACGGAGCATCTGCGACAGACCTGGGTGCGATGCTGTCAAAGTATTCCCTCTCGGATGGATGGGTGAGGATGGAACGCTGACTGGGGCGTTCGGCAACCACCTTTGCTGGAGGAGTAGGGAGCTTAGGGTCGAGGATTTTCGCTCGAGGTCCACTGCCGTCTAGGAACCTGTGCAGGACGCTCTGAACCCAGACCAGTGTCTGGCCTGGCAGTGACATTGGGTTTCGTGGTCTGCTGGACATGGTGAAATGATTCACCAAGACCAAATCACAAGTTCGGGGCAACACGCCGACCCAAGATCCCCAAAAGTAGCGGCGGCACCAGCGGCGGGGACCCTGCATTTGAAGAACTCCGGGAACGCAGGCTCGGCGCCCGGTAGCGGACAATACGCAACAACCATGGCGTCGTGAGCCCTATTGCGGTGTGTGGTACTCGCTCAAAGTGGTATTTGCGCCTGCTGGCGTGGCCGAAATGATAGCTAGAAGCGAAAACGCAAAGACAACCCTGGCGAATGAACAGTAGGCTTCGGAACGCATCCTGAGCCACTTACTCGGGTCCTGTGCCCACAACCACTCAGATCCAAGTGTTGAGTCCTCTGCTTGCGTGCCAGAAGGAGGAGACCCTGACACTTGATTTGCTGAGGAACAGAGAAAAGGCCAGTCAGGCCCCGCCGGGCCGAGGCCCCCACACAAAGTCCTCGCTAAATCCCATGGCGCCGGAGGAGGCTGCATGCGGCTACGAATAGCCCTCCGACAGCCGACTGATGGTCCCATGTAAGTCACCGAGCTGTGTTCAGGAATCAGGATTCCAGCTGTCCTTTGAGAGCGCCTCTCGCCAGCTACAGGTATGCAGGCGAAGCCACGGCTGCCGCATGGTAAGGGACTGTATGTTCGCAGCCATCCGTGTCGAAAGATAAAGGATCTGTGGCCTGGGCTCTCAGAGATCGGGGTGGATCGCATTGAGTGAGGCTGTAGACAGATGCGGATGAAGCGTGAGAGCGGATGCATACCCGACGTCGAGCGACGGCCGATTGGCCCATGAAACGCGATATTGGCATGTCTCGTGGCACTTGAAGAAGGAGGGGTCCTCATGCAGGGCGAGATGGGGGCGGTACAATTCTGGGAAGACGACTTCGCATAATCTGAGATTCTTGAGGCGTCTGATGGGCCCCAGGTACAGTTCGCGCAGTTCTGCGGGCGTGAGGCTGGTGCCGGGCCAGGGGAGGCCAGGAATGAAGAGGGCAATGCGCAGGTGAGAAAGTGCTGGCATCTCGGCGAGAGCATCCCACAAGGCCTCGTAGCTCACACGCCCCCAAATATGCGGTATTGCGGTAGCCTTGTTTCTGTCGTAGACTCCCACATCCCACTGGATCTCCAGAGCCCGAACGAGGTGCCAGTGGTTGGGTATCTTGACCTGGAGGCTGCGGATGTCATCAACGGGCAACCTCATGTTCCCCGTGTTGACGATGAAGAAGACATTGCTCTGGTATAGCACGGGAATTCCCTCGACAAGCCTGGCACCTCTTGTTTTAGTCGGACTGGCCCAGAAAGCAGCGAGCATGGCCAACCAGGACTTACGCTTGGCGGCAGGTGAATAGCAACGAGATGTCAAGCACGCGGCGGCGGCTGACGGACAGACAGTAGTGCTGGTTTTTATTGATGACACGGTCGAACGGGACAGAAGCACGCTCCTCCTCGCAGATGCCGTGACGCCATCGTCTTCGATTGCCCACCTTGTCGTTGCGGATGGGATGCGTCATGAACCCGAGATGCACTCTACGGCCACCAAATAACTCGGTGTAGATCAGGGTGCGCAGCTCGGCAGGCAGTTTGCTAAACAAGGGCGATTCAGTTCGGGCCGTAGATCGGTCAGAGTCATCGTGATCGTGGTTTTGAGCCTTGTCCGGGGACGTGATAACGTTGGGCTCATCGCTTGCCCTGCGCTGGCCATACTCGTTGCCGATGTGTGACATGTATGTGAGGTGAGAGCAACACAGGACAGCGAAAGATGTCGTAGGTATACCCAGTAGTCATCTGGCATGGTTGACGGTTGAGTGGAAAGATCATGTTGATTTCAACGTGAAAATGTATGTAATGTAAAGTACCATTTGTGTCGGGTACTAGGCGAAGTGCAGAAGTGCCCAAGGTACCTAGGAGTTAGGGACTTGTTAGCTAAACACTCGTACTATTTTAGTTGAGCACATAACTAAAGCTAGCGCCTCAGGCACTATACCCTTAGCAGGACAGCTGCGTTATAGCGCTGTGATCTGTGTAATTATTCCGTAATTCAACGTTACTTGACTTAGCGCCAGGTTCCCCGCTCGCAACTGCCGGGCCGGTTTCTCTCCTGAACGGTTCTCCTCACCGTCCATGCATGGGTCTTATCCCCATCGCGATTGTTGATCCATTGCGAGATCTGCAACCGTGGGAAGCACAGCCCATCGCTCACTTTAAATGGAATGCGGCTGCTCACAAGTTGAATGGATGATGCACTGCGACGAAGTTCTGGCTGTCTGTCGATGCTACTCACAGCGACACACTTACCGGCCATGGCCCTTTGACCCTTTCGGACAGGGTACAGCAAACGCGCCATGATGGAACCATGGGAACCCCTCTCTACTAGACCGAGGCTCGGTCCAAGATCTCCACGCTTACCATACGTCTGATGACGTCTGGGCACGTTTAAATTGTGTCCCGCCGCTCGGCCAGATGCTTGTCCATGGATGCTCAATTTGTCGTCGGTCGTGAATTGGCCTGAAGCCTCAGCCGAACTCTGCCTGAATCGCCATGGGGCCGCCATTGAAATCGTTGTCCCTCCTTGGGGTACTTATTGCATATGCTGTCTACACATTGGGCCCCCTGGTACACCGGGCGGTGACCACTCTGGGCGTCCTACGGCGGTATCCTGATGGCGCTTCTGTGAAGGGCGAAATCATCGCCATCCCCGACACGGTCCACTGCGAGGACCTCCACTACTATGCCCCAAGTGGCACACTCTTCACTGCTTGTGAGGACAATGCCGATACGCGGTTCAAGTGGTTCCCTGGACTGGCCAACTTCGATGATCCCGAGCTCGCCAGCAAGAGCAGAGGCTCCATTCATGTCATTGACCCCAAGGTCAGTACATACATTCAGGGAGAGATCTTAGCTGCACCAGGACCATTATTGACTGCCGTCCCAGACTATGCAATCGCACCGGCTGAGGTTCGAGAATTTTGAGGGTCCCTTCATCACCCACGGAATCGATGTCATTCCAGATAGCGCATCTACAGATGGTCAGGCCGTCTACATCTTTGCCATTAACCACGTTCCCGAGACGGCGCCGTCCGGGGTTAAGAGTCCAAAGGCACGATCCCAGCTCGAGCTTTTCCACCATGTCGTCGGCTCCCCTACCATCCAACACGTCCGCTCAATCTGGCATCCTTTGATACGGACGCCCAACGACATCTTCGCCGAGAGCCCAACCTCGCTTTATGTATCCAACGATCATCGCCACCCCTACGCAGGCTTGATGCGCGCTATTGAAGACCTCTACTTTGGTGCCAAGTGGACAAACATTGTGCATATCCAACTTGACTCGTTAGCCGCAGCAGATGCCGCTTCTGACCTGGCTGCCAGAGTTGTCCTGAGCGGCCTGCACAACGCCAATGGTCTTGGCCACGGCCGGTCAGAGCGGGAGATACTCATCTCGAGTTGTACCAGCGGTGTCCTCCATGTTGGCCAACTCCCGGATGACCTGGAAACTGGTAACATCACAATAGTCGAATCGATGGAGATCGACTCTGTTGCGGATAACCCAAGCTACTTCGCCGATCCTTACGCTCTCACTCCTGTGGATGACCGGAGTGGCTTTCTCGAGGCCGGCTTATCGAGAGGCATCGACCTTGCACGCACCCACCGAGATCCGACCGCCAAAGACCCCGTCATGGTCACCTATCTGAGGCCTTCGCTGGGGCGCTGGGAGAAGCGAATTCTATTCGAGGACGATGGCACTATCCTCAGGAGTATCAGCTCAGCCGTTCTTGTGCCAATCGACCCGGTAGACGAACTGAACAAGGGCGGCGTCCCAGGCGCAAGGAAGGCGTGGCTATTTGCCACGGGTTTCCTATCCAAGAATATGATTGCGCTAAAAGTCGACCTGTGAAGTTCGGACCAACCGCAACCACCCCGTTTTCCTATTTGCCTGCCCAAGATCTTGGCTCATAATACGCAAATCATTTCTGCAACATTGCCAGCTTCTTCATTTCTCCCCCATACCATTGCTGAGGCGTGTCAGTCAGTCATACCCCACTAGCAATGCATTTCGGGGCGGCAACATACCGATTCCATGCCTGCGCCGACGATTTGAATCCCGAGCATGGCCAAGAGTGAATGCGTGCCGTGATTCTTTCTGTACAGCGTGGCGTTCTGGTCCTTCAGTTCCGAGTTGAAGACGATGTTGTTGGGGAGCGAAGGATTGAGTACAGCCGGCCGGGCTAGGCCGACCAAATCACAGCCGCCATCGGCGACGGCTTTCTCCATGCCAACTCGAGTACTGAACCCGCCGGTGACCATGAGTGGGACGTCCGGGAACTCTTTCCGGATAACCTGCGCAAACTCGAGGAAAAAGGCCTCCCTGGCTTTTGTCCGGTCCGATTTCTGCTCCGGTGCCGCCGGCCCGCTGGGCCCCCGATACATCTGCCATGCGCGCATCAGCCGATGACTCCATACTCCCCAGACGCAAGACAAACACAAAACAAAACAATGCTTACCTGCGGATCCTCATAACTCCCCCCGCTGACCTCGATGAAATCCACTCCAGCCTCAATGACCATTCTCACCTGCTCCAGAAACTCACCCACGTCCTCCTTCTGATGATCGACACTATTCAGCTTGATACCCACACAGAAACCCTCATAACTCTTAGTCGCCTCCCTGACAGCCTTGATAACCTCGACAACAAACCGTGCTCTGCGAGCGGGACTTCCCCCATAGTCATCCGTCCGCCGATTCGACGACGCGCTCAAAAACTGCGAGATCAAGTACCCATGCGCACCGTGCAGCTCGATACCATCAAACCCAGCCTCGGCCACGATGCGCGCGGCCCGGGCGAACTGGCCCTTGACAGTCACAATGTCTTCCGCCGTCATCTCCCTCGGCGTGGGGAAGGCCAGCAGCTGCAGCAGGTGGGCCAACCACCCCTGTCCGACCACCAGCGGGATGGCCGAGGGCGCCATGGGCGGCGTGAACAGCCCCCGCAGGCTGGCACCCCGCGGGGATTGCCGGCCCGCGTGGTTGATCTGCACAATGGTCGGGGTGCGCTTACCGGTGCCCGTATCGTCGTCGGAGGGGCTGCTGCGAGCTTTGAGCGCTCGGCAGGCGCGCGCTAGAGCGGCAAACGCCGGAATGAGCGTGGAATCGGGGGTGGAGGTGGATACGGCTGGCTCCCCTGCTAGGGCGACGTTGTTGGCGTCTACTTCAAGGGAACCTGGTGCTCATGCATAACAAAGGGGCACTAGTAAGCTCAAGGTCTGGGTGGTGGAGGTATGGTAGATGCATACCAGTGATGACCAAGCCCCAGCCGCCGTCGGCCCAGTGCTTGTACAGATTCAGCAAGGCCGGGGTAGGGTGCCTTTTCCTGTCAGCCAGGCCTTCGGTCATGGAGGCCTTGACCAGCCGGTTGGGGAGTGTGAGGCCGCATTTCAGCGTCAGGGGCTGGGCGATGTGCAGGTCGGATTTTGATTGCGGCGTCATTTCAAGTTGAAGTCACGGTTGTTAGAGCAACCTCGGCGAGATGTAAGTAAAGATCGCGTGGGATTTGATGTGGTTTTTGCGCCTGTGTGGAAGAACTGGCGTGGACTGAAGCTGATTTCCTCCGCTTGCCGGCCGTTGACTCGTTGAGGCAGGACACAGCATTCAGCGGCAAGTGATGTGATGAGACAAGATCAACGACGGCAATGTCGATGTTTATAGGTGCATCAAACCCCTGATGGGAATCGTGGGATCCTACGGAGTACACTAGTCTAGCCATATCAGGACAATAATCAGTCGGGTGCATATCGTGGGTACTCTGAACCAACGTTAATTCCGGAACTGCCGAGGCTCTTGAAGTCGCCAACAAAACGTCCAGGATCTTGATCAGCACAACACCAACGCTGACCAACACCCCAGGCCAAGGGCCTTGGCTCTGGCAACCGTTCCTGTGAGATGAATGGGATGGCATCCTTCTTCTAGAAGGATTGCTTGGCATCCTAGGAGTGTTACGGCAAGTGAGGGCGTGATGGAGACGCCGTGTCGGGTGGCAGTAGGTAACGGCGGCTCGACATTGTGTTCGACTACCTACACCGCGCAGGCGATGATAAACTAACAGTAGGCGCCGGCATCACTAGGAGTGCTGCCGCTACTGGGGGTGGTGGGTCAGATGCGATTTTGAAGCTCCTGACGAGTACGTTGAGTTCTAGGTCAACGACCTACATACTCCGTACTGTACATACATACATACATACACCCACAGAAGACCAATGCAGCCTTTCTGGGGAGAGTGATAGGTAATCACTAATCACTTCTAACGTGCTGATCGTGATCCTTCAGGTCCAACAACGCCTGGCCCTGATGCTACGTCTGGCCGGAGGTAGCTTCCAGATCCGCGGAGTTAACGAGTCAAACGAATCAGCAGCATTCTGTCACGCTTGGTATATTGCCGGCTAGGTAACCCTATATCTGAGAATGGCTAAGGTATGCGATCAATGCTCTAGTCTGACGCTTCGTAGCAATCATGTTAGCATCTTTAGGTAGGTTGGTGGTGTCGAAGTATGTCCGAGTGGAATTACTGGATGGGACCGTTAATAACTCCGTTGATTCTTTAGCTTCACCGGCCCTGGCTAGGCAGTCATGGAGTCTTGGTGAGGGGGCCGCATAGTGGGGCAGTCATTGGACTTTCACAACCCTGGAACAGCGTCATCCTGGATTCGCCCAGACATCTCACCTTTCCCATACCACACCATGGCATTTGAGTCAGACTGGAACAAGACGATTGAGGGCGAAATCCAAGCCCATAGGGACAAGATCTTGTCACTCAACCACCAGATCCACAGCAACCCCGAATTGGCATACGAGGAATTCAAGGCCCACGACGCTTTCGTTTCCACCCTCCAGTCCCTCGGTTTCGACGTAACACCCCACGCCCACGGCCTCCAAACCGCCTTCTCAGCCGAGGTCGGCTCCGGCGGCCGCCTGCTCATCTTCAACGCCGAGTACGACGCGCTCCCCGGCATCGGCCATGCCTGCGGACACAACCTGATCGCATCCTCCTCCTTCGCCGCCTTCCTCGGCGTAGCCGCCGCCCTCAAAGCCTCGGGTCTACCAGGCCGCGTCCGGCTGCTGGGCACACCAGCCGAGGAAGGCGGCGGAGGCAAACTCCACCTCATCCAGGCAGGCGCCTACCGGAACGCCTCCGCCAGCATGATGGTGCACCCCGGTCCCGGCCACACCCTCCACCAACCAGCAGTACGGGGTGTGGCGTACGTGCGGATGCTGGCCAACGTGAAAGTGCGCGTGCACTTCACAGGCCGCGAGGCCCACGCGGCCATCGCCCCCTGGGACGGGGTCAACGCGCTCGACGCCGTGTGTCTTTCCTACAACGCCATCAGCATGCTGCGCCAGCAGATCCGCCCCTACGAGCGCATCCACGGCGTGTTTCCCTCGGCGGGTCACCGTCCCAACGTCACCCCCGCCAGCTGCTGCGTCGAGTACTATGTGCGCAGCGCCACGCGGGCTGGGGCAGAGGCGTTGTGGAAGCGGGTGTTGAAGTGCTTTGAGGGTGCGGCGGTTGCGACGGGGTGTGAGATGCGCGTCGAGCCGCTCAATTCGTACGCTGATGTAAGGCCGAGTAGGTTGCTGTGTGAGGAGTATGTAAGGGCTATGCCGGAGGGGACTATGGCGTTTGATGAGCCGGCGGATTTTCTCGCGGGGAGTACGGATATGGGCGATGTCTGTTATGAGTGCCCGGGGTTTCATGGCGCGTTTGGTATTCCTACCAAGGAGGGCGAGGCCAACCACACCAAGGGCTTCGCTGCGGCGGCGGGGACGCAAGAGGCGTTTGAGCTGGCGATGGAATGCGCAAAGGGCATGGCGCTGGTGGGGTGGCGGGTCTTGACGGATGATGACTTTGCAGAGCGGGTGCGCAAGGAGTGGGAGGAGGACATGAAGCTTGCTGCGGAAGGGAAATGAGAGAACTATGGTGAGTCTGCCTTGGAAATCCCAGGGCGGTATGGGGCGCAAGACTCCATACAAGTGAAGACAGACCATCGACATGCAAGTACCCGGTAAGGGAACGAGCTTCAATTATTGGCAGAGCGCTGTCTTGCATGCCGGCACTCCTCGTCGAACCGCCGTGGGTGAGTGGCCTTGAAAAGCCACCTGGAACATGCTCACAGTTAGATTGTTTGTATTGCACAAAACCTCGATCTCGTCGATATACTTTGTTGGCGTGCTGTCCTCGATGCATACCAGGGGCAACGCACAAGGGTAGCTGAGGTAAACAAGCCCAACAAGGAGGACTGGCGTGCCCTCAGGGCTTTACTCGTTTGGCAAACAATCTGTGGAAGTTTATTTTGTTCTATGCCTCACCCTTTCGCCCCTGACGACCCTACTACTACTGTTAAGAACAGAGACATTATATCCCCACTTTTCCTACTGGTTGACGGTATGGTCCAATCAGCTGGCGGAAAATCCAGGTTGCAATGGATGCGGTCCGAACCGGCCCGTCAGTTTCGGGTGGCACGGGAACTACGCGGGCGGCTTTGATCTCTTTGATGCATCGCACCATCCCAACTTCCGAAAGGACCGGACCGAGACTCGAGATCCTTCAACTTCCACTCGTTCCCGCGGCAGCACTGCAACCGCGGCCCGCGGCAGACATTCAACGGCGCTTTAATACACCAGTTCCAATCCGCAAACAGCTTGCGATCAGACCTATCCTTACAGTGCCTTGGCCTCGTCGACCTCTTCGAGACCACCCATTGACGACTGAACCGCCGCCACCATGACCATCCGCTCGTTGGGCAGGGCCGACAGTGCCTCGTCCCTGCCGCGGCTCCGCCTTCCGATCTCCCGCATGACAGCGACTATGGCTTTGCTAGCGGCAGCATATGTGCCGCTGGTCCAGGGACACGGAGGACACGACGCGGACAAGATCCCGGAAGGGGAAACCGTCTCGCCCGATCCCATTGTACGCCTGTTTGGCTGCGACATGCTCGTCGGAGAAGCACGCTGACGGATTCTTCAAGGACACGACGCTGTGGATACACATTTTCGTCCAGATGCTCGCCTTTGGCGTGCTCTTCCCCTTGGGCATGGTTCTTGGGGTGAGTGCTCAGTGTGTTTCCCAGGGACTGAGATGGGGGGCTGACAAGCTTTGCGTGTCTAGATCATCAAAAACAGATGGCACGTCCCGCTACAAATTCTTAGCACAGCTCTTGCCCTCCTAGGTTACGCCCTCGGCCACTTGCACCGCGGCAGGCAGTTCAATCCGAAGAACGTCCACGCCAAGGCCGCCACGCCCCTATTCTTTCTCATGGTGGCTCAAGTCGTACTGGGTATCTATCTGAAGTTACACCTCGAAACGGGAATTCACGCGCGCATTCGCCCGGTCCTTCGCATCGCACATAGCATCAATGGCAAAGCCTTCCCTGTATACGCATGGGTACAGATGGTCTTTGGCGGCATCACGGCGCTGGGTTTCTGCCAGGGTGATCATCTTGGGCAGTGCGCGGCGCACTTTATCATGGGAGGCGCCTTCATCGCCTATGGTGTCCTCTTAACCATCCTCTTGCTAGTCGGGCAACTGTGGCTCCGCCGGACAGGCCGCAGTCAAGAATTCTTCGACAGCGCCGTCATTGCCGCCTGGGGCTGCGTCAACACCTTCACCGAGCACCGCTGGGGCACCGCCTGGGTCAAGAACGACTGGCAGCATACTACCATGGGCATTGTCTGGTGGAGCGCCGGGCTCGTCGGTGTGTGGCTCAGCAGAGGCAAAGACGGCAGCCCCAAACGCAACTTCGTCCCTGCCTTTGTGATACTCCTGACTGGTTGGGCCATGTCGGCGCATCCGCAGGAACTGATGATCAGCGCCATGACACACAAGATGTTCGGCTACACCCTTATGGCCGTTGGCGTCACTCGCATCATTGAGATTTCGTTTATCCTCCGGGATAAGCCCGGCCTCTCGGCGAACGGCACCCAGATCGCCGGCTTCCAATACATTCCTGTCTTCGTAAGTCACTTCTCGGTCAATGTTTCTCTCCACCAGGGTATTAACCATGACGCCAGCTTCTGTACGCATCAGGCTTTCTCTTCATGGGCGCGAACGAGGAACAAATGTCATTCATCGCCGGCGCCGGCATGGACCATGTCGCGTACATCCTGATCCTCTACAGTCTAGCCTTCCTGCTCTTCCTCTTCGTCATGGTCCTCATCCACATCTACGACCGTGCTGCAAACCCACCAACAAAACCTACCGTGAACGGGCACGTGCTCCGCGGAGGAGGTGGTGATGAAGCGCAGCTCCGCGACGCCAACGAGTTTGAGCTCGACGGCCTGATGACCGACGACGAGGATGAGGAGCATGCGGCGCGGCAAAAGCTGTTGAAGGAGGACGCGGTCGTAGAGGAAGATTCTGGGCCTGGCAGCCCGAGTACAGTGGGGAGGAACAGTGACCGAGTGGCGTAGCCAGGTGGCAGCCAGGAGGGGAGGTTGCATTGTACATATAACTACTGCATTGGGTCAATTTCTGGAGTTTGGGAGCTGATTTGGATCCGCTGTGGGCGTTCTCGTTCAAAGAATAAGGTACTGTTATCATCTGAGTCCAGGGGCAGGGTAAAACCGCAGCCTGCCAGGCCTGGGTAAGTTAGTAATCCAAACACCAATGAATTGCTCGCATGCCTCTCAATCATAGCAGTATCTTCTACCTACGACATCCTGATCCGGCAAATGTCCGAGAACAAGCACGCACTCTGAGGCTTATTGTCTTTCGCCATAAGGATATGGAACCCTGGTTAGGAATAGAGAATATTGATGGGAAACTGGAGCTTTACGGCGGAATACGGGCTTAGCTTGGGGTTGTTTGGAGTTGTGCAACCATATATGGATATAGACTGGATAATATTGAGTCACGTATCCCTCTCATCGCTGCTCGAATGCTGGGTGATGTCTTAAGATGTACTTCCTATCTGGCCACTCACGGTCACCTCCTCACATTGCCCGTCGGAGTCATCGCCCTATTTTGTATACTTCGAGTCTCCTTACAGAGGATCGATTCGAATCAACTCGGTTCAAGTGACCATTTTCTGCGTACCTAAGAATCGCACTGCACCTCTTCACAGCCTGTTTCATCCATCTCCATCTACCAAAAGATGCGTTCCCGTCCAAGATCTAATTCCATAGCGACAATTGATGCTCAGAGTCAATCTTGTTTAAGATGTGAGGTTCATCCCATAGACAATATCGAGCCTGTTTGCTCCAGTCCGTTCGTATGCTCCGGATGATCCCAAGGGAAGCAGCCAGATCCCGTTTCTTTTTCGGTACTGTGAATTGCTAAACCTTCAACTTCACACTCATGAAAGGAGGCTGTCTGCTGGTTACCAGTCGAGCTTCCCAGTCGATCAAGGGCCCTCTGCACCTATCTGCGTTTCTGTAATTGCCGGGCCGTCACTACTGAAACGTTAGGCCGAAGAAAATCGTTCTTGCTTTTGACAGCCTCAGCAATGCCGGCAGACCTCACTTCGGAAGATGTGTCCACTTAAAGATTCCGAGCCCTCGTCCGCCCCCGAGCCCTCGTCATAGCTCGACCGAGCCCTCGTCACAGCTCGACCGAGCCCTCGTCATAGCTCGATAGGGAGGACTCGGTATCCGAATCACCCAACAACAAGTGTGAATCCCTGCAGTGTGGTCTCTGTGACTTTGGATTATCCGCGAGAAGGGCAAAGTCCTCTTGAGACATCAGCAGTCTTGCAGCAGCCATGTGTCCCCCCTGTTTGGCAAGCCAGACTGCATGGGTATGTCCTCCTCCGTAACATGCCATCTCACCTCCCCAACTCAATAACAAATGGAGAATCTCCAGCCGACCATTTTCCGCAGCAGCTTCGATAGCCGTCCTGCCGTCAACAGATCCCCCAGGTTGGTTCACATCAGCGCCATGTTCCAGAAGTTTTCACACAATACTCAAGTAACCCTGATCTGTGGCAAGCTGCAAAGCTGTCCAGCCTCGCCTCCCTCTCGAAGAACCTCCTCCCCGGGCATTAGGGTCAGCTCCATTTTCCAGCAACAAGTCGACCATTTCTTCACGGCCAAGGGATGCAGCTAACTGGAGTGCCGTATACTCGCCGTGCCAGCTCTCATCTCCGCGGTCGACCCTGGCTCCTAACTTGATAAGCCTCTTGGCTAGAAAAACCTTGCCTGATTTGACTGCGGCAGACAGAGGCGAAATTATTGACCCGGAATCCCGGTATCCAAGCGGGCTATATCCCCAATATGACTCTTCTAGTGATGGGAGAGGTTCCGTTGCTAAAACATAATCCACCACATGGTAATTGCTGTTCAGAATCGCGACGGTGAGAGCAACTCCTACAATCCGCGGACCCCAGTCCACCTTGTCGAGCAGTATCTTGACGATATCTAGAAGCCCTTCTTTTGCTGCGACGATAATCGCCGGAAGGTCGAGTTTGATCCTTCGGGGCCCGTCGAAATTGAAATTGAATCTTGCCGCACTCCGTGGGCGGCAACGATCTGGGGAATCCTTTGTCATTCCGTGTTTCCAAGCGTCCGGTATATGCTGGAGGACAAGGTTGAAGATCTTTTCTATTTTCTCCAGCTTAGTCTGCTTGGCCTTTGGAGTTGACCTGCGTGGTTTCGAACTCTGCGACTCTTTGTGCCGTATCTTGCTGATCGCCTCGACTACCAGCGCGACAGTCCTCTGGCGGACAGGTGCCTTCCGTTGAAGTAAGAACTCAATCAACCCTAGATCCAAATCTTCTTTGATGGCGCATTCGAGTGGCCCGTACTCACTCATGCCAGCATTGGAAAAGTCGATATTATGCGTCAAAATGCAGCGCAGTATAGCTTTGTTTCCGTCAGGGACTTTGATGGCGCTGTTCACGATCTCCGGCGCGTACTGCAGAAGAGCAGGACAAAGAAGCCCAGTTATCGTCATGAAATCCATCATCTCTTGGTTTGGAATAGCGCTCAGCTCCCCCGTCTCAACACCTCCGGCATTGAATATAGACTGGGCTATTGCCACATCGCCACTCTCAATTGCAGCTCCCAGAGCCGTTTTCCTCGAGAGAGCCCAAGTGGGTGCCTGAAAAGGCGCCTTCTCATCGAGAAAGAACCGAACCAACGCGTGGTTCTTAGCAGTGATCGATGTTATCAACGCGTCATCAAGGAGCGCGCCCTTTTGGATCAAAGATTTGCACAGCTCGAAACCGGATTGCGGAATCTCGCAACCCCTGAACTGACTGATGAGAATCCCAAGAAGAGTTTCCTTTTTGTAAACGTTCCAGGGGAGGCGGGGGCGCCCTATCCCGATTGCATCTGCAAGGGCGACGATGGCTTCGTTTTCCACAAGAAAACCGTACGATTTCCATGTGCCCATTGCCGCATGCGACAGTTAAAGGGAGGTAAGGAACAGGCGGCTGGCTCACGTAATGATAGTCTTTTTTGGGAATCTCGCTGAATGTCGGTATGTTGATATTGGCACCACTTTGTAGAAGGAAACCAC
This sequence comes from Canariomyces notabilis, assembly GCF_033297395.1. NCBI lineage: Eukaryota > Fungi > Ascomycota > Sordariomycetes > Sordariales > Chaetomiaceae > Canariomyces > Canariomyces notabilis. Next base: position 1,044,691 of record NW_027041827.1, read on the forward strand.
ACATTTCGAAGTTCCCTTCGCGTGCAGCAAGGCCAAGGGGTGTTGTTGCTTGGAGCTCGTTGACATGGCCCGGAAGGAGAGTTGAGTGCGTGAATTCCTGCAACGCATTCACGTTTGCGCCTCGTGCCACCAGGGCTTCTGCCATTTCCAAATCACCCTTCTCAACTGCCAAACCAAGCAGTGTCAGCGTTTGAAATAAACCAGGTAGCCCACCGCAGTTTGCAGCGTCAGGGTCGCCTCCCGCGTCCAATAAACGCAGGCACATCTCCTCATGTCCATCAGCGAGAGCGTGCCACACGGCATCAGAACTGGCGGGAGCTCCCGCCGCAATGAGTATTTCTGCTACCGCCCAGTGTTCTAACCTGATGGCTGAGCCCAACGGCGACTGGTCTGGATTGTCGTGATGTATGGATCGGTGTTTATTCGGCTCGGGCACGGCACCACGTTGGAGAAGCATCCGGACGGCTTGTTGTGATGTTTCCTCATCGTCGATGTCTGCTGCAAGTTGGAGGGGATATTCGCCGTCAAGTGACAACGGGACTGGAACAGGACTCTTAACATCGACTCCAGAGTCCAATACAAACTCCAAGAAGTCTAGCCTGCCTAATCTCAGAGCGCTCGATAGGCACCGGTCCTTGATGGCCGAGATGGCGACATTGGGAGTAGAGAAGAAGGTCTTGCACCGAGCGAGTCCGGCCGTTTTTACAATGTCCCATATATGTAAGACATGCTCATCCGAGTCTCGTTCCCAATCGCGATGTTCCTTATAGGAGCATTTGGCCAGCATATGGTCGTATGTTGAGAGGTTATTCACCAGAAGGTAGAGTTGCACCATGAGACTCTCTTCAGTCTCCGTTGTGGTGCGGCTTCTTACCAACGCCTGAATGATATCGTTGGATTGTCCAGGATACTCTTCTGGCATTAGGCGCCTGAGCGCCTCAGCTGCCCATGGGATGATTTGGTCTCCCTGCGGCATGTTTCGGCAATCAGAGCCTGAAGCAGATATGAGAGCGGTGATAGCGTCTGAGCTTGGCCATGAACCTCCGACACTCGTGATGATGAGAGACGTCGCTGCCGTTGGCGAAGCAGGACGAGACGGAATTGGAGCTGTGGATTTCGGTCAATCCAATATCCAGTACCAAGAGGATGAAGATCACCCACCTTGGAATCCTAATGCGCGAAGAGTCCTCATGAAGCCTAGCCAGGGGCTCCCACCCTCTACACGTTGGTGGATCGGATTAGGAGGGAAGATGAATTCGGGAAGTTTTAGTCGCGTTTGTCGAGAATCTACAACCCGAAACTGTTAATGTACCACCCTCAGAATGTCAGGTAGATGAGCATGTTAAAACTTACCCTTCAACGTCACGATTGCATCCTGTTCTCGGAGCTTGAACCCCTGGTTTTCATATCTGGAAACTTCTCTCCGTACTGTCTCAAGAGGCTCGTTCGCTGCCTTTTGCTGCAACAACTCCCGAATTTTCGAGCTCATGATCTTTTGGATGCGCCATCGTCTTATTCTTTTCTCGTATGACTCCTTGCTAAAACATCGTAAGCCACTCTAACCGCTGCTACGGGAGTGAATGTAAAAGCTGCAATCACACGCACCTCGCAACGAAACCTCTAGTTGCTCTGATGATGCCAATCACGTCGTCAAGAGCTCGCTTCTCCACAATGTGTAGTCGCTCAATCTCGGCGCGATGCGCCTCCCAATTGGGCTTCTTCATTCTGCCAGTTTGGTTGAAAGGGAAGGTGAAGCACTGAAGACTGAATGTCTGAAGGTGCCGACGTTTGGGTACTCGAGGAATGATCAGGTGTAGGTCTCAAGAGGATCCAGAAGGACAACGCAAGGGTAAAAGGGCTGTAGCATCACTCGGTGAAAAGAAGAGGGAACAGGACCTGCCAGCACCAGATCGTCATGAATCAGATGATTAGGCAGCAACAAGAGTCATCAGCTGTGAGTGCCTGTAGGCTGTCTATAGCTCCTTCTTGAAGTGGTTCCTTCCAAAATCGTCGGTTACTGACTGGCGTTGAGCAGTTGCGCATCAGAATCGGAAGGCTCTCGTCAGAGACCCATAGCCCTTGCTCAACAACCGGCAATTGGCCACTTCCAGAAGCTTTTGACAACCTAGCACCTGATTGAGGCCAGGACCTTGTCTGAATTCTTGTGAATCGGCTCGGAGGGGAAATGTTTTGTTGGACCATTCCTGATGTACAAAAAGAATCAATCACTCACTCCCAATTTTCAACTTTTTGTGCAGTCTTCAGCCCGCTTCTGCGTGGCACAAGTGACTTTCACTTCGAGATGACAGAGCTGAACTTCATACTACAGGTAGACTACCTCTTGATATTGCCTCGGACAGTCTTTCCTTGGGCTGTCTGAGCAGTGTTTATGTCGGCAACCTGCAATTTGGATCAGCATACCCCAGCCGAAGGCGCTTGACACTAGCAGCTTCCCCAAGCAAGGAACTCTTCCAGTCCTTGCAGAAATGTTCTTTTGATATTTCCCATGAACTCTACTTTCAAGAGGCTCCAACATGTCTTTTTTTTTCTTCCTCGTCAAAGCAGGGCGGTCATTTCAACGCGGCAACACCTGGTATTAAGCCCCCTTGTCAAAATATGCAATGCATTGAAAAAGGGGCTAAGGCTTGGCATTCAGGGGCTGACTTGCTGTCCTCCCTGAGGGCTGTGGAGAACATCACAACAAGTCCTCGATCTATTCACAACCGCAACATCGCAATGCAGTACCAGACCACAATTGGCAACAACTCGGAGTAGCGCATACAGTGTATGCAGAGATAATTTGAACCAATCTACTAATCTAATCATGGCATGGCCAATACCAAGAGTGGAACGAGTAGCAAGTGCTGATCACGCTGATGCCCACCTAGTGAAGGATCGAACGATCCACCCAAAGCCAGCGTTGGGAATATTGCACGCTCGAATCGGAAATGCATCGGAAATCGGGTACAATGTGCTGCCTTGTCGCTCCTTCTGCAGCGGTCTAGCGGTATATACCTGTCCTGGGACGCTGGATAAATAGCACCCGAGCTTTGAACCGGCAGCCTGATTAGAATCCGCACCCAGTCTCCATCAGCAAGGGAGTCAAACCCCAGCATTGGAACGAGGAGGAGTACCTGAGAATATTTGCGGCTGGTGGGAGGCTCCCAGTAGTCTCGGGGTCGATTAGCTCCTAGGTAGACAGGTTGCCTTCACGTTGCTACCAGGTAAGATTGCATTGCGACCACTCGCTATTGTCCGCTGTTTTCAGATTACTTTACTCATTCGTGCCACAGTCTCCCAGGAGTGTAAAGATCATACCTATGGTATACCTACATGGCTTCTTGCACCCACAACGAGCGTGAACCGGCCTGTCGGGTAATTCGAGCCGCTCAATATACCCCCATGACGATCTTTGACGTCTTGGCCTCGATATACAACCACCTGTATGCATCATGCCTTCCATGCGTCCGACCAATGTGGACTCTGGCAAGGCAGTCAGCCCCCAGAGCACAAGCGCGATTGCCGCACGATGCGGCTGACAGCGAGGACGATATTGCATACCCCGATATTGCCTCACCTAAAAAGCCGCCATGAAGGAACGGCCCGGGGTTCGGCGGCTCATGGAAGACCAGCCGAAGCGTTTCCCGTGGCATGCGGCGTAGGAATAACTCCGCCGGATTACTCTGCATGTTCGAGATTAAATGGCTGCTGTCATCCGAGTGAACCAAGCCAACTTCAACCGCTCAGCCTCTCGATACCGCGCCGCAGGAGGACGTTTCCGGGCTCAGCAGCCGTCCAAGGACTGATAAGCCCGAATACTGGGGATTTTAATATGGCGATTACCGGCAAAACGCTGCGTGATCCGATTCTAGCGTTCCGCTGACCCATGAATTGATGACGGCAAGAGCAGCAGATTTAAGTATGGCAAGATCGCCATACCACCAAGAATCCAAAATGGCGCCATTACCATCGTCTCTATCATTGTCAGTCTTTACAACCTCTATTGGGGAGTGTGAGAAGGACCTGAAGCTTCTGGAGTTGGTCGCCCCTGCCCCGACATCTCCCAGTGGACTATAACTGTATATTGGTGTGCATTTCCCCAGTATTTCTCTTTCAACTAGAAGTCCGTACGACCTGAACCAAGAGAAGACGCGACCCCGTGGACACCACGGCGGGTTTCCAAAGAGCCGGGCTCATTGCAGTTAAGGCCCCAACGCAGCCGTCTATTCAAGTTAGACCCCATGCTCCCGTTTGCGCCCCTTCTGGCCCTGCTGGGCTTCGCGAGCACCGCTCACTCGTCCGCCCTCGACAAGGCTGAGGACTTGAGTGACTGCCTAACAAAGGCTGCCGTACCCATTAGTGCTCGAGGGTCCAGTGACTGGAAGCTCGATGCGGCGCCATTCAACCTCCGGCTTAACTACACCCCGGTTGCCATAGCCGTGCCGAGGACACCTAAGCATGTGCAGGATGCCGTTGCTTGTGCGAGACAGCTTGGCATAAAAGCAAACGCAAAGTGTGGAGGGCACAGCTATGCATCCTTCGGTCTAGGCGGAGAGGACGGCCACCTGATCATTGAAATGGACCGGATGAATAAAGTGGTTCTTGACAACACCACGGGGATCGCAACAGTTGAGGGTGGTTCACGCCTTGGCCATGTCGCCTGGGAGCTCTACAATCAAGGCAAAAGAGCGTTCAGTCATGGCACTTGTCCAGGGTGAGTGAAGATTCTCACAAATCAATAAAGACTGAACTTGTATGTTGACTTGTTTAGCGTGGGTGTTGGCGGGCATGCACTCCATGGAGGATACGGGGTAAGCTCTCACACAAAGGGTCTAGCTCTGGACTGGATGGTTGGCGCAACTGTGGTCTTGGCCAACTCGACCATCGTGAACTGTTCGGCAACCGAGAACCCAGACCTGTTCTGGGCTTTGCGTGGTGCCGGGGGGTCGATGGGTATTGTCACCGAGTTCCGCTTCAACACCTTCGAGGCTCCGGAGCAGGTGACCTACTTCATCGCGCCGGTGCAATGGCCCACGGAGGCGAGGGCATTCGTGGGCGTACAAGCGGTCCAGGAGTTTGCCCAGTCCATGCCGGCTGAGCTGAACATGCGCCTGTTCATTGCCAGCCGATTCATCAACCTCGAAGGAATGTACTACGGCAACAAGGAAGACCTGCGAGCTGCTCTTGCGCCCCTGCTCAAGAAGACGAACGCCACATTGGCTCTGACGGAGACAGGTGGCTGGCTGGATCAAGTCAAGCATTTCGGGGGCGGTGTCAGCATCGACCAAGGGCACCCCTATGACGAGGTATGCTCAGAACCAAGGCCCCTCTAACGCAGGCATATATTGACAGTCCATCACAGCACGAGACATTCTATTCCACCAGCCTCTACACCAAAGCCCTCAGCGAACCCCAGCTCAAGACCTTCGTCAGCTACTGGTTCCAACACGCCAAGACGAACAAGAGAGACTGGTATGTACAGATCGACCTGCACGGGGGCAACAACTCGGCCGTGAGAGCGGTCAAGTCGGATTCAGCCTCGTATGCACACCGCGACTACTTACTCATGTACCTGTTCTACGATCGTGTCGACAAGAACCGCGTCTACCCGGCTGACGGACACACCTACATGGAGAATTTCGCCCGCAACATCACCGATGGCATGTCCAGGAGCGACTGGGGCATGTACATCAACTACCCGAACTCAAGATTGGATCAGCAAGCGGCTCAGGTTAATTACTGGGGAGGCCACTTGGCTAAGTTGCAGGCGATCAAGAAGGCCGTGGATCCGGATGATATGTTCCATCATCCGCAAGGGATTTTGCCGGCAGATGCATGAGGATCTGGCTTGGGTGTAAGAGATTTAGGTGGCGCAGATCTCTTTCACAGCCCTTAGGTTCCAGAACTTCCAGGTGCCCGTGTATGGAGAAGCTAAGGTAGATAGATATAGACGACTAAACAGTGCTCTAGTTCTGTTCAAAGGTGATGAACCTCAATGGCCGAACAGTTGTCTCGACAACCTCGAATCCATGATATCCCCAGTCCTAGAGTAAAGGCGGTGGCGATGGAATCTTACACGAGTTGATAGCATAACAGCAAGGCCTCGAACACACACGACCGAGGTACCGGTATGGGCACATATTCAAGCCGCGTTTCTTCATTTATGTATAAGGTATGCAGTATCTTGCGATCACAACCATCCGCAACGGAACCTCAACAACCCAGAACAAAATAAGGGGTAATCACCACCGACGCCAACTGATGCAAACCCTCCTCTTCCAACGTCCCAACCCCCAATACAAACAAACCCATAATGCCATCCCCCACCACCTCCCCAAAACCCAACAACCAAAAGTCATGCACTATGTAAACCGCACCTCATCAAACAACCCAGCCCTAACCTGCACCAGACTCGCCAGCTCAAACAAAAAGCTTTGCAGGATAATCACATTGGTCAGCACATGCGACACGGACGCCGTGTGCCCCCGCCCATCTCCCTTCCCTTCCCCATCATCCGCATCCGCATCCCCATCTTCGCCCTGCCCATCCTCAGACGGAGCGAGCAACGCATCCTCCCCACCGCCTTCCTCCGCCTTAGCCTCCTCCTCCTCCTGCTCAGCATCGGGTTCGCCCGTGGCAGTCCGCTGCCGATCAAAGCTCAGCGGGATGGGCTTGACGACCTCCTCCTCCGAGACCTTGGGCTTGGTGATCTTGGGAATCCCCACCCGCCGCGCGAGGATGCTCTGGTCGATGGCCTGAAAGGCCCTGGCCTGGCTGGTGAAGGCGTCTTCCTTGACAACGGTGTGGGTGTGGGTTTCCCACGGAGGCTGCTGCTGCTGCTGGGGTGCGCCGGGAGGATAGGATCTCGCGCCGCCTAGCCCGGGGTTGTTCGGTCCTGGCCCACCACCACCACCACCACGTAACGGCGTGTCAGGGACCGGGCTAGAGGATTGCTCGGAGGCTTGGCCCCGCTTTACCTCCTTGCGGCCTCGCGGACTCCCTGACCGGGAGGGCGTGCCAAGCTCGGAGAGGATGCGCTGCGCAAAGCCTTCCAGTCCAGACGGCCTCTCGCGGGACGCGTTACGCCCCTCGTCGAAGAGAGGCCGTTCCAGGTAAGGAGTGCTGCTCGTGCCGGAAGTCTGCGGAGTGGGGGTTCTAGTCGGGGGGCGTTTGGGAGGGGGGTCGGCGCAATCTGCTATTTGAAAGGCCTCGCGGCGCTGTTGGAGCAGGTCGTCGAAGCGGGGGATGGTTTCTCGGTAGGCTTCTACTTGCCCAGTGAGGGTCTGGAGAATGCTGAGGAGACGAGGTAGGCTCGACTGGATCCACCTCGGGCGGCGGCGAGACTCCAGCATGGATTGCATTTGCTTGTACTCGGTGTACTCCTGCGACTCTGGGTCTAATGGCGGCTCGGGTAAAGGGGGGCCGTCCTCCTCTTCATAGACATAGTTCTGGGGGTTTCTTAGAAACCATCCTTCCAGGTGCATGAATCCGCAGGCAGCGAGATCAAAAACCGCTTCGGTCAGCGAGAGATTCATATCGACGGGGTTGAGAAAAAAGTTCTCGAGGCGATCAAGCACGATGTTCAGTAAGGGATCACTCGGGTGGAGGGTATGGGGCCGGACGTCTCTTGGTGCTCCGGGCAAGCTATCGGGGATGGCGGGCAGTTCCCGATTATTGGTTGACGTTTTCGGCGTGACCAACTTGATGGAACAAGGGTGATTTTCTAGTCGCACCAATGTATCCTTCAAGATATTGTTGTAGATCTCGTCAAAATTGTCCTGCCCGCCAATAGTTCCGGCCAGAGACATGAGATACTCAACCTCCTGTTGATGGGCACCTGAAGTTCGATGGTGGGACTCGGCAAGCACACCTTCTGTATAGAGCAGAGTGATGACCGCGTATCGATGATGCCTCTTGAGAATCACCGATATTAGCTGGAGAGTAACGTAAACAGTCTGGTTATTCTGAGACCTGAGGCATGCTAAAATTAGATCAACCAGGTTGAAGAGCAGCGGATCTGCGGCAGCCTCGCCCTTGGAGGCCATCATTGTTGCTAGGTCTAGCGACTTTCGCTTCCGGGCGGCGCTCACGACGTCCCCAGAACCGGGATTGACAGAACCCACGATGTCGGGCAAGGCGAGCAAGTAGTGTAGAATTAGGTTAACCATATCAGGATGATCTACCGATTCCAATATCCGCCGGAGATATGTTAATACAGCAACGGATGAGCCTCCATCGATATCGGACGACTCGAGGAGAGATGGGTATCTGAGATGTTAGTGGGTGGGCGCCATTCTCGCTGCAGACAAAGAGACGCTTACAATAATTGTTGCAGGAAAATAACCTGGAAATGTTCCAACAAAGTCGACTTGACCTCGACCGACTTGCAGTGGTTCAGGACATCTTGCCAAAACAGGAGGTGGGACAGGAACGTGTCCAGGTGCGACTGGAACTCGAACGAACAGGAGCTGACAATTTCGTAGTTGGACTTGGGGTGTTGGTAGTCGGAAAAGGCCAGGACAGGTGGGAGTTCGTTGGGAGGGTGATCAATAACTAGCTTGCGGCTCAGTTGACTATACAGAGCACCCAAACCAGTCGCCATTAGCGTCGAAAGGTCGCTTTCGACAATCCACTGCTCGAGAAGGACAGAACTTGAGGCGGCTTCGATGATGTAGAGTAGACCAGTCCTCGCAAAATCCCCAATCTTGCCCTCATGGTGGATATAGTCCATAAGGAGGTAGAACAGGGGGAAGTCCTGCTTCTGCGTCCTGCCAGCAAACTTCTCATGGTAGCCCAATTGTTTTGCATTCGAGGGGCCATTCTGCTGGGATTTGAACCATGCCGTCAGGATTTCCGGGTTGAGGCGGATTTTGGTGGTGACATTGAAGGCCAACTCGACGACGCGGGCCTCGGTGTCGTTCCCCAGACGGATGCTATTGGGGCCGGTTATGCGCACCAATAGGTTTGTAAGGCTGGCAGAAAAGTTCTCATTTTCAACAAATGCTTCCTCCTCGCTCTCGATCAGGGTTGCGAAGAAGAGCACGGCCTCCTTGATAATCCACTCATTCAAGGAGCTCGCTGCAATCTTGGCGACGGGGATGTAGACCTGCTTGGCCGCCGAGAAGGCTATGCAAGGGTGCGGAAGCGGGCGGCGAGACTCGTCGCTCAACAAGCTTGTCAGTTCCTGTAGAAGGATCTCGATGCGTTCTGCAGCTTCCACATCGTGAGCTAGGTTGGACGAGTTGCGCCATGTGTGCTGGGCCGGAGTCACCAAGGTCAGCGAGGGAGACGGGGAGATGGAAAACGGACGACGCGCTGAACGTCGCTAGGGAAACCGCATAATGCTCACCAGTAGCTGGCTGTATTCCTTCTCGAACCGATGCAAACGACGAGCGGGATCCTTCGCAAAATCCCGGCGGGAGTTTGCCGAGGAGAGCGGCGTATGTGCTAAGAGTCGCGACCACTGTAGAAACGTTGCAGTGTTAGCAAATGCCCGTAGTCCAGCAGTACAGTAGCGCGCATCATTCATTGGGGCGACTCACAAACTCCATAGCGTCCTTGGATGCATCTCGGGGAATGAGACGAAGCTGTGCAAACGACGTTCTGACCCTTGGGATGCTCTAAGTCGAATGCATGAAATATCTCGTTCCAGATGTCGCGAATTTGTTTAGCCGTTTTGGGTTCTGGAAGGTCGCGTCCAGGCCCGGCTCCGCTGCCGGCCCGGCAGGCCCCTCCCCTTTCCTCGGCCGGCAGCTAAGACCCTGGAACTGAGAGCACGGACGCTGTCAGGGGTGCCATGTCCTGCCGACTGGCTGCGGTTCACTCGAACAATCTTTCCATTTTTTATCCGTACAAGATTCGTTATCCAAAGACGCAACTTCCTCCTTCTTCGCAGGCAGAACATCAATCTCCGACATACCACGATAGTCTGTCATCATGGCTGCTTGCCCGGTGTATCGGCAGGAACTGAATGCGGAACCGCTTGTACCGTTTAGGCTGCAACCTGACTGCGACATGGCTTCTTCAGGGGATTCATCAACCGTGTTCAGATCCATCTTAGTTATTGGTCGCGTCCGGTAAAGTCCCGACTCTGGGTTCGATCTCTGTCAAAGTCAGGTTGCTTTCTTGCGAACGGTCCTATAGCAAATGCACACATTGCTACTTTTCACCTTGCGCCGTCCGGTGCTGTCTTCAGGTAACCGGATCCGAGGGCCCTGCGTCCGGTGAGAACGCGACGGGAGCTTCGCAACCAGTCGTCCGAGAAAAAGCACGTTGAAAAAATGCACGAGGGACTGGACGTCGTATTCCGACAAAGTTTCAAGGCGACGAAGCATAATGTGCATCTTTGGGTTCCATCATGGCCAGATATCGACTCTGGGCGAATAACTTAAGTGCCCTAGGGTGACTGGATGAGCTCCTGCAACCCCGACAGGTTGTCACAGTCCGGGTCTGTCTCCTATCGTGAATTTGCGGAGCCCAAGCCCGATAGCGTTGTCACTCCGACCAATTCCGGCCTGACTGGTCGGGAGTCTGTTTCTCCACGGGCCGTTACTGGACGGCGGCCTGCAGCGGCCCATCTGCAGGCCCCGTTCCGAACGTTAACCAAGAACTGCCTCGGCAACACGCCACTCGCTCTCAGATGCCGAACAACTTCCCCCACACTCTGACTCTGGGGGCAGGGCGGCTATCAGCCTGCAGCGGTACCTCATCGCTCTCATTCGACAAGTGGTCTCATTCGCTGGACCTTTGATACACGGTGGACTTGGCCAGACCTGGATCCATCGAACCGCCAATGCAGGTTTTGATTCGAGGCTGAGCAATTGTGCGTCAGCGAATGAGGTCGCACAGCCGCCTTCCGACCGGGATGTCATGGTCATCTTGGCCGCAGGAAACGGCAAGGCACATGTACCGACGCCTTCGAGCTTCAGACATAAGAGTTCTTTTGGACCCCAGTATTTCCGTCTTCCTGGACAACTCTCTTCTGGATCCCGCTGAAGGCTTTTGGCAAACCAAACAGACTTGATTGACTTCGCCTTCATTGCCCTACCGCAGTTGCACCTGTCTTACACTGGTAGCGTTGCTGAGGAGAATCGCTGAGAGGTTCTGAGGTGTCTCCATTCCATTTCGATGAGAGACCGGACGGTGCTTTCGGCATGGGGTTCTTCGTCAGGACTAAGAAGGTGAAAAAGGAGTCACCGAAGTCCCCGCCCAAAGGGCAAAGGCATACCCCTCCGAAATACCGGCCGGTGCTTCCGCCGCCACCAACCCAGGTCTCGCAGAGTTGGGATCCCTATCGCCAACCGGTACCCTTTCAACCAGCGGGCCTCCTTCCACCGCCCCCCGGATGGACAGCTACACCGCAGCCTCCGACTGCCTATATTCCCCCGGGAACATATCCACCCATCGTGGTAAACCAGCACCATTACTACCTCGGAGGCCCGCCCCCTTCGCAAGCCCCTGAACCGCCGCGCACAGAATTCTCGCCCCCGGGAAAGCTGAATCTTGAACCGGCAGTAAACTGGGCCAAGGAGATATGTCAAGCAACATGCGTCTCGCAGTTGATAAACCAGTCGCGGCCACTGTGGAGTGATTGCGGGAGTCAGCTGGTTGGCCAAGGCAACGCTGTGATGGATCAAGTATCCAACCGCTTTGATCATGTGTTGACCATGATTGACCGGGGTAACTGCGATGGGAAAGAGCAGGACTTGATGGCCTGGGCGCCAATGCAGTCACCCTCGCAATCCGCGCCGCCCGGCGCCTCGGCTAGAGAGAAGGGCTTGCCCAAGGGAAGCCGGAAACCGCACAGTAAAGGCAATCCCAAGGGGCAGACAACCGCAGCAGCAACAGTCGTGTCGGGGAGCATCTTCTCAAGAGTCGATCGCTACGCCAACTCAAGATTGCCTATGGATTTGCCGCCTCTGAAACTGTATGACAGAATGATCGTTTCCCCGCTTTGCCAACGTGCCATTGACCGTTCCTATCAGATACATTTCTACCTATCCACTGCTGTGCCTGGCAGCGCAGTACTCTGAACGTGTCTATGACAAGCCGTCGGGCTCGGAGCGGCATTTCCATGTCGACGCGGACTGGAAGGCCGGCACCAAAGCCATGGTCATCAAGTCCATGCCAATGGACTACATGAACACCATTGTCTTTGCCATTCGTGGAACCGCTAGTTTTATGGATTGGGCCGTGAACCTCAACATGGAGCCCAAGTCTCCCGAGGGATTTTTGGTAACTAGTTCCGTTCCTTTCAACCCAAGTCGAACAGTGACACTAACTCGGGCAGGATGACCCCGGAAACCTCTGCCATGCCGGGTTCCTCTCTGTCGCCCGTAAAATGGTGGCACCCGTGGCCCGCCGCCTGTGCAACCTGCTTGAGGAGGACCCCGGCCGCGCCTCGTACTCGCTGCTCATCACGGGCCACAGTGCTGGCGGTGCAGTTGCATCCCTCCTGTACAGTCACATGCTCGCCAAATCCAAGTCGGCCGAGAGCCAGCTGAATGCGGTGGCCAGCTGCTTCAAGAGGGTGCATTGCATCACCTTTGGCACACCGCCGGTGAGCCTCATGCCCTTGACACCGCCCAGGCCTCCCTCGAAAAATTTGTTCCTCAGCTTCGTCAATGAAGGGGACCCGGTGGCGAGGGCGGACAAGGCGTATGTGAAGAGCCTTCTGGAGCTGTTTGTTGCGCCGGCGCCGCCCGTTCCCGCGGAAAAAGCACAAGTCGGAGGCAACAGCACCAAGAAGCCGCCCAAGGGGGACAAGATGTTTAGCAGGCGCTCGGCGGCGGCTGGAGGCGGCTCGAAAACAAAGAGTGCGGGTCCGGTATGGAAAGTCCCGCCGAACACGTTGAGCTGCGCAGGTCAGATAGTGGTGCTGCGGACGGGTAGTCCGAAGGCACGACTCAGCGGGAAGAAGACAACAGTGGAAGAGCGAATACAAGAAGGCGTGGTAGCGCAGCTGGCGACAGACGAGCAGCTCCGTACCGTCATTTGGGGAGATCCCGTCAGCCATATGATGAAGCTCTATGCTGGGAGGATCGAGACGCTTGCTGTTAACGCCGTCATCGGGCAGGGAGCGTGATTATTGCGACACGATTGGCTTGGAAAGGGGTTCTTTTCTTCTGGGGAATGATGCCATGAAATGATACCAAGGAGTTCAGGGTAATCGTGTCTTTTCTAGGGTTTATGTCGGGCGCATCGTGGCCAATGAGTTGTGCCTTTCAAGGCATCATCGGGCGCTTCTTCCCCAGAGGAACTGGCGGGTTGCAAGTTCGAATCGTTGACGGGAGTTATAACAGCGTAACGAATTCTACGTACGACGATAGCACATATATCTGGGCCAGCATTGATGCAAGATTGCAAACCATTCCCTCAGTATTACCGTCAAGTGGGTGGGAGGATGCCAGGGTCTCTTTCACCGAGAGCAAAGGCCAAATCTCAGCGCTATCACAGAGCAAATTGACCCCTCCAAAGCTACCCCACTACGCGCCATTAACTGCAAGCTCGCCGTCCCAAGTTTCCCAACGTTCGTGGCCCAACGTAGAAGACCGGGAGTTCTCAACAGCTTGAAATATGGATCTCGACCCAAAGATTCGTACGGACATTCCATTTCTCACTGTGCCTCCAGAGTCTAACCACAAGTTATTGTAGCGCAGTACTCGACCGGCGACCCGACCTCCTTCGCCTACCCCACGGCCCGCGAACGCTGGCCCGTCATTATCGTGAGATTGCACCCTCATTCCCCTGTCGCCTCAGCAACCAAGCACAGCTTGCTAAGTCTGGTTTTCTCTTCAGACACAAGCCATTGACGATGCATACCGATCCGTGGCCGCTTGCGACGACGCGGCCAAGCGCGATGAGGGCAAGAAGATTGTGGAGGAGCTCGCCCGACTGAAATACGAGGTGCAACACGACCGGGCCTTGACGTTTGTTCCCTGTTCTTGGCTTTTGGATGCGAGAAACATGCTAAAACCATGAGGGGGCAGTCCGATTCGAGACGATGGATACCCCGACGTCGCCGTCTATAACAGGGAGCTCGAGCAGCTAGGCAATCCCACCTGGCTCAAGGCCCCCTGGCTGTTCACCGAGTGCTATCTCTTCCGGTGTGTTTCCCCCTTTTTACCCTCCCCCTAATCACCGACGTTGGAGTTTGGACTAACCGTCTCCCTGCCCTCCAGCCGCATCAGCACCTCCTTCGCCCTCTCCCAGTACTGGAAAAACTACGACGTCTTCGCCCGGCAAAAGATCAAGACCTTCCGCTCCTCACGGCCCGCCGTGCTCGAACTGGCCGCGCGGTACAAGGAACTAGTCACGCAGATACGATCGACACAGGCGCATGACACCGAAGCGGACAAGCTGCTCTTTGCCGAGATGTTCGAAGTCTGCCTATGGGGCAACGCGACCGACCTTTCGCTCCTAACGAGCCTGACGTACGACGACATCCAGAAGCTGCAGGGGTCCGAGGCGCGCCGCGCCGCCGAGAAGAATATCCTCATCAACGACCTCGACAAGGCCTACGCCCATCTCATTGCCGCCAAGAAAAAGGGACAAGACCGTCGCGTCGACATCGTCCTGGACAACGCCGGCTTCGAGCTCTACGTTGACCTCATTTTGGCAGGATATCTACTCTCCTCCGGCCTGGCCACGACCGTGGTCCTGCACCCCAAGTCGATCCCCTGGTTCGTGTCGGACGTGCTACCGGCGGATTTTGCCTCGCTCTTGAACGCGCTGGCGGATCCCAGGGGGTTCTATGAGACGCCGACCGAGGAGGATCAGTTGCAGGGCGTGACGCCGGAGAAGCTGAGCGAGAAGGAGGTGGAGGAGTTGGGGTTTCTGTTCGCGGAATGGAGTCGGTTCCATGCTGAGGGTATGCTGCTTCTCCGGCCGAACCGGGTGTGGACGGGTCCGGGGAGCTACTGGAGGCTGCCTGCGGAGGCGCCGGAGCTGGTGCAGGATTTGAAAGGGAGTGAGATGGTGGTTTTTAAGGGGGATTTGAATTATAGGAAGCTGACTGGGGATGTGAGTCTGTCTCTTCTTGGGCTGTAGCGTTCTTGGGCTGACTCAACTCGGGTGGGATAGGCGAGCTGGGATCCGACGACACCGTTTACTGAGGCGATTGGGCCGCTTGGTCCGGGATTCGGAATCAATGTTCTGGCGCTGAGGACGTGCAAGGCGGATGTGGTGGTGGGGTTGAAGCCTGGGGAGGACGAGAGGTTGAGGCAAATGGAAGGGGGAGGTGGCGAGTCAGGGGCTCGTAAGTGGGCGTGGAATGGCAAGTGGGCTGTGGTGTCGTTCTCCAGGGGGGTATAAAGGCAACTGTTGCAACAATCAAAAGGCCAGCCACACACAAGACAGCTAGGAGCATGGAGAATGGGCATCATAGAACGCTAAGAAGATTTGACGGTTCACCAAGGGAGCTACCGATACACAACCTAAAGCGACACTTTGAATCTTGCTCGCTTCCCAATAATTCAAACCTCTTGTCATAGTTGAATGCTCCGTGATCGCTCGTGCGTACTACCTAGGAATACGGACAGCAGAGTGGTTCTCGCAGACACACGCTGAGTATACAGGCCAGTGAATGCAGTGATTATCAAGTACTACGCAATCAATAGACAAATACTACCCAAGTACAACAACTCAGAGAAACAGATTCAACGGGAATAGAAGGCCACTGGCAGTCTATAAGATGGCTCCCTGTCATTGACAGGGGTTTTGAGTTCCTGACAAATCGGCAGAGTCTACTTCGTACCGCAGGCCGATAGGCTGGATTGAGTCCGTGTCGTGGATCTGGTCTGTGCCATGCCGTCTCCCTCGGCGGCAGATCTTTGAAGCTTAAGAGCTCGTGCCAAGAGTTTCAATGTGCCTGGATACGGGGGTGGCTGTGGGATGTAAGATCCACGCGCTGGGTCCATGACTACATGTCCAGGATGATATACGTATTCAAGGGCTTCTTGTGCTTCCATTTGATTACTGGTTTCGTTCTCCATACTCCATAGTACTCAGAACCACGAGGCGTCAAGTTTGACTACTCCACCAATGACAACCGGGAGCGCTTTAGGTTGGGGGTACTATACAATCCATACATACCGTGAGTAATACACTGGTACGAGGCCTCATCCGGCCCGTGAGCCATTTGATAGCTTGCGTCCGTCTGATTTGTGAGACATGATGAAGCCCTAGCACTCTTGCACTAGGTATTGTACAAGACTGCCTTCCACCTTGAAGGTTCTGGAACTCAACCTAAGACAGTGGCAGTGCAGACTCCTGCCTCATGAAGAAAGTTCACTTTTCCTGCAATCGGGTTGCATCTCCTCGTTCAGCGGCCGCCGGTCGGTTCCAAATCGTTTCAATGTGTCAAGGTGGTGAATGCGTTAGAAGGCGGCTGTGTTGGTTAGGTTTGAAATTCTTTTGTGCAGCAGACAGCAGACATTGGACCGTTTCGGAACTATGCGACAGCTCCATAGGAAAGTGATAATGCCTCATTCGTCGAGTGCAATCCGTATCTGTATACGTAAGTAACTACTAATCCGTAGTGACAGGTTCAATGGGGATCGGGGCAGGGACCGGCATTCATCAAATTGATTCAATAAGATTCAAATGCCGAGCCAAGACCACGGAGCGGGTCCCGAGGATCATGATTGAAACCGAGGCAAATCCCGGTGGTGCTGAATGGACCCCGAGATGGACCAAGTGGGTGAGTAATTCGGCTATCGGAGTAGGCCAGACCCTGTCGTGGAGCCCAGCGCCGATCTTCAAGGCGTCGATGCGTGTCCATCGCGGCCTGCGTTCGTGGGGGCAGCAGTCTTCTCTGTCTCAGCACTGTGTCACGCTTGTCTCGATCAAGCGTTTACCGTGACGGCTTCGACGCGTACTACGCCCTTGTCCGTAGACCTTGTCCGTAGAAGCGCATGGCTGGTATGGATCCATGGTTGTATCCAGGGTCGTGGAAGCCTTCTAGAATCTTGTCGCCGCTGGAGTCGAACAGTCCACTCTCTGCCAAGATTGGAACCTGAGGGGACACGAGACAAGCTAGTCTTCCCTCATGGCGACGCAGTTGGAGCATCTCGCGTAGGGCCCTATCTTTCTTCTCCGCGCTGGTATTTCCGGGACTCAACTGAAGGTCTGAGCCCAGCGGTTGCAGACTGGAGTGGGAGTGACGCAAGCCTTGAACCGCGACTAAAACCTCAGACCCCGGGCGAGTCTGGGTGACAGATGGGATGAGGGCGCCTACACATAGCGTATTGGGACTCGGTGAGAGTTCATCCCAGCTACAAGATCAATAATCCGCGGTGTTGTCAGCATGGGCCCACGACTTCTGGCATGCTTTTTGCTTCCACGAACCTTCTCGCCGCCTTATCCTGCCGCCAAAGAAGACATAGTTCCCCAGCATTCAACCGTACTTGGACCCATCTGGAAGCCCAAGTCAGCTCGGCAGTTAGAAGTTGACAATCTCAAGGGCGATCCTCACTTGAGTCAATCTTGCCTCTCACCGCGGGCCATTCCCACAGCCTACAACGGATCTCGCCACCAGGTTTCCCGTACGGGGACAGTGAGATAGACTGCCAAGATTGCGGATTCCTGCATAGTGAGCCATCATCCTAGGGCTTCGAAGGTCGGACAACTTTGCCTGACGACTGTCGCTACCAACTCGGGCGTTTAACTCCACGCTCTAGACTCGGGGGATACCCGGCATCAGCAAGCAATTTGAAGGAAATCGAGACAGGAAATCGGGTCGATCAACCGACCCCTCTAACAGTAAGGAGAAGGAAGGAGGCAGCATCCAAAGCGGAGAAAGGAAGATGTGCACATACGAGTACCTCCATCACCGTATGTAAGACCAAACTCATTCTTGTACTTTGTCATCCGGGCTAGGAAATGGAAGTTGAAAGGAGGAAAGCAATGGCCGGGCGACTAACACAATCAACCAGACCATGTCCCTCCCTGTCAACGGCCAATCGACATTGTAGTCCACTACAACTACTGCCCCAACTCAACAACCGACATCGTGACAGGGACTGTCTACCCGTGCGACACGCCACAGTTCGACGAGACGGCCGCACAGCAACAGGTCGACTACAACGACCCTTGCGCTACTGGCGGCTGTCTGGTTTCTCCGGAGTGCTCCTCGGGCGGATGCCGCCTGGCACAGCTGGGCGGCCGGTGGAGATGCTGCCAGTGCGGAGGCAAGGGCAATGAGTACCGCTGGTGTTACCATCGTCAAAAGACCAGCCCGGATACGTTCTGTTACCATGTCTGCTGTGCCGACTGCAGGTCAGACCCGGCTTCGTCATCGTCTTCATCATCCTCGTCAAAGAGGGGGGGATAGAGGGAAAGGAAAATGTGAGATGTGATATTGTTTAGTTCTGGCGCAAAAACCAGGTTGTGTCCGTCGCTTCCTGAAGCAGTGGACGGGCAAAGGAGAGATTGTAATAGGCAAGAATCAGCGATCCAAGATCACGGAGCCTCATCGGGCTGGCCGAGCTGGCGCGGCGCTCCCATCTTGTTTCTGATATACCGTCTACTATTTCCTCGTTAGTCGTTCCCTTATGCGGGGATCACGCTCTGCCTCGGTTCAGGGGCCAACACTATGAGCAGCCTTCTTCCAGAAGACGCGGTCCATCTCACACATGCTTACCTGATCCTCCCCTTCGACTGGTTGCCACAGTAGCGCCTTCAGTCGGGTATCGCCGAGAAGGTTTGATCAGGAAATTCTCAGACCTCAAACGCGTGTCGATGCGCCTGGTATCGAATCCTGGTTTCTTCAGCACTTCTCCTTTCACATCATAACATGACGCCTCAGTTCGGCTAGGGCAACTTGGCAATCGCCATAAAGGTAGTGTTACTGGACATGAGGCAAGCCCAGCATGCAGAGAAGTTTCTAGACGCCTGCATTCCTCTGAATGTGGCCATCGACATGGCTGACCACATGTGACTGAGGTAGATGGCGTACACACCTCGGAAACAGTACAGGAATGCCGGTTTTCTCCTGACATGAGTGGCCAAGTAACCCAGCCGCCTGTACGCCGCACTCCTCGGCAAAGGTGAAGTCGTGCCGCGGAGAGCCGATGTGATGGAGTCCACGCACGGCAGCCATCTCTCCGTCGAGTCTTCGGACCAAGTACATACCTGGGTTTCCTCAACTTTCGGTCTATGTCAGCTCAATTAGAAACTTGTACAGCTCTTCCAATCAAACAGGAGGTAAACTGACGTCGAGAGATATTTAATCTCAGAACTTGATTTCGATCTCCCAATTCCTTCCTGGCGCGCTAAAAATCGCAAGGGGGGATCCCGGCTGGTTTCCACCATTAACGAAGTCAAGAGATAGAGCCAGATCGATACGCGCAATTATTGTCCCCAAAACCGCCCCGAATCGATTTATCGGCATACTGTGTTTTGTCGATCTTTTACCCGCCAGTGCCGCCATGCAGCGCGCTCGTAGGTTGAAGATGGAATGTGGCTCTTTGCCCGCGGGGGCACGACCCCAGCCTCCAGTCCATTCTCTGTGTCCAGTAGGTGCATCTTCAGTGCAGTTCACAATGAGCGTATCTTATGCAGGTACTACGCCTTGTCAGCGCAGTCTGTCATAAAGCATAGCCTGAAGCATACCGAGAACAGTAGTTGCTCCTGGAAATTCGCAGATCCTCTGAGCACTGTTTTATGCACAAGTGTAGGTGCGTGGCGCTGAACCGACTCTAAGGGAAAGGTAAGTGAGAGTAGGATTGGATATTTCGCCATCTCCTACGAAGTATGCATAACAACGTGCCATTCAAATTCCCCAGACCGAAGATGGATGACACAGCGGTGTGAGCGATGACAACAGCACAGGCTATATGATCTCCCATGCAAAGAACACACGCCTGACAATCAACGGCCTTTCTCTGGATTTTCGAGCTCGCGTATGTACGGATGTATATATGGCCGGGTATTGTCGATCTTAAACACTGTGTGGGGGTTAGTGCTATACTTCCCATACAGTATGTATAAGAGCATGTTTGTAGACTAATGTAGGCTGTCGGGGTTCGGGGGAGGCGTTCCTAGTGTCAAAACTCCAGAGCTGTATAGAGAAGCCTCCGAAAACGCAAGGACTTGATTTCAAACATCGTGGAGCCGTAGTCTGGACGAGGGTGAGAGAAGGTAGCGAAGATGGCCTGTTATTCTCGTTACGAAATGCACCACTCGAGAAACCTGGATAGGTAACCATGGGTGCTACGCCTCTTTCCTGAAGCCTCCTGGAGCCTTGAGGTTGCAGGCTCGCTTGCTCACAAAGGAGTGATAGTATGACAGAGGTACAACATCTTGACCGTCCTGTGGAACCAAGCAAGGCGCCCAAGAGGTCGAGCGCATCCCTGATCTCGGGATGCCCGCGCATCCTTGGCCAATGATCCTTTCAGCCGCAGCAGAGACTATAGACGCCCTTGAGCAGCAGCATGTTAGAGTCTGGAACAGTGTTGGCAACAATCATGGCATCGGAAGCGGCCCGTAAGCCGTTGCGGACTCTGCGTTGGTAACTTGGTGAGAGATCTGGTGATAAATAAGGCCAGAGGTCGTTCTGTTGTCTGCTTGCTAGTCATTAGCAAAGTAGGACACACTAATAACCTGCCAGGCAAACGAAACCAGCCTGTGAGCCCGCCTATTAACTGTTCAGAAAATCTTGATAGACAAGATCCTCTTCCTTTTCCAGCAACCAGCCATGTGCCATGGGCATCCACATCACCATTCTTGCGGTCATCAGTCTGTGAACTGGCACTATTGTCCGTCAGCTCTCATCGACTTGAAGACGGGCTATGAGACACCATGTACCAACATCACCTTTGCCGCATCCCAGCCGTCAACCTCCAGCTGCCCTTTAGCAAACTGCGACTTTCACAGTGCTGGGCTTGAGTGGACCTGCTGCAATTGCGGAGGAAGGAACAACAGCGGGTGGTGCAGAAATATGCTGGCCAGCCCCAGATGGGAGAAGAACGCCGTTACGGACGAGTGGGAGTGGATCTTGTCATGCGATCATGGCTGTTGCAGGAAGTGTACCAAAGATGGTGAGTCGGACTGCCCGGATCATGATTTGAGATATATCCATTTTCAAACTCTGACACTTGTCAAGCTCCTGATCACCCGGAGGAGCACAAACGCAAAGATGGCGGGAAGGGCAAACATGTTCTCAAACGCCAGCAGAAGTCAAAACCAGAATCCTCCTCCAGTCAACTCCCGCACGACTTACGGTATCATGCTGGATCACAACGAAGAAGACGAGAGACAACTGCTTAGAAAGGATCGTTGCGTGAGGAAAAGAGAACAGGGAACTCACGGATGAGAAGGTGTTCTGAACCATTGAAGGCAACGCCTAGGGGTGAGGAAGAGGGACGAAGAAAGTTGGAACTGGATGGAGTATGGCTTCCTTCGAGTACCGTTGTTCCTTTTCCACCAGCAACAGTTTCTCTAGCGTTTCTCGAGAATCAAAGTCGACAATTACTCAGGGATCTGTTCCCATGTTCCCATACCCACTGTCTTTGTGACGCTCGACTTAACTTAAGTTGTGCTTTCGCAACAATGTGTGGGGGGAACCGAGTGTCGTACTTTCAAAGTCTGTCTTTGCCAGAACGAGAGGGTTAGAGAAAAATGGGCCTCCTCACCAAATTAATTTTCTCCTGGCTGGGAAGGATGGTATGGAGGTCATTAAGCAGGTGCGACTCGGGCAGGTCTTCAGGCGGGAAGTCAGGCTAGCCTGTGTTAGAGAAAGAGCATGGAAGGGTTCTCACCGTTCAGCAAAAGCCACAGCCTGCTCGTTCCTGCTGTGATTATTGGCAATATTGGATTTGGGGCCAGATAGAAAACGGGACCGTGGCCTGCAATACAAAGAGCATTGAAGGTGGAAGATCTTCACTGAGCCTAGACCAGGATCGTTAAATTACCATGCGACTGAGAGTTGGGGGTCTTCCTCATTCACTCCTGAGTCACATCCCTGCAAATTGCAAATGCAAGATACCATCACCAACTCCGTTGCTCAGGCAGTTATCTGGTATCTACCATTCAGGGCAAAGTCCGGCCAAATTGACAATTATGTGACCAGACTATCTTATCTTGTTATCTTTTGAATTCGAGGCTGATCAGGGAGGGAGTCTTGAGCCGTCGATTGTAGGCTTGGTGGTTTGCTGCTTCTAAGCCCGGAGTTGAATAGCCGAGATCAGTCGAGCGTTCATTTACACGTATCCTTCCCTCTGCATCTCGGTTCAAGGCGTGTATACCGAGGTTCAGTTACGAGGTGTCGTAGAGAGGATGATTTTCGCATACAACATCTTGGGCTGCACTAACAGCATTTGCGACCTTCGAAGTACTATGTACCTTGACTGGATCAGTTTCACGATCCTAGAATCGACGCGTGGCATCGCCGGTGTCACAGGGAGCTCTGATAATTTCAGGTGAAGGTATGGAGTACGTACATAAAAAGAACATAACCCGCAGCCTTACCCGCGTTGATAGATAGCACCACGTTCCTCTAACCTGCTTCCGCGGCGTTTACCCGGGAATTTGGGATCGTGGCGTACCTTATTGTTTTATCAGCCTTGATCGCTGCAATCCATGATTGTACTTGCTGTTGTGAACGTCGTGAACGTCACGAGCATGATCATCATGGTTAGGCCTACCCCTGAGTCCCACATTTCCCCACTTTGTCCAGGATCACAGTTGGCTGTCGGCCGCCCTTGGTGTAGCGGTCGGGCCACCCTCCTGCAGCAATCCACATGGCCAGGCTGCAGAAACGACGGGAGGTGGCCACCACGAGCCCGACCCGTTGCCCGAGCCGTTGCACTGCCTGATTCCCTCCCCCTCGTCAGTTGCACCGTCCTCCACCATTCCACTGATTCACTTGGTGTAGTGTGCGATACATTCAATCCCAAGGCCATTCTCGAGAAAAGTCTGACTTGCAATCTAACCCTTCATTGACCCCCTTGCAGCGCCAAAGAGCCCAAGACCGAGCTAATTACCGCTTGCTTGTTCGAGAGGAACATCCTCCCGCGGAAATTGACAACTCTCATCTCTCATTGTTCAGTGTTTCAAGTTTGCAGAGCCCACAATCCGCCATAGAACAATCGGAAAAACAAAGCAAGACAAGAAACACGGCGTAAACAGGCCCACCATCAATCATGCCTACATCCCTTGATTCGTCTCGCCCAATAATGTCAGCTTCGGTACGTCCTGCCTCGCTTTTCGTCCCATCGATTGCGCATTGCGACTCAACATCGCTTCTTATGACATCAACACGAGCGCCCGTCCCAAGTGCTCTCGTTCGCTAATCATTCCGCTCACACATCTTTTCCCAGGCACGTGCCTCTGTTCGCTACAGCACCTTCAGCATGGCGCCTTCAGTCACCCCGACAGTCCTCAGCAGCGACAGCGCGACCGCCGAGATCAGGCCCATCGTCGATGGCCTCGAGCGCTTGAAGAACCCCCAGCTAGCCGACCAGCGCGTGTACCTGGACGAAGAGAAGACGGCCACTTTTGCCAAGTTGGCCCTCGGCGCAAAGCTGGAGCGGGCGCTCGATCGACGGATGACCGGTCAGGACGCCGTCATGCGTCCGCGCAAGTCTTCGGTGGCCCACTTCAGCGAGAAGGAGAAGGCATAAAGCGCGCAACTACCGACAGCTAGATACATGAGAAGAAGAGACGAGGGCCACCGAGCCATCAAATGGCTCTTCGCGGACAGCATTCGCCGAGCCGGAATCCACATTGCTTGTTTCCCGAGAGAAATAGAGCGAAGGATCAATCTGATGTCGAGCGAGTTCAGAACGGAATGGATCGGTGGGGTTCATTAACATTAAGTTCGGGTTCTGTGTTACTTGGTTTGCAATTCTGAGCATCATTCTATCGGCATTTCTGCGTTGTTCGAAGAAGCATTGGTCACGAAGGCTTCAGGGTAACCAGCCGAAATGGCTTGCGGGGTTTGGGAATGACGCCGGCCAGGAGACCTGGGATAGAATCTATCACGACGCATCGCTAATGCCGAGATCTTTCTGTATGAATTCTGGGAGCACATGGTTTGACTGCCAAGAGGCGGAAACGGGCTGGATCACGACACTGCACCTTCCATTGGTCCCTTGCGAATAATAGCCCTCATCGTATTGTCTCCAATACCAACCGATTAGTTCCCCCAAACGCCTGACCTGCATCAAGAAACAATATACACAGCGCAGTACCTAAATGGACTTGAAACATATGCTATCCTTTACGGCCCGAAAGTCCCACCCAGGTCTGCCTCCTTTGTCAAGCAAAACCAACCTCCCTACGCATCCCTAGCCGCCTTTTCACCAGCCAACCTCCGATCCGCCTCAGCCAACAACTCAATCAGCTCCTTCTCCTCCCCCTCAAACTCAAGACCCTTGGCCAACCACTCGCGCGCCTCGGCCCACCTGCCCATCTCAAGAAGACACTTCCCCCTCCTGTACCAAGCCTTGGCGTTGCCCTGCTTCTTAGCCTCAACACTGGCCTCGGCGTCAACAGCCGCCTCGGGCCAGCGGCCCAGCTGCATGAGCGCCTGGGCGCGGTTGCCGTACAGCTGGTGGGCCTCCTCGCGCACGATCTGGCTGGGCTCCCAGGGAGGACGGGTCAGCGCCATCTGGAGGCCGAGCGAGTAGAACTTTATGGCCTCGTCGTGGTTTTGCTTGCGGTAGGCGGCGTTGCCGCTCTCGCGGAGTTTGTTGACGTTGGCGCTGCGCTTGGGGTTGACGGGGAAGGGCGGCGGCGGGACGCCGGGGCTGTCGAGGGCCAGCAGCGAGCGGTGCAGCGCGTTGAGGGCTTCCAGCTCGGCCTGGAGCGCCTTGTCGTTTGGTAGCGACGGGCAGGATATGGCTTTGGATTTTGGGTCAATTTGTAGCGGGATGAAGTTGAATGTTTCTAGGTCGGACATGGTGGGCGGTAGTATTGCTCGCTCTGGACTCCGAGGGAGGGAATCGAAGGATGGACGGCGTGGAGAGCCGGCCGGGATACTGTTCGTGCTGGGGCACAATTACGCTGCTTCGAACAAAATAAGTCCAACAAATGTTAAGCCAGGGGTACGGTGATAGTAACGTAGATGGTGTCTCGATTCGTGGGTCAATGGGTCGTTTGCCTGAACTTGAAAAGGACAGCTGTAAATGCTTGGCGAACTTCGTCGCTGGCCTTCCCCAGAAATCGTTATCTTATCAGCAACCCGCAGGTGGTCGGTGATTACCTAAGCTCATGTTCCTCAACGACCGACCCACAATTTCCCCACGACCCCACGAATGGGTAACACGTGTTGACCTTCGTACGACCCGTACGAGCTGGCATACCTATACTTCAGACCTGACTGACCATTGCACTACCCGTTGGCTCTTCCTTCATATGTCCACCCTAACTACGAAGTATGTTCTCTGACAACCCGGCAACGCGCGCTTTGCACACATCTAGTGGGTCTCCGGCCAGGAGACTCGACACACCGTAGGAAGCTAACCAACCTTGAAGACATAAAAGCGTCTCAACATCTCTCGCTAGAAGTAAAGCAGGTCAGTTCGACTCTTAAGGGCTTGTATCGCCACAGGATGTAAAGTAAGGATATATAGGGCGCATGAATCAAATGGATACTACTCACTACTAAACCAAACTATAGCCGCCCGGATACCCAAACAAGCAGTGACCAGCCCATAATCAACAAACATGACCCTCATACCAGGTTCGTGATAAGATTCATTCTGCATGAGATTATATCGTCTCTCTGCCGACACTGGGCTTCTCCCTTGAAAATGTTTCGGGAGGTGTCCAGTCAGATGATTTCGAAGGCTCCGAGAGAAACATCTGGGAGATCCAGAAGTATTCATGCTCCCAGCAACCCTCCGCTGGTGTCTTCGGGATCGTCTCCACTAGCTTGAAATTAGCACCCATCCATATATCCCTATGGAATCATTCAGGAAACGCTTACATTTCTTCTTGACGTGGGCAACCATGTCTTTCACGAACTTGAGCTGATATGGCTCGAGGAACATCAAGGCCGAATCTCCCACGTCATTCCAGTTGAAGTTCATGAGATCACACCGCTTGAAGTATTGCCAGTGGGCGAGCAACATCACGGCACTATGCTGTACTTCCTCAACTAGGCGGGTGAGCGGATGATCGATCTCCCCGTAGCGTGATTCCTACAAGTTGTCAGCTAGGCTTCATGGTGGAGATGGGATAAGGTACTTACCGGACCCCCTTTCGGGGCATTTCTCTTGGTACAACGGTACCGGTCCGCACAAGTGCAGGCCACCTGATGGAGTAGCAAGAAGGTCGCGAGGAAAACGGTGAACCAGGCCTCCTTGTTGCACGATGTAAGGAACGTCTCAAGGGTCCGAAGGACTTGGGGTGCGAGCTTTTTGTAGATACGCTCGTGTCGGATGCTGTCGAATTGCGCAACAATCATCCTGGGCACCGACACATGGCCATAGTTTGGAGCGTTGGGGTTAGTCTCTGGAGCCATCCCCAAGAGTTCGTCACCACAAAGCCATGCCGAATATGTCCCGTGTCCTGAAACCGGTGTTGTTAGCCACGTGCAAAGAGATTAAGGCCTAACGTGGGCCACCCACGTATAGCAAACCATAGGATAACAGCCTTCTCCAAGAACTCCTTCTGATCCGGGTTCTTCCTGGCCTCCTTTCGTGACTCGGCGCCCTCCAACTTGACTGGTTCCTAGAGATTGTTAGTGGCTTGCTCCAAACCAACAGTCCTTGGCAAATCTCACAGGTAACGAGCTACAGTGTTTGGCAATCATGGCAAAGGTCTGTCTGATCATGCCGTCCGAGTCCTTGACTGCTTCCGCAAGACCATCAAGAGCGTTGTGGTAGATATACTCTTTGAAAGTCTTAGCAGTCTTCTCGGCGTCAACAAGACAAAAGGCCTTGATTTCTTGGGTCTTAAGCGCCCCGTTGTCCATGTATTGCCGATTCGATATGTCGCCATCCCTTTCGAGGAACCGCCGGACACGTAGCCGCACCGGGCTCTTGCAAAGGCCTTGGTCCATCAGAATCTCATAGATGGTGCTATCAGGATACTCGGTAACATCCGTTACTTTGGTGTGGTCAAAACGCTGCGTGAGTCCCAGGCCACCGGCCCGGAAGACCGTCATGGACGTGACCTTGAATCGAAAACACGGTAGGTTGTGGATCGTCTTCTTTGAGTCTCGATGTACACTAAGACAGGTCTCGCAAGGCGCGAACGGGCTTTTGCTGTCGAGCTTGTTGGGTACACACTGCGACACATTAGTATACCGAACACTCGTCTCTCGACATGTTCGAATATCACCTACACGAACACGTTGATTATGACACCGCAAGCAGGCGCCCATGCTTCGGGTGTTAGAAGTCTGCTTCCGCAGCCCCTCATCAAACCGGCCGCGCTTCTTTCGGTCACGTCCCCCTTCGCTATCCGACGAATTCACCAGCTCTTGCGCAACATCGACAAAAGGACCGCTCAAGTCAGTCTCAGCCGGTACAACCACCTGTTCATCGCAATCCGACTGATCAGAATGCTCATTCTTGATCCAGTCTTCGTTTTCTGGCCGCTGGATGACCCGAACGTACGGTCGAGTTAGCTCAGGGAACTGATCCTGCGCAAGGGCATTCGTATTGTCATGCGAAAGTGACAATACTGGGTTGACCATGGTGGCGGTGGTGGTGCTGGGGTCTTGAATAATATGAGCAACAGCATTCCCTGGGTCGCCTGGGAGCTCATCGAACGTTGAAGTTACAACGGCCTGTGCTTTTGAGTCCTTCACATTATGCAAAGGAAGGTGCCAGCCGACTTGGCCACCTGAGCCACCAAGGCTGTACATCGATCGCCCTCCCGCCATGTAAGGATGGCGGCTGTCGGGCCCCAGGGGAATACCGACAGGAGAAGGAACCTCTGAGCCGGTGAGGGAGAGCGAGGGAGAAGGCAGCGAAGGCCCAGAGAAATAGGAAGGGCCAGCCGGAGGCTGGAACTCGACCCCTTGGAAAGCAGGCAGGGGTGGTGCAGGAGACAACCACACGGGAGAGAAGGGAGACAGCCCATCAGCGGTGATGTAGTCAACAGGTGAGGGAGGCAAGGAACCCCACGACGTGTGACCAGAGCTCACTGCGGCATATGCATTCACCCACGGCTGCGGGATAGGCGGGAAACATCCAGTTGGCTCTGCGGCAAGCGCAGGTACGCCCAACTGCCCGTTCCCCTGCCTCGGCACCCTCGGACTGGGGTTGCTGCCCTGAAAGTTAGACGACCCTAGGATTGGAATAAGTGCTGGGCCTCTAGATTGCTATCAAACTGCTTAACGTACCTTGCTCCGTGGTTGGCCATACGGTGATGGCCCCAGCATTGCTTGTCCCACCGCCGTTCTGAACGGACGTAGATCCCCCATACCACATACCGAGTGCTCCTTGAGGTATGCCAGGGCTGACCTGGAGACTGGGCAAGGCGATCCGAATGTCTCTACTTGGGCGAACAAACGCCCCATCCCTGCGACGCTTCTTTGCCGCCCGGAATCCTGCATCCGTAGGGCTGCTGGGGCTGGGTAGCACAGTGAAGCCGGTCTAAAGGTCATGGTGTTAACTGATGAGCATGAACTCTATAAAAGGGTGGGGGGATGGATTCGAGGGAAGGGGAGGGGTTTACAAATGCAGGGGTACCAGACATGGAGAAGGTATTGATGTCAGTCTCCATTATGTGCGGTCGCTGGTATCGTTAGCCTCCGGCCCGCGTTGCTGCTTCTGCCCGGCACCAGATGGTTACCGCCAGGTACTGATTGCTTGTAGCACTGACACACTGGTCCTCAATAATGCTGTGGGCAGTGTACATAAAATGCGCCCCCTTTCCCCAAGGGCTTCGGATCTGGGCAACGTGCCGTCAGCCAAGCATGGCGACACTTGCAACCAGTGAGTACTGGCACCCGGTAATCACTGAGAGCCACTTCGGCAGAGGATGCAGGTGCCACGGCCGAAGTATTGTCTAGTGAAGCCGGTGAGCCCAACGAGGTGAAGGGGCGCGGATCAACCCCGTGCCGTTGGATAAGGAAGGGTGGAGCAGATTGGACCCAAGAAGCACAACCGGCCTTTTTTCCCCAAGCTTCTGAGCTAACCTAAACCTTCTCTCTTTTTTCCCCTTTCCTTTTCTTGTTCCCACCTGTGCCGCTGTGCAACCAAGAAGGGGGGCACGAGCAACTGCACGCCAGTGTCCGAATAAGTTGCAGATGGACGCACTGGGGAACGGCTGGTGCAGGCGTGTCGAGCCCGGCGATCTGGGGGGAGAGTGCGGAGAGACGGGAAAGCGCCGGCCACCCCGGTGTCCAACCAGGAAGCAAGAGAGAGCGCACAAGGTTAGCCAGGGTGACGAAGAGAGACTGGAAACCGGTGAGGAGAGCTGCGACACGGCCACCGGGGTTTCACAGTCCGAGGAGATGGAACCAGAACGTGGTGACGACCCCCAAAGCTTTGTGGGCCGGAAAGTCAACGACGGTCAAGAAGTGGGATGGATGATGAACCCTGCTGGCCCGTGGCAATCATGAGTACGCCCGGCGGTGCAGCTTGAGTACCTAAGGCGTTTCTCTACAGCCGCGACAAAAGAGAGCCAACGAGAAGTCGGGGTTCACAAGGAGGGAAGACAGGCGGGCAGAGATGCAAGGATTGAATGGTTACAGCGGGAGTTCTTGGAAAGATTGGAGTGGAGGTGGTGGTGGGATGCCTGTGCTCATGAAAAGTAATGAGGCGTTTCTCTCCTGCGGCCGGGAAACTCGCCGTGGGCGGTGAGTCCGACAGCTACTGCGATACTTATGCAGACAGAGGCTGAAGAATGAGAGAAGATTGTGCAGAGTTGGCGACCGAACGGGGTTGGGGGAAAGGTCTGCTGAGTGAGTTTGCTGCAATCCAGGATCTCGCTATTCCATTCGGGGAACTCACCATGGTGCACGGGTTGTTCCTTCTGTTGGCTGCTGAGTGTGATGCTGTTCGGTAGAGGGGCAGTTGGGCAGCGCCACGCTGCAGCGTCGCTGACTTGGCGCACAGTTGTTGGCGCCTCCAACCTTCCAGGGCACCTTCTTTCCACGCCAAAGTTGACGCTATCCCACTCTCCGCCAAGCGTCGGGTGCTCAACAATCATCGTCAAATCGTTGACATTAACCACAGAGTATACCCAAAGTACCTGCAATGAGCAAACACCACATCAGAGGCATTGTAGTGAATATTGGTATGTACTTCTGTTGACCAAATCAACTATCTGCGTTAGGTCAGCTTCTCTACGTCTACGATAGACGTTCAACGTTTAGAAGCTTGGCGAACTTGGGAGCTTTTCGCACCCTTGTTTCTCCCACACTCAACATTCCAACAGCAGGACTGTCAAGATGCAAAAGAGATGCCTCACACGCCGTGGACAGATGGCCGCACAGCTGTGAGCGAACATGCTGCCAGCTGGTTTTGTTCCGAATTGCCTATCATTTCTGGAGAAAGACCTGTTTGAACAAAATTGAAACGGCTTGCCATAATGAAGGTGGTCCTGCACCGAAACGACTGGCGTTGCTCAACTGCACCTCCGCACCGCTTGACGGGACCCATCCGCGGGCGGCAGCCGAGCGGTCCGTTCCGATCCAGCTGAGGAATGCTAAGTGCATCAGATCCACCAGCGGTCAAGGAACCTTAACCCTCTTCGACACTAATTACACGTGGTTTGACTAGGCTCGTCTGTCCCAAGGCTCACAATTCGGCCTGACGTCCAGGGCGATTTAGGCGGCGGACCTGACATCTTTCTATGCCTTGCGTCCTGGCATCCTCTAAGTCCAACAACGTGGAAGACTGTTGCCAACGTTGATGGATATTGGATCAATAGAATGAAGTATAGCGGAGACTAGCGCGGGTTAACTAACTCCTAAGCTGGGCTAGGATATGTTGGAACATCCATACACATGCGTGTTCGCTGCAATGCCCGCTAATAAGAAGGATGAGACAGGCGAGAATGCACATTCAGCGCTTCACAGGGGCAATACCTAAGATAACCCCGGCCAAGTTTCTATGCAGGGAGGTGTACCTTACCCAGTAGTGTATGAGTGGTTCCTTCCCCGAGCTTCCCAGCAGCCTGCCTAACTTATGATTCGCATGAGCTGGGGTCTGTATGGGGACCTATCAACTCTTCTTCGGTTCGGTTCCACTGTCAAGGACCATACTAAAAATCCCAAAGACCCGCTTCGACTTGTCTTGTTGAAGTTGTCGGAACGATATCTCCTTCCTCATGTTAGGGAAAGGTAGCTGGGATTCTGGCAAACATGTTGTGACGTTGCTCCCCAAGGAATCTCGCCGGGGCCCGGACCGCACGGTTTACCACCCTTGGCGAGGGACTGGAGAGTGATTATTCTTCCTCTTGTCCGTCTTGCTTATCCAGGATGCCGCGTGGGCCGCTAGTCCCGACTAACGACCCGTCCACCCTCTCCCTTCTTTTCCCGACCGCGAGCCAAACCTCCATGTGATTTAGTTGACGATGGTGATGGCGATACCGGAGTCTCGATTCGATCTTCGCTTCGGCCGACGTTATCCAAGCAATATCGAAATCTACTCGGCAGATGGCGTGGAAGGGCATGCCAAAGGGATTGAACTGGGTGACACACCAGTCCATCCGGGTCCCGGTCCACCCAGTCCACGGTTCCTCTTCTGTGACGTCCCTTTCAAGCGGACCTTCAGCGACGAAGACGACAGCACGGCCTGCAGAGCCAATCAATTCCCTCCCGTTACGATTGTCACCGCGATGCCCACCCCGCTGATCCAAGGAGCCAAGTGCGGGATACCTGATCCCATCGACCCCTTCACCATGTCGCGTACTCGAGCTCCCGCCTTCATGGCAGCAGACCACCGCGTCCCGCGTCCTGAAATACCTTGCGATCCCGTCCAGACTCGATCACTCCCATGAGTCCCATCAGGCCAGCAGGAGCATTGGCAATCAGCCAAAGACCGCAACATACTATCACCGCCCCATGAAGATGGACAAAACACACCACAGCATGGCCACCCAGGGCGACTCCGTGTCTCGTTCCGTGGAGACTGAGTGGCTCGACTCTCATCCCATGGCTTGGGCTCCTCACGACTTTTCAAGCCCAGAAGAAGCCCAGACCAAGCCATCGTATGTCATTGACATTGGCGAAAGGGGTGTTGCCGAGGTTGAAGAAGCTTTGGGGGCCATCAAGGGTAAGCAAGGCTGCCTCGTTGAATCAAGCAAGCACTCAATGGACTGACTGAGGACAGAGCGCGGGTTTGACGGAGACGCCATCACGCGTGATAACTTCCCCCTTCCCCAGCTCGAAGCGCAACTCGCCCAAGTTTGTCTCGACGTCCACCGAGGCCGGGGGTTCTCCATCGTTCGGGGACTCGATCCTCAGAAGTACACCGCTGAAGACAATGTGGCAATCTTCTTGGGAATTGCGAACTATATTGGCGAGCAGAAAGGCGCCCAAGACAAGAAAGGGACCATGTTGAGTACGTACGGCAGAGCAGTTCGGACATGAGGGTTCCATCGGGCTGACAGTTTGGCACGAATAGCCCACGTCACCCAGTCCAAGGTCTGGACAACGCCACCAGAACTCCGCCATGGAATTCATACCACCAGTGGTCTAGTATGTCGCCTACAGCCCAAGGCATCTTGCCATGTCTACTCTGCTAATGCGAATCGATTCTTCAAAGACTTGGCACTGCGACATGGGAACCGATGTTCTCGCGCTTCATGTCCGGTCTCTAGCAGAGGCCGGCGGCAATACCTATGTGGCGTCATCTTGGACCATCTACAAGGAGCTCGCCGCCTCCTACCCGGAGGTGCTTGAAGCGCTGTGCCATGCCAATTGGCCGATCCAAGTGTCAGTCAACGCATTTTCTTGCAGTTGTTTTGATTCTGTCACACCTCACATATCTGTACTGCTATACAAGTGGTTCGCCTGCTAACAAGACTAATGCCGGCCATTCAGATCAGGTAATCCACCACGCCACGTTGTTGCACCACTGCTGCATGTGACAAAGGACAAGATCATCATCAGTGTTGATCCGGGACGGCTGGGCCTCCACCCCGCGACGGCGAAAACCGGGCGAGACCACGTTCCTGATTTGAGCCCCTTGCAGCTTGAAGCGCTCCAGGTCCTCTCGGACCTGGCCTCCAAACATCGCCTCCGTTTGGACATCAAGCCCGGGGACATTGTCTTTATCAATAACCTATCCCTTCTGCATGCCCGTGACCCTTACGTCGACGCCAAGCGGGGACCGGGCCGTCATCTTGTTCGGCTGTGGCTGCGAAATCCTGCCCTTGCTTGGCACATCCCGAAATTGATGCGAGTCCCATGGGAGGCGGCATTCGGCCCGGGCGGGAAGGGTGTCCCAAGCCAACGGGACAAGGTGGAAACGAAATATCCCGTCCTCCCAACCCCAGAATACAAGCCGCCAAAGTACACAGCAGGCTCAGCGGCGTTTATTCTTGAGGACAACGACGATGTAAACGGACAGGGCTCGGCTTGACATTACTAGTGGTTCGACGCAGTCACGCAGCATTTGCAGCTCGCTTCCCTTACCTCAGCCTAGAAGCCAACTATGCACTATCGTTCGGTCAACAACAGGCTTCCTTGGCGGATAAAGTTCGAAATGCCATGATGGATTGCACGTCCAAGGGATTTGGTGCTGCAGCACGATGATTTGAGCTCATCGGTTTCCTAGGCACATTAAGCCGTCTGGCAAGCAGTCACGTCTCTTACACTCTCCTAGCTGCTGGCCGCTTCATCGCACGGCCAGGTATCAGGCCGGCTTGATGTCAAGCATGAGGATGAAAGTCTCGTTATCAGTAGTTTGCGAGGTTGTCAACTAGCTTCATGATTCATGACAGTCTGACTACATCTCCCCTTGCATCCCTCAACCCCCTGAACAGCGTATGCTCTTGTTGACTTCTCCTCCACAATCTGCATACATGACGGGACCGTATGATGGCCCCTTATCCCATGATTGCTGAAGCACACTTTCTCAATCTTGTAATGGCCCGGCCATATCAATGCCGGATACCACAATCGCCTCTTTCCGCTCAGGGGAGCTTTCTCTCTCGGATCAAACGGTACACAACTGCCGTTGCCAAATCTGGATTGCCCAACCGATAGTCTACTGTCAGTAGCATGACTACGTGTGTGGCTATACTCGGACGGTTATCTCCTCGACTGCCAGATCGACACCACTGCCTCAAAGCAATTACACACTAACACCTTGGTAACCTGCCGCCGGAAGCGCCTCAATCCCGGCATGCTGCGAAACTCCGAGATCCCAACTCAGTGTGGGTGAGCACGTTGATGGTTCAGCCAGGTTGAGTGGAAAGCCAAGGAAAAAGGAAAAAGTTTCTCGCCTTAGGCACAGTGACGCTGAGCGGAAAACATGGCGAAGCTCCAGGTGCTAGCACCGTCACCTCTTGACCTCCGCGATCGGACATTTTCTTGGAATGCGCGCAAGACGGGATTTGAAAAAGCATTGTATTCGTGGCAGACGCGGCAGTGAAAGCCGCTTCACCCTGCTGTAGACGACATGTTCTAATGTGGAGTGGTCAGGGGTTGAGCGTGAGCCATGCACGGCCAAGTTGTTAGATCATGCAGCAGAGTATCATCATGATGCAGCGAGTACAAGATCATCAGATGGAGACTGAAATCGGCTGGGTGATAGCAAATCAGCCAGCGCAAGCTACGCACCAACCTGCTGCTGCACGTCTGATAGGACTCTCATGGGAGCGGCTTGAGGGATGCAACAACGCGTCGATTATAGCAAGATGCCACGGGCTGGAGATAGAGATCCACGGGAAAACGCATTCGGCAATCCTGTAACCTCCCTGTGTAGGGTAACCTTGACACCTAGCCAACGACGCAACGCGGCAACGACTTGAGCATCTGGTCGACAATCACCCTGTGAGAGGCCCCGGGCCAGGTACCTCAAACCATCGTCCGATTGGATACGATTTCAGGACCGAAGCACGAATGCTCCAAATGCTGCATCCAAAAATTCCCGATGAGATCGGGGGGTGCTGATATCAAATGGCAAGCTCAACTTCTTGTAGTTGTACGTCCCGGTTGCCCCGGCACTGCATGGGACCCTCGACTTACACGGTACACACCACCTCACCACATATCTGGCAGCCCAAGGCCACCCTCTCTTTGCATTTCCCACATCAAGGGTACCTGTGTGGCTGCATTAGCTTGTTCCGCGGCTTCGCATAGTCGCCCCATAGTACTGCAACATACTGCATCATTTACATGACGGCTAGACACACCGACAGCAGCTGCATGTGAAGTTGTATGTCTGTATCAGGCACCCCCTTAATAGGCGACATCTGTCGGTCAGAAGCAAGCCGAATCCCGACAGCATCGATTCATAGTAGCTATCACGGCAGAAGTTCCCGGGAATTCACCGTCAGGCCTAACCACTACTAGTAGTACATACTTATCCTGCATGTGGTGTCCTGACTCTTGAGGACGACGGCATCTCGCAGATGTAGCATGATACGTTACACAGCTCAAGCTGCATAAGGTGCATGTGGCAGACAAATAGGATATTCCCGGATATCACTGTCATCTCTTTGAATCTACCTCGGTGAAACTCAATCCATTGTTCACCTTGGTACTACCCGCCCTGCTCAAGGAGGTAGCTAACAAATGGAGGAAGACAGATCCTAGGCCCCCTTTTTTTTTGATTCGATTGTAGCCTACATGTAGACCGACACTAAGGATGAGAACTGCAACAAATGTTTACTGCAAGGTACTACTAGTAGCGAGACTGGTGAGATCTATTCTGCTGGTGATCCCCCACACTTAGATCATACTAGTATTAAATAGTACCGAGCAATGATGACTCGGGAGCACAGCGAGGCTTCCTTCTAGTATCTGCTGAGTTCTAATCTCTGCTGATTGATGAGTTGCCCAGGAAAATCCGTCTCCTCTACCACGGATGTATTATCATCGGAAGCCTAATAAACAACACGCCACTGAACCGCGCTGCAAATGCACCTAGGTATGTACTGTACATGCTCAGTTTCTAACAGAAAGAGACTGCTGTTTTGTTCCTGCTCAACCCTCATGAGTCCTTTCATCGAACCCTGTTTTACACATCGCGATGCTAAAACCTTTGTATCTCTGAGTTAACTCAATGCTGTCTAAGTCTCTTCCGTCTTCCCAGCCTTTATTGTCTTAGTATCGCTTAGAGTAAAGCTCAAGGCTGTCAACTCATCCACCTTAGCCGGCACCCATCCACTGCTCACATAACGTCCAGCTTCATGTTCTCAAACTACCTACAAGACTCCCGCTTCCAGGTCTAGCGCGGGCTTGAGCTCGGCGCTGAACCGGCTGGCCGCGCGTATCTTCTCGCCGTACGCGATGAAGCCAAACGGGACAACGGCCAGAACAGCACTGACAGCTGCCAGGATGGTGCATGACCAAGCAATCCCCAGGGCCGCGAGCATGTCCTCAACCGCCAGGGGAATGATGGTTCCCGCCAGGCTCCGCGTCATACTGAGCGCCGCCAATGCCGAGGCCGAGTAGATACCGTACGCATCAACGACATACTAAGGAAGAACAAGTCAGTCCAGCCTGCTCGCCCTACCGAAGCTTTTGCAATCTCTGCTTACATTGATCATGGCCATGAAGATAAGATGGTAGGTCAGTCCGTAGGGGATGGTAGATGCCAGAGGCACGAGGAAGTGAATTTCGGGCCGTGACGACCAGCCCAGCCACAGCATGGAAACAGCGAATACCGGCCCAGAGACACAGGCGAGTGGAAGCCGTAGATACTCTTCCCTTTTGTCGGGATGTCTGTCGCTCAGGCGCAGGGCAAGGCTGTCGTACCACCATAGGATGAAGCAGGCGACAAAGGTGCCAAATCCCACTAAACGGTAGAAGTCAGAACTATCCGCTTTCGTATCAAGTCCGCAGGTGCTGTACTTACTGATCGTGAAAAGGATTCCCGACATGCCGGCACTGAACCCGTACACACCGCGGAAGATGGCCGGGAAAATCTGTACCAACCTGGAGACACGCCGTGTGTGAGTAGTGTTACTAGAGAAGCTCGAGCGGACAGACCTACATGTAGAACACAGCGTAGACAAAGCCCAAGTACACACACGTGATGGAAATAATCATCTCGCAAAAGAGTAGACGCCAGGGTCGCCCCAGCGTCGTTTTCTTGATATCAAGTCAGTCACCTAGGTACTTGAGATTCGATTTACCATGGGCCCATCATGCTTTCACTTACATACGTAGTCCAGGGTTTCTCTTCAACCAGGTCTGATGGAGCTATGAACCGCTTAGCTTTGTCATGGCCTTCTCTGTTCAGCCTCGCCGCCTTTTTCCTCAGGATTGTCGACGCCAGTGTCTCGGGGAGCAACAAGGTCGTAGCCAATCCAACAGCCGCAAGAATGGCCGCAACCCTCCAAAGGTCACCAGTTAGCAGAGTTCCATGACTAAGGGGAAAGGAAGCAAAAATCAAACAAGCCACGCCTGACAGAGCACTCACCAAAAGACATTCCGCCACCCCAACACGGGACTCGCATATCCCGCCAGGATAGGCGCAGCTAGGGGACCGATAAAGGTTGCCGCGGACCTGATGATTGCCGTAAGCAATGTTCCCCACGGTCAGCTTATGATCTCACAGGTAAACACCAGAACCATGACCCCTTTCACTCATACAACGGGCCCTGTACTGCCCTCTTCTTCAACTTCCTCCCATCCCCATCCTCACGACAAGCCCCCTATCCCTCTCAAACCCAACAACAACCCAAAAGAAAGAAACAAAAAAAAGGAAAAGTCACCCACCAAATCATCATAACCCTCCCCCTCAACACCTCCCCCTCAAACAAATCCGCGACCACCCCTCCAAAGACACTCGCAGGCGGCGACGCAAACACACCCAGGCCAAACCTCGTCCCCAGGAACGCCGCCCACCCTGACCCGTCCGGATTAACAACCGCCCCGGCGATAGAAAACACCAGAAACCCCAGCGCACCCGCGACCAGCGCCCAGCGGCGTCCGACACGGGGCGCCTCGCTCAGCGGCGCGAACACGAGCGGGCCAAACACAAACCCGGCCAGGTACATGGACGCGGGCAGGACCGAGTTGGGCCCCGTCGCAGGAACGCCAAAGATTTCGGCTATCGGTGGGATCAAATTGGAGGGGAGAGTGGACGGGACAAAGGTTATGCTTGTTGTCAGGGTGGCGGCGAGGAGGATGAGGGTTTTGGTTTGCTGTTTTCTCAAAAGAGTTTTGTTTGTGACTTGGTTAGTAAGATGGGTAAAGGTAAGGTAAGGTAAGATATCTGGGGGGTGGATGGGGGATATTGGACTTGGAACTTTGCATTGATAGGGGGTAGGGGGTCGGTTTAAGGAGGTGGTAGTCGGAGGAGTAGGGTTGTAGGGTGGTTCAAAGGCGTAATCACTGTTCAGAGATGGCTCGGCTTGAAAGATAGTAAGTAGTGAGAAAGGGCGGCTTACAGTCGACCAGTTGTAAGGGTTGGACGGGTCATTTGGCTTAAACGACACGACAGTAACACTTGGTTCTTGTCCAGGCACGGGGAGCGACAACGTAGATGGTTGAACGAGACAGGAGGTTTGCCCCTTTTTAGCCCAGAAAAGGCTTCCTTCACTGCTGGTGGTGGCATACGAGTCGGCGCGAGCTACCGGCGAGGGCTTTTCCACCTCGATGGGCACTTGTGGTTCCATGGTTTAGTCTTGGCTCAAGAAATCTAGCAAGAATGAAGTGCGGTGGTTGATGTCGAGGAAAGGCGTGCTTGCTCAAGTGTTTCCAGAGTATAAATATATCAGTATCCTCGGTGATATTGACGTGTTATCTATGTTGAGAACAGATCGTGAACCAGCTCCTTTTATGGTCATCCAGAGTGCTCACAATTCCTCCCAGCTTCCATCCCCATGGCCTCCTCGTTTCGAGCATGGGGAGTCTGCCGGCATCGTGAAGGAAGCACACATAGTGTCAATGAGTTGTCAAGCGCCGTTGATGACGATAGCGCACACTTGCATTGGTGCGTTGAACCCCTGCCTGGACGTTGACGATCGCCCTTCGTTCACGGTCCGACAACTGTGGGTGCTGTACCCCGGCCAACCTCCAAGCTCTTGAAGGGATGCAAGTCGACGCCATGTCGACCGCAGGGATACACGGTAAAGTTGCTATATCCGCCAAACTCCGCCTGGTGTTGCTGCGCCTGCTGCTCTTCTTCGCCGTCAGGGTCGGACGCACTCATGGAATCGCAGACGTACTCATGCGGTACCGGCACGAATGCCCAGACATGAACCCCCCGAGACACCGGAAAGACATCGGACCTCTTCGACCGGCATCGTGAGTCGTCATTGGACGGGGTGTTGACCGTTAGGTTCTTAGATGGTCGGACAATATTCCCCGGAGCGGACAAGACCCAGAGCAAGACCTCCGGCCACTGGCCGAATAGGGGCTACTTGCCTGCGTCTTGGGCTCCCTCGCAGCGTCAACAAGCGAAATTCGACATGACATATCGTGTAGTATCGGCCAACATGACTAGCACTTTCCATGAGATAGCGCATTCTGCAGTAGCGTTGGACGGTTATCAACAAGAGCGGTGAAACTTCGGCCGGATCTCATCAACGCTGCTAGTCCTGGTGATGGTCGTCGAGGCCCTGTGCTGGCAAGCCGAGACGTCTCCGATGAGCCACGGGGTTGGAAGAGCCGCCCCTCTTTGGATTGAGGGCGAGACCCGTCGATTCCACCTTGGGACGGATATGTTACAGGGAACACGTCTGCCCCGTGCCGGGCCCACGGGGGGCTCGGACCCGATTGGCCCCAACAACTGCGACTGGTCATGTGCCGTTCAGCATGCTCAGTTCGGTCTACCAGAAGCCGAACTGATATGATAATGGACCAAGTGCTTGCCATGCCGAGCCGAGTTGGGCGTAACCCGCTGCTCCGGTATCGTTCCGGTTAGAAACCCTCTCCCGAGGAACTATACCGGGGATTAGCCAATTTGGGCGACGACCGACCTGGAAAGAAACCTATTGTCGTATAGCGACCAGTCTAGATCTCATATCAGTAGGCTGTTGGACGGTGTGCAATGCCCCTCAATAACAGCCATAACCTCTTTGACCTAGCTCCGTGGTGCTGAATCCACCAGCGGTCCGGTCTGGAACCAAAATTCATAAGTGTAAATGTCGGTGTAAATAGCAAAAGGGTATACTATGTCGTAATCATTTTCCATAACACGTCAGCCCCGTTTCGCCCTTGCCGTAAATGTTATCCAAAGCCTCGTCCCCAAATCGTGCTTTCTAGGCCGCCGTTGCACACTGATCGGTCTCCAGAGGCACCGGCCTGACAGGGATCACCAATTCCAACCTGCTAGCCCAGCGCAGGAAAACGAAAGGTCTGCACCTGACCCCTGGCATGGCTTGCACCCATAAATACCTAGATCACGATCCATGCATGTGTGAGTGGAGAGGGTATCTCGATCCAAACGCCTCAAATCAGAAAACCAAAGAGACCAGCTTGTTCCACAATTTAAGGATCAAATTGACCAACAGGCTAAATCCGGCGAGCACGCTGAAGATCTGGAGGAATTCGAACGGGTATCGAGTCCGGACTTCGGTCTCGAGGAACTCCTCCCGGTCTTCTGTAAGGGTATTGGCGGGGTTCGCGGGAAAGCGACCAGTGGATAGGTACTGTTCCATGAGGGCATCTTTCTCGTACCATCGCTCGCGCAGCCAAAGGCCAAACTGCTCCTGGTTGTCAAGGGGGATATCATCGACGAGGAATCGACGCCAATAGAAATTGACCGATTTTGGCGGTTGGCCCCGGAAATAGGTGCCTGAGAGGGTGAAGATGTTCTCACCAAACTTGCCACGTCTATTCAGAGCATACCTGTTAGTCAACAAGGATATGGAAAGCTGATGGCGGGGCAGGACATACGGAACCCCTTCGTACGCTACAGTGCAGTCGTAGACATAGTCGACTGTGCCCTTGAGCTCGCTGAGGCAGAAGTACATGCCCGTGCTACGGGGCAGTAGGACGTGCTCGGGATCCTTGACCCCCATTTTCTCGGCCCACTTAGCCGACTTTGCCCTGCCGTTTCGGGAAGCATTCGTCCCTTCGGGAAACAGAAGCAGCCACATGGGATTGAGATAGCTCTTCCCGTCGGGAGCCGTGTGCCGGGCCTTGAGCTTGCGCAGACGATGGGCCATCCGCGGCTGGTCGACAGCCATCTTCCGCGACATGAAGATGAAGCCATAAAACATCATGCCGGGCCCCGCTATGGGTATATACTTCAACGATTCCTTCAAGATGATGTAGATGGAACCGTGGCTCTTGGGTTTGTTGGCGTAGCCGACCCACCAGAGGTATAGCCAATCTGTGTAGATCTGCAAAAGGGTCAGCCTACGGTATGCTGCCCGACGGCTTGTAGACGCAACGAACCTGGTGATTCGCAATCATGATCATGCGCTCCGGGAATGAGAACTCGACCAGCCCATCCTCTGTTTTTCTAATCTGGTCGGCCACCGAGGCATCGCCGCTGATACGTATCGTCGTGGGGCCCCACCAGTGGGTGGCGGTCGTGATGAGAAGGCCAAACGATTGCTTCGTCAGGGACATATAGGCATAGAAGAGGTCGCGATCGATCCAGTACAGCGGCGCGCCAAGGAACTGGGTTAAGTTGATGCTGCCATGGTGCCGTGTCGCGTGTCAGCTGCCATCCGATGCAAATATTGGCGGGGCACGTCGATGTCTGTAACTGCAGGTATTGTACATACGCAATGGCGCCGGTCAGAAAATAGGCGAGGAATGAGAACCCCCGAAGCAACTGCATCAGCCTGCCGTGCTTCTCCCGACCGGAGGGATGGCTACTCGGAGCCATGGCGGCATCTTTTGCGGCGGAATCGGCCGGCGGATGGCCCGGGCCGGGATGACGCAGTTCCGCAACCATATCGCACGGGCGCAGTTCAGTCCGAGCTCAAGACCGCGATCCGAATACGGCTGGGAAACAGCCGTGAGATGAGGATATGTAGACGTATCCAAACCTATAAAGACTCAAAACCAGAGGAAAGTTTGACGTCGGAGGAAGTGGGCGACGAGGTTGACCAAGCTGCAGGGAGCTTGGTGGAGGTTGACGGCAAGGCAGGCATCCGCTGCTCGAACACATGCACGCGACCTCGAGCTGAGCTTCTGGTTCGGCAGCTTCGGGACGACAAACGGGGCCTGGATCTCACGCTGCACAATGCTGCTGCACCCAGCTAACGTTATTGCGACTTCGGTTCAAAATCGTAGTCTCTTGGCGAAGCCATTGTGTTAGACAGGTTCGGTCAGAAAGAGACTCGAGCAAAGTAAAGAAGCGCAGATCAGATGGACCATCTGTGTGCATCAACCGAAGCTCTGTTTCCTGCCATCAGTGACATATGCATGCGACTTCCGTTTGGGTTCGGATGCCCCGCCCCACCACCACAGTCTGCCTTACAGGTAACCGGTCGAGCCAGTGTAACCTGGAAGTTAGGCTTGGGACCAGCACTGCCTTCCAAGACAGATGGTCTGAAGGGAACCACTTACTGTACCAATACTCCAAATCATTTACCTGATTGCGTGTCAGAATGTACTGTACCGAGTAGACAGCTCGATAACTGACGGATTCTTCTTGATGTTTCCATGTTTTTGTCGACGGCGGGACCAAGGGACTTGTCAATCAAGCTCCGAGCCAGGCAAAGCGGTGAATGCCGGCATAACGTTAGTGTCTTG
Organism: Canariomyces notabilis; assembly: GCF_033297395.1. Lineage (NCBI taxonomy): Eukaryota > Fungi > Ascomycota > Sordariomycetes > Sordariales > Chaetomiaceae > Canariomyces > Canariomyces notabilis. The sequence continues at coordinate 1,087,433 of NW_027041827.1, forward strand.
GCTCAGTGGGGTACATTGACCGCTGCTGCGGCCTGCGGGTGAAATCAGCGCTTTCCCATTGGCTAGCTTTGATCTTCGGCCGTCGATCACAGTGCTCCTTTACAAGTCCTCCCACCCGTAGCTTCAAGAAGCAAATGCATAACCTGCAACTGGGCAATGGACACTTGAATGTCGAGCCGCGCCGTTGCGAGGCGCATCATCAGTAGCTTTAACAAGCCGCCGCAAACTCACAAAGGGACGAAGCAGCCTGCGGCCGCCGAACATGTCGCCATGTCGAGCCCGTCATTTCTGGCTCGAGATCGCCACCTCAGTCTTCTTGCCCCCATGGCCTTGAAGTCGCCCAGCATGGCCGCCTTGCGGCGCAATAGTGCGAGTGTCAGAGGCCGTGGAACGTCTCGCTTCTTCTCTGTGTCGATGGCATGCAGACAGATCCTTGATGTCTCAACACTCCCCGACCGCACCGTCCCTCACTACCAGCAAACGAAAACATCGTCGCTGCTCTCTCTTCACTGGCCGCAACCGCCGCGCAACATCTTGCTCATGCCAAAGCTGCACGCGCCCATTGTCACTGCTAAGGCCGTTGAGTTCGCCAAGCACATTCACAGCAACTATCCCGGCCTAAACCTCGTCTTTGAGAGCCATGTTGCCAAGGACATCCACGAGACGCTGCCATTCCCCGTCTATACGACCGCTCCGGTGGATGCCACCACACAGTTCGCCAAAAAGATCGATCTCGTCACGACCATGGGCGGCGACGGCACCATCCTACGCGCCGCGAGCCTGTTTTCCATGCATGAGAGCGTCCCCCCGATCCTGTCCTTTAGCATGGGCACCCTAGGCTTTCTGGGAGAGTGGAAGTTTGGCGAATACAAGCGTGCATGGAGGGAGTGCTACATGAGCGGTTGCTCCGTTACCATAGAAGACCTGGTGGACCCCCATACCCGGGCAGCTCTATCCCCTCCTGACCGGCTGGATTACACCCCGGTCCCCAGCGCATGGGACGGCGTCCGCGGCAACGGGCAATGCATGGGCCCGAGCCGGACCTCCAAGATCCTGCTGCGCAACAGACTGCGTGTGGGCATCTACGACAGCGAAGGCCGAAACATCAACCAACACCTCCTCCCAACCTCAACCGCCGAGCCGGACCTCGGCACGCCCGCCGACCTCAGCTACCACCCGCCTCTCTTTCCCCCCACCGGCCGCTCCCCGCCTTATCTCCACGCCATCAACGAAGTATCAATCGACCGCGGCTCGCACCCGCATCTGGCCATAATCGACATCTACGTCAACTCACACTTTCTGACCGAGGCCGTGGCCGACGGGATCCTGGTCAGCACACCAACGGGCTCAACAGCATACTCACTCAGCGCGGGGGGGTCCATCGTGCACCCGCTCGTGAAATCGCTGCTCATCACGCCCATCAGCCCGCGCAGCCTGAGCTTCCGGCCCTTGGTGCTGCCGCTGCACACCAAGGTGGTGCTCAAGCTGAGCAAGCGCAACCGCGGCCGCGAGCTGCCCGTCAGCATCGACGGGAAACGCCGCGCTGGTGTGTCTATCGGCATGGAGGTCCGCGTCGAGGGTGAGAAGCTGGAGAGGACCCCCGACGGCTGGAGGGGCGGCGTGCCGTGTGTTATCCGCGCGTCGTCTAGGGCCGGCGGCGGCCCCGAGGGGTTTGCTGAGGATGATGACTCTTGGGTTGGTGGGTTGAATGGGTTGTTGAAGTTCAATTACCCGTTTGGGGAGCCGGGGGAGATGCATTAGGATGGTTTTGATGTGAGGGGTACAATACAATACGGGTGTGCATACTAGTGTACCACGGAGGTGCCGTTGGCTTTTTATCGGGCTAGAAAATGAAAGTTTGGGTGGCATTGGTGGATAGGTATGTGATACCCTGCAATATATTCCCAAATAGTCCTTGGGACATCTTCTCTCTGCTCGTACTGTGGTTTGTTGAAGCCTGTAGGTTTTGTGGCGTGTTGCAATGCAGTGCTGGACCGGCAGATGCATGTGCAGGAACGGCTGGTTTCCTACCTAATCGCTCAAGACAGCTAAGCTTAACGGTGTGGCTTGAACTGGCTCCTTGTGCACAAGGTACGCAAAGCTGGTCCCTGGATATTGCTTCTTGGTTCTTGAAGATGTAGTAGGTTCTAGAGTATTGTAGGTCCGGTCAGGTACCAGGCACCTAGGCAAAGTAGGGTTGTTAAACAGAGTCGGGTGACAGTCAAGGTAATCCCTACTCACACTAGGTAGGTAGGGAGGCTCCTTCAGGTATCTAGTAGTATAAGACCTCGAACAACATGCTCGTGATTCGGCCTTCGGTTAGCATCAAGATTTCTATTCTTGAGTCGCGGTCCTGTACTCTATGGATAGGTACCTAGGTAGCAATCACAAAAGGGAGCGAAGCCCCTTACTGTAGGTACTCCGTACTCCATATGGGAAATGATCTTGTTTCAGTGAATTTACCCAGTTGTTAATCGTCATTTAATCAAGAAGGTAATACGAATCTGTTACAAGCGATGCAACCAACAAGCAAGGCATCGCAGTCACACACACACACATCGCAGGTGAGGTCTGGAGGTAGGCGTCTCACCAGAGTCACCATAGGTACTCCCCTGTATGTAGGAACGAGGCACAAATACAATTAAAAACAAGGGAAATGCATTATGACAGTCAAGTTAAACAAGGCCATGATCGTTCGGCTAGTCCACAAGAGAATAGATTGGGATCTATGGGCAACTGTGCCACTTTTGTAGAGAAATAAGTGCTATGTATTCGTACTTCGTACATACCTACCTCCTATGTTAGGTAATGTAGCAGATACCTTGGTGTGCACTATTACAACAACGGAATTCAAATTCTAAGGTATCAAGTAATATAAGGTAATTTTATCCTTTTTCTTCTTTTGTGACAACCCGACAACAACATTCCAAATTTGCCGCCAGAGATCCTCATACCCTCAGCCAGTAATTACTTCGTACACGGTTCAAATTCGCTTTCGCACCAGGTCACACCAGGTCGATTACTAGTACTTAGAGAGCAACGACAAAGCCCAGCGCAAGCATGCCCAGAGATCCAATGTAGCCGGCGACAGGAGCGCCGCCGGTAACAGCCGAGGTGGTGGTGGATTGCGGGGGCGCGGAGCCTGAGGACGAGGATGCAGGGGGTGCGGTCGTCGTCGGGGAGGTCGACAGGGTCGTGTTGGACGAGCCGCCCGGCAGGGTGGTCACGGAGGTGACTGGTTCGGACGTAGTTGTGCTTTCATCATCTGTCTCGCTGGTGGTGGTGGTAGTGGTGGCAGTGGCAGTGGCTCTCGCACTCGTTGTTGTCGCTGAGCCCGAAGAGCCGGGGCCAGGGGCAACCAGGGCGCAAAGCTCCTGAGCCGTGGGGAGGACCTCGTCTGGTTGGATCGCGTCAGTATTATTACCTATGATTGAGTGACTTTTGGGAGTCACAAGTGGTGGACATACCCTGGGCAACATCCACGCCGCAGGCGTCAATAACGCAGTCCACAGCGGCTTCCATCATGTCGGCGATGCTCCCGCAGATGCATCCGAGGTCGGTCGGCGGGCAATCGCTATCCTGGACGGCATCCATAATGCACTGGAGGGAGCAGGCCGGGAGGTCGGCAAAGTCCTGGGCTGAGGCGACGGCCACGAGGCCAGCGGCAAGGACGGCAGTGTACTTCATCTTGAAGGCTCTTTGGGGGCTTCGCTGGCGGGTTTGTTGAAAGCGATCTCAAGGACAATGAGTGACTAGATTTCACAATTGACGGATGCCGCGATCGCGATGAAGACCGGTTATATGTTGAGAGTTGGAGGAGGCCTTACCCTCATTTTATACCTCGGACACCTTGGACTTCTTCCCCGACCTGGCGTGCGGCGTGCGCAAACATGAACCCCTGAGGCTGTGGAGCAACCGTCTATTTTCGCGAAAGCAGCGCTTCATTGGCTAGAGCCCATTGGACCTCACATAGGGTGGGTGGTATTGCAGTGTAGGATTGTTCGTCGATCCAGTCATGCTCTTAGCCTTAATGGGCAGCTACAGGAGAATCGTCAGCAGCGAATCCGGGGTGGTGGAACAGGACTTCTTTGGAAGATCTGGTCAGTTTGTTAACACGAGACTCGCCCCCAACTACCTGGACCTTCACTTTATGCCAGAAGACCCTCAGTAACGTAGCACTTAACCTCAGCTCTTCAAATCTTAGCCTTCAATAAAAGCTGTTCATATTTCAAGACCAACAAGGGGCGTGTTTGAGATGCGTGGAAAGGTTCCGGCGCCTTGATTGGACTGGGTCTCCCATCATGTGGGCTCCATACACAGGAAAAGGGTTGAAGAGAAGCCTCGGCGCCCTGCAGCCTTACCCCAACTCATCTACCGTCTTGTTATCCGTACAGACACCGACTAACTTGTGGCCCAGTGTTGTTTAGTGTAGTTAGGATATGCGAACAACTGGTCGGAGACTGAAGACTTAAGCATCGCCGAGAATGTCCGCCTGGACGCCATCAGGCTGGCGATCTTTCTGCCAGACCAGGCGGCTTTGGCCAAGTTAGCGGCCGCTTGTTGTTCCACGGAAACAAGCAAACAGCATTGCCAGCCCTAGCCGGCCCTACCCCAGGCCAACAGTGCCCCAGGAGGTTGTTGTGAAGAGAAGGTTTCACACATACGTTAGTCGGGGTATTCACTGTATTGTATTAGCTTCTGAAGTTGTGCATACGGAGATAGTGCTCAGCCATTGAGGCTGTTGAGCCGCTGAGCGGGGCAAGGTTGCCCGCCTTCCTGTTGGGCTGACGCCTGTTGGCCTTATTCCCGCCACTTGCATCATCAGTTGGGCGGCCCTACACTCTACTCTAACAGTCTAATTACACCACAATATCCTCGCCCGCCTGTTGTGTTGCACAACTATACTACACTACACCACGATCCAACCGGGATTATTGGCTGATTGCCTGCCCTGGTGGCTGTGCCGAGGAAATGCCAGGGCCATCAGCGTTCTCAGATTAACTACTTGCATACACGTGTACACGACGTGCACAATTCTCGGGGGAGTTCCTCGTGTCATGTGAGGTGCGATGCGTACCTTGCACTGCTCTAACATAACAACTTTCCTCACTTTAGGGGTTACCCAACAAGGATAAAGAAAAGACACTTGAATATGAGTCTCTGAGATCCTACAATGAGAAAACCCAATGGAAAGGAGTCTTGCATTGCGTGAAGTCGGGTCAGTCGAGTCGTGAATTGGTTCTCTGAGATTTGGCCGGGCTCGAGTTCAGGGAGCTCCGGCAAGATCAGACGTCTTCATCATAAGGGAGGCAAGAGCTGTTGTGGCTTTTGACAACTCCTTTTTGACCCGGATATAAGATCCTCGTCGCATGTCAAATTCGAGAGTGGCAAGCCAGAACTCCGTGGGCACTTTCTTAACTGCACAACTCAGCCTTGTGAGTCAGGAACAGAACGGAGTCCATTACATGACAACCTAGGTATTGGACACTTCTCAAAAATGCGTGATCATGGCGTGCTAAAAGACTGGCAGCCTTCGGATCTAGAACCGAAGAGGGGAGAAGGGAGACATACACCCATGAAAGGATATTACTAGCCCTATGTCCGTACCATCTTTGTGGTTGCGGATTGGAATCTCTGAGTTGGTTGATACCCAAAAAGGGGACTCGGATCCAGACGAGGGTCAGCGGCAGACGACGTATATGATGTTAGCACAGATGTGGGCAACCCGATGCGGGAGCAGAGCATCATAGTATTCAACTGATCTGACGGCTGACCTGAGCCCTGCAGATGTTACATTAGCACGCTGTGGATGTGAAATCTTCTGGCAACGTCTTCGAGGTTAAACAGCTCAACCCTCGTACGCACATTTTTACCCCGTCTTCTGCCTTACATTCACGCGACAGCCGTGATCGATCAGGCCGAGGTAGTAGTAGAGACAGGCAAGAGGGCGAAGAGAATGTGATGCATTACTCAGCCGTGCAACATGGCATAGCTTCAATCCGGGAAGAAGACCGATGTGGCTTGCAAAGGGTGGAGGGGAAAGGCCTTCCTCAGACAACTGATTACGAAGATCATGCTTGGCATACCCTACCTGGCCGATACCATGATCACAATTGCAATCATCACGTCAATGAGCCCAGGAACAAAAGACAAAGCCACTAACTTTTTCGCATTGACCAACCCTACATTGACCCATCTACGGATCAGAGCTGAGCTGAGCTGAGGCAAAGAGCACGCTTCTTCAGTCCCATGATGATGCAGTCCAGGCCCGCCCATCGCCAAAGCCACGAGCAAGATGCAAGGGGAGCTTGTCGACTGCGTGCTCGGGTTGCATAGCATCGGAATTCCGACGCCGACGCCGCCCTGCCCTAGAATCAGACAGGGCTAGTAGCCTCCCCGAGACTTCCGCCGCTCCCGCTGCCAGACCGCACACTACTGCGCCTCGAGCCTGAGCCTGACCCGGAACCCGATGCTGAGCCAGAGCCCGAACCCGAGCCCAACGCCGATCCGGACCCGGATCCGGAGCCCAAACCCTTGAAGCCCAATCCTGGTGGCGCTCGCAGCGGCGTCGACCCCGGTGTCCCGATAGCAGGCTGATGACCACCCCGATGACGTGAAGAATCCATGGTGCTACCAGCGTTGTTGACGTTACCTCCGTCGTGCTCATCTTCATCGGTCGACTGCGTAAAGCCTGAGATGTTGCTGAGCATCGACGAGGAGCGGCCTCGTGTCCTCTGGGGTGGTGGCGTGCTCATAGCCGTCTGGATCGGATTGGGGTAGGCAGGCATCTGTGGGGGGACGGACAAAGGACCAGCTTGTGTAGGCAGTGATACAGGCGGCCATACAGATTGCGCATTGTACTGGCCAGCCGGCGGCGCCCACGCGACAGGCGGCACGTAGTGTCCGGGCTGCGAGGTTGCATCGTACGCCATCTCATCCGATAAGTTGGACAGGTATGCCTGCTGGTTCGCCAGTTCCTGAATCTGAGTCTGTTTCCCGAAGTTGCTGGCTCGCAGAGACTGTATCCTTTCTCGAAACAGCTGCTCCAAACGGTTCACCTCAGCTTCCAAATTGGCGCGGTCCTGACGGCGACGCTCGGCCTCGTTCAAACCCCGTGCGTTGGCATCCGTGATCCGGGCATGCTCGTCGTCAACCTTGGCAATGCGCGTCGCTATCTTGTTCCGCTTTGCCTGCAGGCTGGCCTTGTCCTCATCGAGAGACTTAAGTTCCTTATCTATAGAAGACTTGAAGCTCTTGAAGGATGCGCGGGCCTTGTCGAACATGGCCTTTTCTGCAACCCAGGCCTCATGCTTGGCTCGATACTCGTTGAGCAAATCCTCAGGCACTACCTCCAACTCCTTCAGCTGCGCGTCAAGGTCGCGGATGGATTCCTCGGCTCGCTTCTCCTGGATGTTGTTCTGGGCGACCTTTTGTCTCAATTTCTCATCGTCGCCACCCGCCGACTGAACTGCAGAAGAGAGTTTCTCGATCTCTTTTCGTGCCGTGTTCAGCTTGCGGTTGTTATCCTTGCGTACAGCCTTGAGGCGAGCTTTCTCATCGGCCAATTTGGCCTCAGCGGCCGCAATTGATGCTCGGAGCGTTGTCGCTGGTGAGTCGTGGCGGGCGTGTGATCGTTGGCTGCCTGTGGTTTTCGAGCTGGTCTCCGGGTCTTTGCTTTTGGCTTGGACGGTTCTTACGCATGTCGAGAAGAGGACCTCGCCGGTGGTTGTGCTCACGAACTCGCACTCGTAGTTGGATAACGGGGTCAATCCATAAATGTCTCCGGTCCATCTTGTGCCCTGAGTATTGTCTTCCTCGCCGTTCTCGACTGGAATGATGCGGGTTGGTTGCCAAATTACATTGTTGACTCTAACATAGAATGGTTTGGTGGCGTCTATTCCTGGTTCGCTATCCTCCAGGATGGCTTCCTGAGCCGGCGGATCCGGAAAGTGACTCGTGCTGAAGCAAACCTCATCACAGCCGACATAACATATCCAAATTTGCTCGGGTTGGGTATTGAAAGGCGCGTTGCCAAGATTATGAATATCCGTGGCGTTAGAGCCTGCCGACTCGCTTGCCGCGTGCGATAGCTCATACTCCTTGACCATGACGATCTTGGTGCTGGCAAGTGCCGCCCAGAGGGGCTGTCGTATCCTGACTTGGGCACTCTGCTTTCGCCTCTTCTTGCTGGAGAAACTGGCCGCGCTAGTCTGCAGGTGCGCATCACTGTCTGCCGCCATGATGGCAACATCAGAAGAGCCTTCAGCCGAGAATGAGACCGACTTGCCTGCTTCAGGATCAAGCAAGCCCTGGGATTGCAAGTCTCGCCGTTCCCTACGGAGGTACCATTCTCGGATGTATCGGACAAGGCCCTGTGTAAGGATATGAATTGCCAGAATGCTCCTGACCCACCCGTAAGGGCCCTTTTTGTCGAAAGCCCGTACCGTCGTCGAAGAATTAGAGGATAGAAAGCGGTTCGTGCCAAAGAGCGTAGTCAGCCGGGAGAGACCATTCAACCTTGCATACTGATTCCAATGCGACGCGCCAACGATGACAACGCAGAGCAGGATGTTGTTTGTCGTCCCATGCCTCGACGTGCCCCCGCCGCCCAAGGTCAGCGACACCACAACCTGCGCAAGATCCAGTATGAATTGTTGCATTGGAGCCCAGAGAAATAGCCAAATTCCCAGCATGATCACATCCATACAAACAAGCGTCGTCAGGGAGGGCGTCCCTTGGTTGCCATCGAAAATCTCGGCGATACTAAGGCCGGAGCTGGTGGTGACGGGAGGAACGAAGGTCAGGAAGGTGAACAGCATGTATATGGTGGCCAAGGCGGCGGGCGACAGCTGCATGAGGATGATCAGGATGGCAAGAGTGTCGTGGAGCGGGCAGGATCGGAGAACGGTGATCGCATAATCCAAGGGGCCCGTGTCACGGTGCACATTGCTGTTCTTGGCGTCATTAACATCGATTCGACGATGGGCTTCTTCGGGAACGGCATGTGCGGGAACCGCGGGGAGGGACTCGGCCGAAGACGACTCGGAATAGGTGGTGCCTAACGAACCCCTCCGCACCAACTCGGCTGCCTTGCGGTCCGGGGCCATGTCGTCGGAACGGGCCGGAGAATCATTCGCGGCAGCGGGCAAAGGAGGTACGGGCGGCGCACAGGCACTGTCAACGTCAGGCTTCAAGCCGCCATCGAGCTGGCCCTGGCTCTTCTGCTTGGTGACGCGCTTGCCGGGGCCTACCAGACCATTCTCATGGCGTGTGTCACGCTGGTTGCTTGCTCCCTGATGTCGCTTTGCCGAACCTGACGCGCGAGGCATGCGCATCCGCTGACCCAGAGGCTTGTTCTGAGCCAGCCCAGCACCTGTCGAGCTTAAGGCGGCGGCAGCACGATCCGCAGATCGGATTGATGCTTGCGGGCTTCCCAGGGTCCGGGCGACAACGCTAGGCCGACCAAATCGAAGCCGGTCTCGAATTGTATGTAGCCAAGATGTCGGTGTCGTCATACACTGTCGTCGCAACGTAGACCGAGACCGTTAGAGCGTGGGCTAGAAGGTAATATATCTTGGGTATCCTCTCCCTAGGTTTTCTGAGGCTACGTGCGGATTGGAGGCAACGCAAACCGGCGATTTGAGTTTAAAAGGAGGAAAGCGGATTTTTTTGGATTGGCGGCTGAGGATTTTAGGTGCAGAGCACAGTGTTAGAATTTAGCTCAGCTCGCTTTACCAAACGGGCAACATCCAACAAGGAACAACCAACAGGGGCGCTCACCGAGCCCAACGCCAACCAGCTGAGGTCGCAAATTTAGTATTTTACAAGTCGCTCCAGTTCTGTGGCGACTGGGGATTACATCCTCCGGCACTGCGACCGATGCAAGGGACACCACCGTACATACATGCAGTGTCGCCAAGGTGTGCAATTTTCAGATAAAACGATGTCCTGAGTCAGTCCCTCGAAATTCAAAACTTTTTTCGTCAATTCAGGCAGACGGCTTTGGTACAAGACAACCTTCGTTTCCATGGGCAGAGAAGGGGATCGGCTGTCCGCATGAGTGATGTGGACTTGCGTGCTGCGTTTGAGCAATCACGCGCGATCCGCCGCTCCAGCATATCAAGCTGCCCGTTGGTTCGATGCTCCCTGCATATCCCTCGTTTGTTGGTTTGGCTGGACTCTGCTCACGGCGGGAGGCAACGCACACTCACGTCAATTTCCCGCGGCTCGCAACGCATTGCGGCACATGGATATTGATTGCAACCACGCAGTCAGCTAAGCCCTCACCCTGCTCCGCAGTATAGGGTTCTGATGTAATCCTCCAGATACACTTTGAGGTTTTCAAGGTAGGCACTCCGTACTCACAGACAGTAGAGAAAGATTCATCGGCCGTCGGCATAGTCAGCATCATTCATCAACAGGCGTCCGGCACCCAAAAACCTGTCCGCACGTGCTAGGTCCAAGGTCCTCGCGAATGACTACCTTGGGCCATCTGTGATGATCGTCGACAAGACGCTGACCGCCTGCCGAAGTAGGTTACATCCGCGAATCAAGCATGGGACCCGACATGCGGTGCGGGGAGATGGTGACATGTCGATCACTGCTCGCCAGAAATACGAGTGCATACATACCAGTACCATAGTGTATAGCGTAATACCAACCATTTGCGATCACCGTCGAAAGCCCAGAGGCCTGCTGCATCTGGATTCTGGAGGTCGTGCCGTAGCCAATCCAGGGTTGCTCTGTTTCCCGGCTCAACGCATGATGCCATCATGTGTTTATAAGACTTGTCGCTTGTTGAGGCGTAAGATCATGGGCATGTCTCTAGATGAGTTGAATGCCCAGTTGCTAGAACTCTTTTACACGATAGACAAGTGGTATCCCTAGGTACCTTATGTTGGTTTTCGATCCCTCCACTAGTGTACTTGTAGCTGGATGGAAAACCTGTAAATACCTGACTTACTGTACCTTATTTACCCCACATTGGAGATTGAGCTTATCTCATCCACTATCGCCAGCGACAAACTTCCTCCTTGAGCATATCGCGACCCGGACATCTTTACATTACAGAACCTACCATTGCTGCGCTACTACTTGTAGGACTACAATTGTTGTCCTCATACTTCGAACACAATGCAACTCCTTACTGTAGTGCATGATTTACAGTACACCGTAGGTCCCGTCTCTCGGTTCACAGTACGGATATGCCGACTCCACACGATTTCCACACTTCGGCATTTGCGTGACTTTAAATTCCGCTGATTGGTTTAGGCACTATCCCGCCCCACTCTCATTAATGTGGATACCCGGTACCCATATCGTGCCCATTTCGTTTCGTTTCGCTATTTCGCCCACCATAGAGGAGAACGCATCGTCTCTCCACGAGACCTTACCTAACCTCCAGGCATTTCAGTCTAACCTGCACAAAAGAATACGAGGCACAGGAATAACCTGGGTATAAGAATCAAAATCGGGGTTCCCGAGCATTTTGTATGGCAAATAAGAACAACCTGGGCATTGGAATTATTCTTACGAATCTTGCTTAGTAACCCATACAAATTCAGGTTTATTCTTATATACAGGTGGGCAAAGGTATGGTTGAACCCCCTGACTGGGGCTGGGGGACCGAACATTTGACCCTGAAAATTGCCATTCTGGCCCCGATTTGGGCAACTTTTGACCTGGGTTAGGGTTATGTATGGACCCTGGCATTAGGAATAACCTGGGTATAAGAATCAAAAATAGCGTTCCGGACCTGATTCTTTTGTGCAGTTTAGACTGTACACTAGTAGGGCAGTTCGCTTTTCCCTCGTCGCGTTTCGCGGCTGCCACCTGCCAAGTTCCGCCGAAGATCCGGACGGTGCTTTAGCGGACGATCTGTGACCCCGCTACCTCATGTAGAGTGCATGGCTACAGACAGGTCGACCTACAGCACTCGAATCCAATCACAGGGAATGGATGAAGTGCGGGGTGGCCACTTCGTAGCATGATATCAGGGCGCTTTACTTGGGTCGCGATGCCGAACTGCTTGCCGCCTTGACGAGCGTACCTAATTGCAACTACACTACGATGGAAGTCAAAGCGGGCACCTATGCTCGAGGGCTGGCTGACTCACGGTGTGTGTTGGCATCGGAGCAAACCGCTCCGGTAACCCTGATCTATATCAGCGACTTTAACTTAGAGGTACTGTATGTGCGCGTGATGAGTTCATGCTGGGTCACTTGAGCTCTTACTGGTTCTCCCAAGTCGTCGGAATTCTGAAGGTCTTGCACGGCGTTGCAGGTTTACCGAGGTCACAACACGCCGGAGTCTCCTCTGGCACCAAGAGATTCAAGAAAAGCAAGTCATCGGAGTCTAGGGTAAAGTGGTTATGGTACGATGTAAGCGCTGGGTCCTCTACATGGCTGCCCTGAGTCGATGGTAGCGGCTTTGGGATCGGTGGGTTACTGAGATAGTCCATCTTAGGAGTGATCGAGTTCCAGGCCCTTCCAGATACTTATCAGCTCTATCGTCAGAGTCGGCATCAAGATCTCAGTATTTCGATTCATAACCGCGAGGCGGGTGAATCCGAGGGGATGAAGAAGATATTTCAAGAGCTACTCCTCGCGCTGCCCAAGTCTTCAACAGCATCAGGTCTATCCCATGTCTCCTTTTCCAACGCCTCGACAGACCTTATTAGTTCCCATATTCTCATCCTCGCCCTGTTCGTTTCCTTTTCCTGCAATTGCCACGTCTCTTCGAACCGGGCCAGCATGAACCCCGGCATACTGGCTTTCTCAGCCGCCTTATAATTGTAAATGACAATGTCCTCCTCTAGCCTAGCAGTTACCCGTCTATGTTGGTGCGAAATAACGATGCAGTCAAGAAAGAAGGATTTAGGTGGAGGATTATCGTTCGGCCTAGACCGTAGTTTGTGGTAGACCGAGATCCTGTCTGGGTACACCATCGGCTGTAGTCAGTTCCAGTTAGCCATCGTCACCCACTCCGAAAGGGCCCGGGAGAGTGGTGAATGGTGATACGCACAAACTTGAAATCTGCCTTCAAACTCCGCATAATGACCCCTACTTCTTCAGGCGACATCAGTCTGCGCCACTCATCGCGATGCGCCGGGTCGAGAAGCGCAAGATTTGTGATCCAGTTTACACGCGCCGACTCGGCAAAGCGGTAGTAGTTGACATTGTTGACGTGCCCCTACTCGGCCCAGCAATCAGTCAGCACTGAAGTACTTTCACCCAATTAGAAAAGGAAGAGGGCAAACCTACAAAGGTATCCATCTCACCCCAAGCAATCTCCCTCGAGTCGAGCCCGCGCCGCCCGCCCGTCAGGAACCCCTCGCTCCCCGCCAGCAATTCCTTCCATTCAGCCGTCAATGCGCCCAGCACCGCTCCCGCCCGCTTGATCTGCTCACGGTTGCAGCCGAAGGTGATGCACTTGCCCACTCGAGCGCGAAGGTCGGCGATCCATCGAGGCGGCGGCGGCGGCGGGACGGGGCGTGAGAGCGGGAGGGCCGACGTCGATAATGGTCGGCGCCGGGGATCCAGACGAGTGGTTTTTGAGACGGAAATCCGCGAGCGCATTGACGCGCTGCATGCGCTGTGAGCAAGCCTCAAGCTCACCGGTTGCTGAAGGGTCGGCATCGGGCGGTATGGCAACGGGTTCTCGGGTCTCTTGAAGAGCAATGCATGGATTGATCAACTGCGCGGTTTGAAGGAAGCGATTCGGAACTCTTTCCTTGGTTTGGGAATCCCGCTCATGTCATGCCTCCGGATTTGAACAATGGCAGATTTCTTCCCGAAATCGCGTCGCCTCGCCGGTCTTCCCTAAGAGCCGCCAATGTTTGGGTCATGCACAGCGGGCGGTTCGGGTTTCGGCGAGGCGGATAGCGAGGGACGGCAAGAAGTGGGGATCCTTGGCCGATGCCAGCCGGGCGACTTCCAACCGAAGCATTAGGAAAGCTTGCGCAGCAGAAACGTTGTGATGAATTCCATGTGAATGGTTAAATATCCACTTCAATTGCGGACTGACCGTTAAGGGACATATTAGAAGTCACTTTCCAGTCAGTGTATCCAACAGCGCGAGGGGCAAGGCTGTTCAGGAGTTCAAGCACTTACTGTAACTACGAAGGTGTTTGTGTGGACTGTGGAATCCTCCCGCTGTAAGTCACTGCTGGATAAGATAACGTTAGGCTATGTCGTCACTGGTGCTGCACAGGCAACACAGCACAAGCATCCAAAAATGTCGAGATTCCGCCCAGCTTCACAACACCACGCAAATACCATTGGTATAGGTAGCGATTGAGGATCTATCACTGATATCCTCACTTTTCCGAGTCCAATGCCGGCGGTTGTGAATATGGAACTGAGGAGGCAGGTTATTGCCATCTACAAACGCAAGTTTCCTCTAGAATCTCTCAACTGCTTACGCTCATCTGAACTCCCCCGTGGTCCTTCTTATTCAACTAGATAACTATGAATATTCCCGCGCACTTGCTCACCGTCTATATTCCAGAGCTCCTCTTTCTCGGCAGAGACTACCCCCTGGGATACGACTACTTCCGGACACGGCTTCATCGCGCCTTCAAGGCAAACGCTCATCTCGAGGATGAAGAACAAATAAGGAAAGGGATCGCGCGTGCCGACTTTGTCAGGAAAGGTGAGGGAATATGCCCCGCTCGGGTCTGATCATGGTCACAGCCATGAAGGAGAAGAGGATTTTATGAGTAAAAGCAGTCGAGATCAATGTCTTTCTTAGCACCTCCTGGCACAAAACTATGCCGCTAACCTAGTCCTTAACACAACCCACAGAGATCGAGGCTTTGTAGGTGATACCCTTTCTTCTCCTTCGAGCATCTTCGATGTCCCATGCCTTCTTGTTCAACCTCGACCGGCTTGGACTCTAGCCATCTGCTTGCCAAGAGTGCAAGATCAAGGAGAATGCGAACCCTTGTCTCCTTGCCTCCCTATCATGAGCTCTCCAAGGAAAAAGAGTAATGATAGTAACCATACATTTGTTATGCCATGAGCATCAGGCCAGACGAGATCTGCATGCATATATATACGACATCAATCTATCATACGGCAGAGCCTGCCCCAACCATCAAATCATCTCCATCCCTTGCCTCTTGCCTTTCTCTTCCTCATTTCTCAACGTCCAGCTCTACATATTTCCTTGACACTGACCCCCACATTCATCCAGGTACTACCTCAAACGTTACCGGACGCTGAGAAAGAGATATGAGGGGACATAACATATAAATAACCAAGTATGATACACGACCGAAAACGTGCACCAGTGTCGGGTATAGGTTGTGTCACATATCCAAAAACAGCAGAGCCCAAAGCTGCCGTAACCTCGGGCCCGGAGCGGGCATAGGTAGAGAGAGGGCCTAGAGACAAACTGCCACCCACCCCACGGAAAAAGACAAAAACAAAAAGAAAAGAAATTGAAAGAAAAGCAACTATACCACCATCGGCACCCCAGCCGGTCACCTAGGCCGGGCTCACCCTCACCGCTTTCTCGCCCACCAGGCCCCCACCTCCAGACACTCCCCCCAGCTAGTCCCATTCTCTCTCACCAGATCATTCATCATCTTGCCCATCCAGGCATCCCACTCGTCCTGGCTCTTACCACTAACCTCACGAAGTATGTGATCCAAGCTCTGTATCTCGCCCACGACCGTCATGAGTGCGGTATGCCTCAGCGCGGCAGCAGCCGGGTCCAACGACGGCCCCCCTCCCCCTCCCCCACCAGCGCCACTACCACTACTCCCACTATTCGTACTACTCGCCCCACTAGCCAATCTCTGCTTGGCCTTGCCCGTCTCAATGTAGCTTTTCCCGTCCTTAGTCACCACACCTCCTACCCCTTCGCGCTCCCAGCGCACCTCGGACAAGGGAACCGCCAGCCGGCGGCTGCCCACCTCCTTGAGCAGCTCGGCCTCCTGCACCAGCACCGACTCCATGGCGGTGCAGGGCATGGCGAAGAGGAGGCGCTGCTCCAGCGCCTTGGCCACCCACCCATTGTACTCGACCAGGTACATGTTGGTCGGCGTGCTGAGCGGCGTCCCGGGGGTCATGAGGTAGGCGGCACCGACCTCGGTGGCTGGGCAGCCTCCTCCTGGTTTATTATTAGGGTGCTGCTGCTGCTGGTCTGTTTCTGAGTTGTTGTTGCTGCTGTTGTTGTTGTTGGTATTATTGTGGTCGCTGGACCTGTGATCTTCGGCGTTAAATGTGGGTATGGGCGTTGGAGCAGGTATTACTGTGCTGGCAGAGTCCGGCACGTGCGGTCTCAGCATGCGAATGGTGTGGTCAGTCTCCCAGATCTCGACCGTCCCCCCAGGCTCGAGAATGCGAATATACTCGTCGATTAGGCCTTGTTGTATGTTCAATGGGGAGGCCAGACCCATATCCTTGACCATGACGAAATCGAACGAGCTGTCCGGGAAGGGGAAGGGCTGTTTGCGGATGTCGTGATGCACATAGTGCCAGTTCATGTCCTTATCCGGTCTGGTATCCGCTTCTGCCGACGCTGCTGACGATGGCGGCACTTTGGGGCCGCCTGACGTGGGAGGGAATGGGACGATGTCCATGCCCGTGAAGCTCATGTTTGCATGCTGTCCGCGGGCTTCGTAGTACCTGTAGCACATCATGCTCCAGAACCCGGATCCGCAGCCGACTTCCAGGATGCGCGATGGCGGTTTGTTGGCGAAGCGCGGGGAGCATATCGGCCGGCCGTGCAGCTGCATCAGGAGCATCGTCTTGAGCGTCTGGCGGTGGATCTCTTCCAGGTCGACCGGGAGGGGATATGCTATGGTGGGGTCAGAGAAGTAGGTCCGTCCATTGCGGACAATAAAGGGGCGGTGGTGATATGCCGGTGCCTCGCTTTGATGCTGCTCGGTCGAGGGCATTGTGCGGTTGCTCGCCGTCGTGTGGGCCGAGACACTGGACATGCTCTCAGCCCGGGGGAGGCCGGCGCTCCCCGGCACCTTTGCGCTAAGACTAAGTTCGGGGTACATGGCGGCAAGCTGGAGCTGGAGCATTCGGCGATCCGAGAAGCCGGCGCCTGCAGTAGCGGGGTTGCCAAAAGTGGCCGAACTGGTGGCGCTCGCAGAGGCGCTCGCAGATGCGGGCTCGGAAGCGGAAGCGGCAGCGGCCTGGGTATTTAGACGGGGAGTTGCAGGGAGCTGCTTGTCCTGGTAATAGTTGACAGGGGCAGACATGCGTTCCCGGTCGGAATCGCGCGGACCCGCATGGCCTGCCGAGTCTGATGTCACGATTACGGGCGCGCCGTCGACAATTCCGGCCCCGCCAGCGTCGAGCCCTGCCGGCGACGGCGCTTGCGGCCACGAAACGTTGTGCAGCAGGGGGTGGCCGTCGGAGCGACTGCTGCTTGTTCCCGCGCTGCTGGTCCTGGCGTGACCGTGACCCGGAATGCGCGATCGCCTCTTGTTAGTTGAACTTGTTCTTGTTCCCGACGTCGAATTGGCGCGCGCTGGCCCCTTTGAACGAGGAGAGGGAGGAGGATGCGGTTGCACTTGGTAGGCGGCGTGAGGAGCCCTGGCGGCTGCATATCCTGAGAGAAACTCCATTCTGGATGCTGCGGTCCCAGTGAAACTTTTTCTCTCCTTAATGGAACTGCAGGGGACGCGGCCGGGGACGGGGGGGTGTGCCCCGCCTAAGCTGCCGCGGCGCTGTTCCGGTGCGTTTGATGCTGCCGCTGCAGCAGCTGAGAGAGAGCGGGAGGCACCGTAATGGGGCCGTGCCGCTAGAAGGGTTAGGCTAGCAATGCGGCGTCATCCAGCGCAGCGCCTCCAGGCTCCGAACGCCCCCGTCTAGTGCAGGTCCCTCGCTCTACAGTAGCGAGGCAGAAAAAAAAGGAGGGGCACGGCACGCGGGAGGCGATAGGTAACCTGGATTCTGGAAATTGGCTTCTCCTTTTCGCACTTGGACCGCCTTCCTCCCACGCCCTCAACAGAAGGTTGCAACCGTTCGGTTCCAAGGGCCCGTCCCCTGGTTGCTCTAGGAGGAGAAACCAGTGAGTCGATAAGCACTTTGAAGCAAGGCAAATTGGCCCACCTCCTTCCTATAGAAAGGCGTCCCCAGGGCCTGGGCCTGTTTCGAGTCCCTGTAACTAAGCTCGGTCGTTTCCCGGTAGGTAACTCGATGAGCCGGCAACCCGTCGGAGAGTCGGACCCTTGGCCGCACTGCAACTTGCCGTTCCCCGTGGTGGATATTTCTCTTTATCCTTTCCAGACAGCAGCCCCGCCTTCTTCTTCTCACGGCCGGTTTTCTTCAAATGCTTGCTTGCTTCCTTCCTTGTCGAGGGTTGACAGGTCTCCGGCTACGGGGCTAGTGGAACCGGGGCCGACAAAAGCAATGAGCGACCAACAGACGCAGGCGGACGATTGATGCGACGGCGGCAGTTGGGGGTCACTTTGTCAGGGGATCCGTATATGGTCGCCCGACTGGGAGATTTTCGTGGGCAGGATGCAACTCCCTCGACTTTGCGTCGCTTCTTCTCGCTTCAATGTTCGCCAGGCATTGCGTTCTGATCATCCCTCATGGTTAGTACAGGGATATCCTCGACAGCAAACTGTCACGCGGCGCTGCTCCGCACAGCCCCAAAGGGCCGGAACGATATGGCCACGATCAATCGCGGCGGCGACTTGGCCCAGATGCTCAAAGTGTCTCTTGGCTCGTTCCGAGGAAAGCAACGATTTGAGGCTTTTGAGCAGCTTTGCCCTTCTGGCAGGTTCCAGGCCAGGTCAATAATAAGGGTGGTCGAGTTGAGACAAGAAACGGCCGACGATATTTTCACGAGTCGTCTATTAGTTGCGTGCTTTTATGCTGCGTGCGTGCTGCTGAGATATTATCATAAGGACGACAGCAATCATGGCAGCACCTGGTGTGGTCACTGTAGTGGCCTTGTTGTAGAGAATGGAATTCTTCTGGCTGAGACAGATTCGTGGCAAGAGGAAGCAAGTGCTTTAGTTATTCGACAGAGACGAGAAACCAACTACTAACTAATCGCCGAGTTTTACCTGGCACACACAACCTTTTACTACCTACCACTTTTTCTTCGCCCTTCGACCGCACCCGATCGTGGCAGGTTGGTCGACGCGGTGCCATACCAGTCTCGTCCATTACTTGCCCTCTTCTGGGCTCGGCCTCACCTTCGGCTGCCAATCGCGGAGAGACAGCCTCTTCTGGCAGGACAGGCTTCCCCGCACTGCAGCTAAAAAGCCCCTCCTAAGGTACCTACTTTTGGTTGGCATTGGCTGGCTGGGCAATTCCTGAGAGGCTTGCACACAGCTTGCTTCGCATGGATTTGCAGAGGGCGAATCGAATGATACCAAGCTTTGCTCACTCCGAGACAGAAGGATTTCTTGATCTCGCCATTCTTCTTTTGGGTCAGGCGCCGGCGGACGGACATCCTGCAACCCAGATTCCCTCTTCTGTGCAGTACTGCAAGGGCTCGCTGTGGATAACAAGTGTCCTTTGGCAGTTTTGTAGGTATTTGGTTGAAGCGGAGGCCCGTCTCAAGGAAGCTCTGCCGACTTGTATGTTATATTCGGGTGATGCTACTTTCAACCACTTTGCGACTTCATGCATTGGGTTAGCCCGCAATCAATGAACCACCGAGACCACTTAACCATGGAAGATATCCGCGAAGGTTCCACAGCTCAGAATCAAGGAGGCGTGTCTTCTGCGACAGGCTGACTCTTCTCCATTCTCACCGACTTGATCCGTCTCTTCGATGTCTTTCCTAGCTCACTGTGCCGTGTCAGTGCGCCGTTAGCTAGGAATTCAACAAACGTTACCAAAAGCATATGTGAGTGAAAAGGACTTGCAAGTGCGGTACAACAGAACTGAACGTTAGTACCGCATGTATGGTAATTACGTATCTTACTTCGTATCGTCTCAGATGTCATATCACGTGACGCTCTTAGGTAAGCAGGGCGGTGTTGGAGGGCATCTCTGCTGCAACTCCATCGCGGCGGGCTCCAACTGGAGGAGGCGGCGCTTGACACATACGAAGTAACGACTCGCCCAGCGCACACCCCATACATATCCTTCACTTCGAGTATCCATTGGACGACCACGGTATTATTGCCATCAGCAAGAGGTTGTTGCATTTTTTCTTTCATATTGTGAGCACTCTGTTCAGCGACGGGAAGAAAAGGGAACAAGCGAAACACAGCGGCACCTCAGCTTTCCCTGTGAGGCTTGTCGATTTTTGGATTTGACTCTCTTGTCCCAATCGTACCTCCACCAGGCAACTTGACTTTTCCCAGCACTCTATTGTTCTGGTTCTGTCGCTGACTCGCGGTGAATTCCCCAACAGGTTTGTAGTCTGGCTAAAGCAGGCAACAAAAAAGAACAAAGAGAAAAACCCAAAAGCGAAAAAAAAAGAGGAAGAAGATAGACAAAGTTTCGCTTCACCACCGAGCATCGTTTTCATCTTCTCTCGCGATCGTAGTGCCAAGCCAAAGGACTTGTCCGGCGTCTCGTCACCAACAATTCCGAGCGAACACACCACGGTTACGATATCTTTGCTGTGCAGTCCCCACCCGACTTTGCTGGTGGATGGCGCTCTGAGCGATCTTCAACCCCCGTCACCAGCCGCGGCAAAGGCGCTCAGCACACCACCTCCATGCCCGACCAAGATCTTGCTGAGCCTCATGCAAACCCCGCTTTCTCCAGCTTTAAACCCTCTACGACACCATACAGCCATCCTTCAAGTCCGTTTCCTACCGACCGCGCGAGCTGCCGTTCCGCCGCCTCCAGCACCCTGAACCTCGTTGCAGCATTACCCGTAGATGGCAGATGGTCGCGGCCATCTCTTGCACGCCTTGCCGAATCCGCTCTTTCCGAACGGCAGCCCCAATAGTCAGATCGCAAGCGGCCTCTTTCTGAACTCGTTTTTCGTTACCCAACTCATCGCTGCCCAGCCGCCGTCTCTCTCCAAAACCCCGGCCCTCGGCTCTGCGAGCCAGAATATCCGCGGCATGTACGGTCAGAACCACCAACAGGGGCACACCCGTATGAATGGCGCGCCGGCCCGGCAGCAGCCCATGCCCATGCTGTACAACTTCCAGCAGCAGGCGGCTCATGGACACCAAGCCCACCCCCAACACCATCAAGCGATTCAACCAGACCACGGCGGCCATGGCGCCAGCACGGGCATCATGGGCCATTCGGCCTTTTCAAGCGGCGTCTTGCCAAACGCCAGCCCCTTTTCCGGTAGCGCTCTGCAGAACGGAGCCACGTCGAGGGGTGGCCAAACCCAGCAGATCAACGAACACTGGGCGGAACAACTCCGGCTGCACAAGGAAGCCGAACGGGCACATGCCGCTATGACGGAGCAGCACCAACCCCACTACTATGCGAGGTTAAAAGCGGGTGAAAATAGGGGCATCGGCGGCGCCGCCCTCAGCAGCGGGGGTGCGGCACCCGCTGTTGATGGCGAGGATGACCGAAGAAGACCGTGGAGCTTAGACAAGTCCAACAAGCGACAGGACTGGCACAACCTGGACATGAGTGGCCAAGGGTTGCGTGTTCTTGCGCCCCCATTGTTCCACTACGAGTTCTTGCAGGAGCTCTACATTGCCTCCAACAGATTGACCTACCTTCCCGCCGACATTGGTAGGCTCCGCCATCTCCGCCTCCTCGAGGCCTCGAACAACCTCATCTCGGAGCTTCCGCCCGAGATTGGCATGTGCACTAACCTCAAGTCGCTCCTGCTATTCGACAACCAGATCCGCGATCTGCCCTATGAGGTCGGTTCGCTGTACCTCCTGGAGATGCTTGGCATCGACGGGAACCCTCTCAACCCCTCTCTCAAGGAGGAGATCATGGAACGCGGCACAAAGAGCCTTGTGAACATGCTCCTTGAGCAAGCTCCAGGTCAGTATCTCGGCACTCTCTCTATGGAAGACCCCACTGGTTGTTGGCTAATATCGCGGGTCTATAGTGCCCATGCCCCCCATACCGAGAAAACCGGTCGTGGTGCAAGAGGACGTGTCAGCGAATCTTGAGCGGATCAAGATCCTCACCTGGAACATACTCTGCGACAAGTATGCAACTACTACTTTGTACGGTTACACGCCGACCGGCGCGCTGTCGTGGGACTACAGAAAGGAAAGAATCATGCAGGAGATCCGTGATCGGGATGCAGACTTCCTCTGTCTCCAGGAAATTGCCACGGACGTTTTCAGGGAATTCTTCAGTCCCGAGCTCGCTCAGGATGGTTACAAAGGGGTACATTGGCCGAGGCCAAAGGCCAAGACCATGTCTGAAAAGGATGCCCAAGCTGTCGATGGTTGTGCAACCTTTTACAAGGCCAACAAATGGATCTTGCTTGACAAGCAGCTCATCGACTACGCGAACATTGCCATCAACCGCCCGGACATGAAGAATCAGCACGACATCTTTAACCGGGTGATGCCCAAGGACAATATTGGCATCATTTGCTTCTTCGAGAGCAGACAGACTGGAGCACGTGTCATTGTCGCAAATACGCACTTGGCGTGGGAACCGACGCTTGCCGACGTCAAGCTGGTCCAGACGGCCATTCTCATGGAGAACATCACGAGACTGGCCGAAAAGTACGCCAGGTGGCCGCCACTCAAGGACAAGAAAATGATCCAGATGCCACTCGAAGAGGGAGAGCAAAGGGCGGACGTGCCCGAGCCGGGCCCGTCACAAGAGTACAGGAACAACACCGACATACCGCTGCTCGTCTGCGGCGACTACAACTCAACCTCGGACAGCAGCGTGTACGAGCTCCTCTCCAAGGGGCGCGTCGGGCCCAGCCACAACGACTTTGGCGACCACCAGTACGGCAGCTTTACCCGCGACGGTGTCGAGCACCCCTTCAGTATGCGCTCCGCCTATGTCCACCTAGACGGCACTCCCGACGAGCTCACCTTCACCAACTACGTGCCAGGCTTCGCCGAGGTCATCGACTACATCTGGTACTCGACCAACACGCTTGAGGTCGTGGAACTGCTGGGTCCGCCCGACCGCCACCACCTTAAGCGCGTGCCGGGCTTCCCCAACTACCACTTCCCAGCTGACCACATCCAGATCATGGCTGAGCTGGTCATCAAGGCCAGAAAGGACAAGAAAATGGTGCCGGAGCCTGATTTTGGATCGGGGAACGGTGACCGGAGAGGTTGAGCGGGGGAGAGCATCGCTGAGTCGTCATCTCGTCCTTTTCCCTTTGCCCTCAAGAAGGTTCGGTTTGGGTTTTTGTGCGTTGGTGGGGCAGGCATGCAGGCACGCAACTGGTGTTCTGGATTCGAGATGGGGGGCGGATGCTTTGGTCGGTTGGTTGGCTGGTTTGGCTGGTCGGTCGGTCGGTCGGTTTTCCCGGGGGCTCCTGTAGAGAAGGCGGAGGGATGGAATGGGTTGCACATATGGAGAGCGGCTTGTGGCCGGTCGGTTGTCTATTCGTTTGTGCGGCTGCGACAGACTTGCGAATTGAACGGGGAGGTGAGCTAGAGGGGAGGAAAGGAGAAATGTGGATGTGGGCTTCTGAGGACATCATGTAGGAATATATGCCAGCCTTCTTTTTTGGTCGTCGCTTTCTTCCCTTATCTGTTCACCGCTTTTTGCTCTGCTTTGGTGCTTTGTTCTTACTGTTTGCTGCTTCAGAAGCGTCTGCGGTAAATGGGGATTGGCTTGCTTTGGCATGGTACAGTACCACTGGTCCGGTTGGTTCGTATTTGTTTGATCCCTTCTTCTATCACCGTTGCATTGGGGAACCTTCTTTCAAGTCAGGAGAGGCTGCATGGGGGAAGATGGCAGATGCATAGTTTAGAACGTTGTGGTCATGCTTTTCGGATTGGATTATCAAGTGTTCATACCAATGGCAGTGGGCGGAATGTGGCGCGGTTGAGTTCTGTCATTGCGTTCAGCGTGGACCAGATGAGGAATGAAGGCTAAGGGGGGAAATGGGCGTTTGCAGAGAGTTCGCCGGATTTCTTGGTTGTCTTTCTGATCGATACTGCCATGTATTATTGTGTGGTTGCCCGTTCAAAAAGGGAGCAAAGAGACCAGTATATGAGGAACATAGGGGTAATCAACTTCAGGGGCGCAAGAGACTTCCAGCACGCCAAACGGAACCCCTTGAGCTGGACTCGTATCGACAGTCAGCGGGTGAGCATTGCCGCTTGTCACATTTTCTTTCTTCAAACAGTTCGTGAAAACACTTGCCGCGATGGCCCGATGTAGAGATACACCAAGATGCCAGTGGCAGCCCAGAATTCTTTGGGCCTCAATGTAAATTGAATCATGCTGTAATATTAAATCGCGATACTGTAAATGTCTTTCACCCAACCGCGACCAAATGAATGTCCAAGAATCTCATAAGTCGTCAAGCGGCATGGCATCGTCGTCCATGCCAAACCCTTGCCGAGAAAGCGGCACCGATGATGTTTTCCTCTCAGCCAGCTCGCTCAAGACATTCAGGTCCGAGACGGGCACATACAAGCCCGCGATCCCGCCCATCGCCACGACGACTGCATTCCACCGGTCCGCATTTCCCATCTTGTCTTCATCCTCTTCAAGTATCGTGTATCCGTTCCACCTCGTCACAATCCCCTTCAACCCGAGAAGGCACTCCCAACCCCTACTTGTACTTGTACTCCTCCCAGGAGCCCCAGCCGCTGTACTTGTGCTCGCCGCGCCAACACTTCCTCCGCCACCGCAACACACCAACAACTTGAAACCCCTACCAAGAGGTCCCGGTCCCCTACGCCGCCTCCAAGGCGGCGGCCATCTTGCGCTTAAAGATGCGCGCAATGACCTCCGCGTTGGGGCCGAACGAGCCCGCAGCCAGGACATCGCGTTTCTGGACCTTGATGAACTGGACCCCCTTGTTGTTTCCGTTGGTTGCTCCGTTTTGGCTCTTATCGACCGCCTCGCAGACGGCCTTGACGATGGCCTCGTACTCGTCGTCGGTGAAGCCGCCGCCAAAGAAGACGGCCTGGGGGGTCTTGCGCTGGGCCGGGTCGGTGACGGCCGCGTTGGTGCCCAACCCCGACGCGGGCACCTTGGTCAGGTCGCCTGCGAAGAGCGCTGGTAGCTCTTCCAAGGCTGAAGGCAGCGAGAGGGAGCAGTGGACGACTTTCGGATTTGTAAGTTCCCCCGGTAAGAGGGGAGTTGGTGTAAGTTAAGTAGAGCACGAAACGAAGGAGAGTGTTGAAGCGGAGGATGATAGGGTTGGATGGAAGGGGAGTTTGTTTGAAGCCTGGTTGTTTGATGACCAAAGGGGGAGTTCACAAAAGATTTCAGGAGGAGTAGTTCGAGTAGATACCACTACCAACCTTCATACTCTGGGAGAAGCTTTTCGGAAACGGACTCGGCAATCTTGGAGTCCTTGCCGTATGTGGCAACAGGAATGGGGGCGGTGGTGGTGGCCATTGCTGAGGAATCTCAAGAAGGAATATATGCAAAAACTGGTATGGCAAGGGTAGGTATGTGACTGAGAGGGAAGGTCCTCAAAGGGGGCAGTGTACGATACAGGCCGCAAGGGTCGGCAGCCTTCCCGTTTCCCGAGTAAGGATGAGATGGGAACTAAGATCTGCGATGCGGCGGCTGAAGACGGTGAAGGACGAGCTGTACAAGAATGCGCAGGTGGCCGTGTCTCTTGGTCGCCTGAGAGCAAGATCGAACCCCGCCTTGGTGGCTCACTTATTTATAGCCCCCTTTTTCAAGCCATTCTCATGGATCGCAAAAGAATAGGCTCGCACTCGCAAAGCCGTTGCGCTTTGTTCATCAGGCAACATGCCATATCGGAGTCTGAGAGTTTGAGGGTCGGCAAACTCTGTTTGGCCTCCTTTGCGTCCGATGGGGTATGTAGCATCACCGTGTAGGACTGACAGTCGGTGACCGATGAATGTCAGCAAGCCAACAACAAGGCCATGGGTGTTCTGGAGAGCTGGCGTCATTGGGTGGACGTTGGGTTGGGGGAAGCCCGTCCCGAATCAGCCGCATTTCTTCTTTCCCCCGCTTTGCAGTCGTGGCACCCGCTCGCCTTGCACTTCTGCTTTGTATTGTGGCACAGCCTTCCTGGGAGTAGGAGCGTTTTTATGAATGGGATAGGTTGGCCTTCATGTGACTTGAGTTTGTCCCCAGGTTTAATTCCGGCGTCAATGCGTGCGTGCGGAGAGGGGGCTGTGGACGCCGCCAAGCGAACCGAATGCGTGGAATCAGCAAAGCCAGATTGCTATGTATAGCTGGGCGACGCGTCTGCATATAGCCTCGTTCTGCCAAAGTTGTGGCGCGTTAAGTCGGTGACGCGAAGGACGTAGCAACGGCTGTTGCATGGCAGCGGGTACACTGAGCAGACAGGAACACATTTGGCTGTATCCGTATCTCATCCATTCCGCCGGAAAATCTGGCTCAAATCCACGAGGCATGAGACGCGAAGCTGTCGTTCTTCCAGGCGGTGTAGGCATCGCTTGATCCCGCAACTCAAGCCTGATATCTCTTAGCCCCTTGCAGGAACAAGCTTTCCACCGCCGTCTCAGATTGAAGAACCCATTGGATCCGTCTTCTTGCCATTATCCAGCGAACGAAAGGTCGTGCCAAGCCCATCTCCCCAAACACAGTCAGATCTTCTTGCGCTCAAAACCATGCCCCTTGAACCAGCAAAGCTCAGCGGCGCCGATGCCCAAGCACCATGTAAACACAAACCCAAGCAGTCAACAGGAGTTAGACATCAAGTCTATTATTACAACCAGCTAGACCGCGCTTATCAGTCATGGCTAGGTATCATGACAGACGCGGAACAACCAGTACACCGTTCAACCAACCCGTTTCAAGTCGCCGCGTGGTATTTCCATTTGACGCGAACATATCCCACCAGTAGCCCAACTTCCCACATATCCACCATTAAATTCGAGGGCAGTAGTAATCCAACCCGAACCTCAAGACGCCCCGCCTCGCTACAACACCTCCAAGATCCAACTGAACAAACAAACAAGTAGTGACAAAGGAAATTTTTGTTCGATGACGAATTTATGCGCAATCTGGTGCTGTTTCCGACCCCAAAAGGAACCCTCCACTCGTATGCGCCGAGGACTTCCAAGGACGCAGCAAGGACGCTAAGCAAGGCCAATTGATATAGCAGAAAAGCCCCAGACTCCAGTATAAATGCCAAATGCCGGTTTCAAGATGTTCTATGGGGAGCAAGGAAAGAAAACAAAGAGTGTCGGGTACGGAGGTTCACCGGAGGGCCCTTCCTGTACCATGTTGCGGCCGGGGAAGGCGTTGATTCGGTACTCTTTGGGGTCCCGGATTCCATCAGAAGCTGTAGGCTAATCGGATCAACGTCCCCCGGACCAGCGTCACTACCTAGGAAGCGTGTTGAAATCCATATCCGGACCCATCGAGTTGATCCCCAGCGTACCTAGCGTGTTCATGTCCGAGTTGGCTCGTTGAAGCGCCTGGAAGTCACCTACTGTACGTATTTGTGGTAGGCCCATGGCGAAGCTGTTTGATCGTTGTGGCGGTGCCCTAGCTAACAGGCTGCTGTTGCCAACAGCCTGGCCGAGACTTGTGCCTATCCCAGCAGCAAGTCCCTGGTTGAGATGAATCTGTGATGCAAGACGTATGTTGGGTGGCGGGTTAACGTTGGTGGCAGTAATTCCTTGCATCTGGGCGTTCGGGGCCGGAAATGAGGATGCTGGCGGTTGAGAGTGGTGTGTTTGCTGGTTATTTAGACCGCCCGAAGTTGCCATGTTTGAAGGAGGAGGTGCATGGCCAATTGGACTCATGACCATCTCGGGCATCGAATTGAAGTCCGTTGGCAAGCCGTGAGGTATATCCATACCGGGAGACATGATCGCCGGCGAGCTGACAAACGGTGAGTTCATATCGTTGCCGCTCGACGGGGCACCCGTCGGACTACTGGAATCCGAGTTCATGTCGTCGAGATGGGGGACTGCAAACTTATTGTCGAAGTCCCCTGCGGAGTAGACAGGTGGTTGAGCCATGCCAGCATTCCCAAACCCGTCGAAGATATCAATGTTGCAAGGGGCTGCGTTCTCGGGAGCGTTTTGCAGCATCGGGCTGGCCAACTTGGGAAGGGCGGCCTGGACCTTGCTCAGCAATAGGGGGAGGAAGTGATGCTCTCCATTGCGAAGAACTGTAACAATGTTCAGAATCTTGCGCAGCTGCTCGTGAGGACCGGGTGTGAACGAAGTCCGGGGTGCCGGTTGCGCGGCGAGTATCTCAGTCAAGGAGCAGGTGACGTTAAGCAGATGTTCGGCAAGGCCAAGGCCGTGCAAGCCGAGGTTGCCGGGAAAGTGGGACACCATTGGAAGCAGACCGTTGATGGTATCCACATATGGGACTCCAGAATCATTCCCATTGCCGTTAGCCATGCTCAGTTCCCAAGCCTTGTGCTTGAGCCACTGCTGGTTTACTTGCATTTCGGAGAGCTGAGCCTGTGTGTCGTTGGGATAGGGCGCCAAGACTTCCTGGAGCTGCTTTTCCAAGGCTGAGAGATACGAATCGGAACAATCACGCTTCGTCTTCATCCACAGAGGGAGAAGAGTCTCGTCAAATCCACGAAACAGATCAATCTGGCGCAGGAAAGTGGGTGCATGGTGGAGAAAGGGGTCTGCAGGATGATCTCCAGAAGACGGCGGGTTTATAGTGGCCTGGAGCGTCAGAGGCCGGTTGTGCTGCAAGGCGTAGGCACTAGACACCATGCTTGTCAGCTTCAAACATCAGATCAGGCCACAAGAAGTGACTCTTACCGCTCAGTTATGAAGAGTAGCCAGAACAGCCGCCTGCGTCTGGATGCATCAATGTTATCACTGGTATCGTACTGCAGGTATGTCCGTTCCTCATTCATCCGGATGATATGTGCCATTGTCGTAGCTTCGCGCAAGTAGAACCACGCCTTGTCGTGCATGTCAAGCCCATGGTGGACCGCGAAAAGGAAATAGCTCGTGCAGAGACTGTTAATAGTTGGAGAGGCTACGTAGTCGTAGCCCTTGCGAACACGGATCGTCTCATCCATTAGCAGCGAGCTGGTGAGGATGTTCCCGCCAAACATCATGTCTGGGTTAAATGGATCGTTTACGGGCATTCCCATGGTTGGCAGCACCATGCCCGGCTGCAGGCAGACAAATGCGCAGAGTGACGTGAGAAGACAGTAGGTATCCAGATTTTGATCCATGCACATCGTGTCCTGTTCCAGGCGCTGGGGGTCGAGTATCGGCATCATCGGATACATATGGGCGAAGAAAAACTCGATGCACGCCTTGAGCGTCTCCTTGGACAAAAGCCGCGGGTTCGGCGCAAGAGTCGGGCTTGATGCGACGCCATTCATTCCGCTTTGAAGCTTGGCTGAGAGGCTGGTTTGTCGCTGCGTCTCTTTCAACTCGTTAATCACCTTGGCTCGTGAGCCTTTGGGGCCCTTTTTCTGGGGAATTGCATTATATGTGCAAGCCAGCTGCGAGGCCGAACAATTGCGGCATGGATTGATGCCATCGCACCTGACCTTGCGACGATGGCAGGCGTCGCAGGCCCGCTTCACCGCCGTCGTCATGGTGTCGAACGTGTGATGCTACCTGCAAGCCCGTTCAATTGCTGAATTCGGCGAAGAAGGAGCCCGTGTCCGGAGGCAAGCATCCACAGCCCTATTTTCAGATGAAATCCAGCGCGCTGGGACGGTCTGGGGCGATGGTGCGCAATCGTGGAGACTCCAGAGAAGTCGATTGCAGCAATCTGGGGTTGAATCGGCCCGTCAGACTGGTCGGTTAAGATCGCTGGGACCGCACGATGGGTCGTGGACAGAGTTGACTGGCAAAGACGGCCCCTAGCAAAACTAAAACATCAATGAGTGAACTACGTCCCCCAGCGCTGCAGTAGACAATTCGCACCTGGCCACAACGTGTTGTGGTGTTGTTTGTCGACACTCAAAACGGGAGCAGGACGTCGGCAAAGAAGGGGAGAGGAATCAAAAAGGGACGGGAAATGAAGAAATGGGACGGAGGCCAGGATGAAAAGCGAAACGTCGAGTGGGAAATGGGCCCCAGCCTGGCCAGTGCACTATGTAATTACCGAACTAACGGTAATAATCTTGTTACGGAATGGCGGCTATGCTGACTGATGAAGCTAGGCTCGGCACTAGAATTGACGACTCTTCCCTGCTCTCAACGAAACGGAGCTCATTTTCTCAGCGCAGAGTGCGGAGGCGCATGAAGACCATTTTGGCGCATCGCCTGGAGCGCTGGGAGTTGTATCAAAGACGCGACAGGGAATCGCCGTGGCCTTTCCATTCTGTACGAATATGTAGCTGTATGCACTCGGTGTATGTACAAAATTGTGCAGCGATATCTATGGAGCAGCCTTAACTGTTCCAATGGCCATACTGCTGCAAATCTTTCCGACCATAGAGCGCCGGCGTTCCCCGTTGCAGCCGGAGATAGTTAGGTTTTCGATTTGATGATATCCTACGGAGTAGACCTTATTGACTATAATTAAGGTCAGCACAGTCCTGTATTGCATTGTACAGGAGGTTCGGTCATTGAGATCCGACTGTCTCACTCTGTAACTGTAGCCGGACCGTTGGATCGACGATTTCACTTGAAGGGAAGATGGCCGCCTTGCGATCGAGCTGCCACAAGATCTGTAGCCGCCAACTACGTTGTAGATGAACAGGCCCCAAGGTATTCATAGTTGAACAGAGGTTCGTTCCCTGCGTTGTTATGTACAGTACCTTGTTTCAATCAGTGCCTCAAAAAATAGACAAGAGTAAGACGGATCGGAAAACGGTGGTGCATATACTACGTACAGGGCACTATGTACTTTCGTACTCCGCACTCGCGGACATTGTGGGATTTAGCCAATCACAGCCCGCATGGTTAAGGAAACGTTCGATGCATCTGGGTAACGTTGATGCATTAGGAAGGTGCTTGCATGTTTCGATCTCCGTTTAGCCACGCTAACTTCAGGTGAATGAAATTCAAGGAGTGCACCAGTCTCCTTGCCCGAACACGCAGAGTCCAGGTCATAATGTGTATCCGTATGTACGATATTTATATACTCTACGAAGTACAACAATATCTACTCCGTGTTCCTGGGCTTATTGGGTTGCCCGATTCATTGTCTTGCATTCCCCGTTTCTCGCCATTCATGTCCAATCTAGCTATTCGCAACCTGAGTTCAGTACACGTATGGGTGATATATTTGGGGCATCGGACATCACGAAGAGTGTATCCTTGTTGCTTTTGGGGTTTTGGATCCTCGCTGCCAGCGTGCACTGACAAGCTGCCAAGTGCCAATTCATCAAGGCGCGACACGCATCTGCCGAGAACCGGCAATCCTGCTCCTAACACTAACAGTGATTATGGAGTACTTCGTAAACACCAAAGATCCTTAAAACATAGTGTAATGCACGCCTGGTTGATAATGTTACCTACCTTAGACATCCAGTGGATGATGACTGTGCTTTCGTACAATACAGAATGATCCGAGGCAATGGGTCAGGGTCAAAGTACATAGGTCACCGACAGTCGAACCCTGCGATACCGCCTACCTTATGCGCGACATCCTGTCATCCGAACGATGGTGTGGATACGGATTCCTGCGCAGTGCGCACCGTTCCAGTCTCCGACTCACCCGTGCCTAGGTATGTACTCCGTACTGTGTACGGCAAATGGCAAAGAAACCGTTCAACAGACCGTTTCTTTGGTTGACAGCGGGGAAAGAAGAAACGGGGACGAGGTTGCATTGAAGGAGTGGTAAAAGCTGGGGCCGAGCCTTGGGAATGCGGAGGATCCCTAGCATATTCTGCCCTGGCCGCCCACAATCGGGCCGACAAGGCTGAGGGCAGCTCCATGCCACTCCGCCCAATCAGATCTTTTACCAGATTCCTGATCCTCACTCAGCCTTGCTCCCTGACTTCGAGCATCACGGTCAGCACTACTCCGTACTCCGAGTACAACCGCACTGGGACGCATTCGTGCTAAACACAGAGAACCTTGTGTCGATTGCTGCTCCAATGCAAAGGGCTAGGCAATCAACCTAGTCTCGCCCGCTTAACCTTGTCCGACAAACCTCAGCCTGACACCCGCTTCCTCGACTGTCATACACCTATCAATGCGCCGCATATCTTACCCATGAGCCATGTTTCCGTGATGGCCAGGTCCGTGGCGACTGTGGAACGTGTAGGATAATACAATATTACCAAAGTCAGTCTAATCGTGCTTTAGTACAGTCTGCCCCCAAATCCCCCACGACGGGATCACTTAACAGCAATTGTCAACCCACTATTCGAAATCCGGCAGTCTCCATCCAGCCTTTCAGAGCAAAGCTCTTGCCAGTAGGCCCGATCTTTCAAGCCTGACAAACAGGACTTGTTGTGTAGCTGGTCAACCGCTGTCAGTGATGGTTTGGAACCTCGAAGCCCCTTAACGTTAGGTGCTGCACGACCCTATCTGTACTCCAGTTGGTCCGGGTCGTGGTTCGGACCGATGCAAGTGTCTGAGCCTGAACAACCCCACTTTATAGGTTCAATTCAGCTGGGCAGCAAGCTGTAGTCGGTATCGCTTCGAGATCATCTGTTCCACATCTATTCGTGAGGTGTCCTTTGCAGCTAGAGCCGCTACCCCATCTCTAGTCGGTCCTTTGTGCCTAGACATCGAACAATGGGAAGCCGCCTGCTTGACCATCTCCTTCCTTGGCTCGGGGTTGGCGAGGAGAATGGCCCGAGAGAAAGGCCTCTCTCCGCGCGTTGACCAGCGACAGATCTTTCTTGCTGCAGAGACTATCATCTTAGGTTGCCTCCAGGCAACAGTCGGCCCGTCATTTGCGTATCGAACTACAGCGCGGAAGCCAAGCCCTTCACACACCGGGCAGTAGGAACCTGGGAACCTACACATATCCATGCTGAACCCAAAAATACCGGAACGCCCAAAAGACCCAGCCAAACAGCCCAGCCCATGATTACGCGGCCATTCTCATAACTCAAAGCTCTCCCTTGGGCCTCTTGGGAAGATACCTGACCAAAGGGGCGCAGTTTCCCGCCTCCTCTTCTCTACCAAGATCTTGGGCTGGCACAAATTGGCCCGTCTGCAAGCTCCCCTTGATGAAGTAGACATACCGGACCTCTTGCAGAATGTCCGCCCCGCCGCCGTTGCATTTCAACACCACTCTGCCGCCGGTGAACCTCTCCAGTGCCCTTTGGACGTCAGCCAGCGCGTAGTGTCGCCCAGAGTCTGGCACGATGCCCGCCTTCTCGAGGGCTCTGTAGGTATCGAGCGTGCGGAAGAGAGCGGCCGCCCGGGTGAAGTAGTCGACAACCTCGAGCCCGGGCTTGTGCGCTGCGCCGTAGCATCGAGGGGAGAGCGTGTTGATGCATGTTGCGTAATTGTTATATTCGGTCTCCCAGAGGAGGGAGTTTGGCCCTCTATGGATAAACGAAGGGTTTAGGAACTCCAAGCTCGTTGGATGGGGGATGGGGATAACTTACGACGCCGCGGGCCAGTAGCGGCTCATGAACTTTAGGAGATTGTCTTGGCCATAATTCCGCAGCACAGTGGCGATGTCGGTGTAATATGGAGCCAGGTGGCAGTATTGATCATGATGAGTGCCATCGCAGAGAACGGGCCTGATGTATTAGCGGTCAAGGTCAGCGCTGGTCCTTCGGCTCTGTCCTCCTAGTCTGCCGGGCTAAGGTTTGCCTCTTTTGACTGGAACCGCGGGAGAGAATGAGAGCATCTCATACCGTAAGCCACGCAACGTCCAATCCTCCTCAATGCCGCTAGCAGGCACCCGCTGGTCCCATGATTGTATGAGCAGGATCCGGCCGCCAGGGTGGACGAAACAGCACGAGTCGCCAGCGACAGCCGTTTTGTTGTGGCAGCTCATTGGCCCGTCGTCAATTGGACACCTCGGTGCGCCGCTGAGAGGTTCGTATGGGGAGACATTGCGCAGGTTGCTATCAAAGAGTGGGAGCTGCGAGAGGAAGTTGCTTGCATAGGAAACGAGGGCACGCAGCGAAGGCGCCATGGCGCCGCCGAGATAGTAATTCGGAATCGCAGTCAGTGTGGGTGAATAAGCCTCGTCGATGCGATCGGAAATTCAAGCTGGTATTACTGCGAGATACAATGAACACACTGCTGATCGACGGGAACGGCTTTGGGATGGGATGAAGTCAAGAACCAGAGGATAGGACCTGAACATCCCTGGCTGTTAAGGGCTTGGCGCTGCACCCCAGGCCCTAGTGTTAAACCGCCAACACAACCGAGACATGAACCTTGTGAGTCGCGCAATCAGATTTGCAACGTCCGATGCCATACCGAAGGCTCCGCAGTCACGACAGACATCGAACACTGCGGATTTATCACCACAAATGCCATATAAAGAGTACATGCGATTCGCTTGTTGAAGTGCTAGCCCATTCATTTGCTGTTGTCAATAGCCGTACCTGAAAACCGCCACAATGAAGGATCATATAATCTCTATCACCTTCACAAGCATCCGCCCCTGATTACAGGTAGAAGTCATCCCTACCGAAACCACCAAGAGGATAACAATACAACCATCACCAGAAACTAAAGCGCCCCCTACTTCTCTGGCAATACAGCCTACAGTGCACATCAAGATGGCTCCTCATTCATCGGATTATTTTCCCCCTCCCATAACCTACCACCCTATCACCTCCCCAGAGATGCCGAAACAGACCTTCATCCTCCTCCATGGCCGGGGTTCGAGCGCATCCAAATTCGCCCCGGCTCTCCTCTCCACGCCCTTCCAATCACCTCCCACCCACACCCCCTTAGCCGCTCCAAGCGACCTGGTCTCATCACAACCGCCACAACCCGCCCTGGAGAGGCCAGATCCAGAAGCCCAATCGCAACCTCAACCTCAAATATCATCACCACTCACGCTGAAAACCGCCTTCCCCACAGCAAAACTCCTCTTCCCTTGCGCGCCCCGGCAGCGCGCAACAATCTACAAACGCAGCCGCATCAACCAGTGGTTTGACTCCTGGCACATGGACCTCAACCTCGACGTCAATGTGGACAATAACAACAACGAGGATCTATCCTCCCACCAACGCCTTCACCACCACCAACAGCAGCAGCAGCAGCAACAGCGGTGGTGGCGGCAGTTCGAAGGCGAGGAGTGGCGTGCCGTTGATGGGCTGCACGCTACCGTCGCGCATCTTCACGAGCTGATCCGCAAGGAGGCCGCACTCGTCGGCGGGCCGGGGAATATCTTTCTCGGCGGGATCAGCCAAGGTTGCGCCGCTGGGCTGGTGGCGCTTCTTTTGTGGGACGGAGAGAGGTTGGGGGGCTATCTAGGGATGTGCGGGTGGTTGCCATTTGAGCGAGCAATGAGCAGTATTGTTTCTGATAATGGGAAGCAGCAGAAGCGGGAATTGAGTTCTGCAGATGATTATTGGGAGAAGGGGTTTGATCCCTTTGTGCGCGACGGAAACGTCGAGAATGAGGAGCCAGCTGACGGAGCTGCTCGCGCTGTGAAGGTGTTGATAGAGAAGCTGGAACTAGATTTGAAACCACCACCCTCGCGTCCACGGTCGTTTGATACCCCTATCTTTCTTGGTCATGGGGATCAAGATGAAAACGTGGCCATGGCGCGTGGCAAAGAGGCAGCGGAGTGCTTGAGAGCCCTGGGCTTCGATGTCTCGTGGAGTGAGTACCAGGGCCTGGGCCACTGGTATTCCGCAGAAATGCTCACAGACATGACGATCTTCCTGAGGGCCAGGGCTGGTTGCGAGAAAGAAAATGAGACGTTCGTGACTGGCATTACTGCATAACACTCAAGCTGTCCCTCCCTATGCTCTCCCCCAGTCTAAACCTCCATCCATACAAATGCCAAAATTCAACGCCGAAGTACCCTCACAATGAACCGAAACACCGATTATGCCCGAGCCACCACCCACTCACAGACCGCAATTGGTGAGAGGCACCTGCGCGACGGCCGCATCGACGCGGCCCAAAGCCTCAGCCCGCCCATTTGTCAGATCGTTCATGGCGCGGAGTCCGATGTTAAGACCCGAGCCAGCATGGTCAATAGCCAGAACGTTGATGGTCTTGCCGTTGTACGAGACCGACCAGCAGGTGCCGCAGTTGCCCGAGTTCCAGCCGCCAATAGCTTCGGAGCCGCCGATGTAGGGGAAGTTCTTCACATCGCCTTGAACCTTCCAGTTGTACTTCCACATGACGCCGTTGGTGCCGTCCGAGCAAGCCACTGCGGTGAGCGAGCGGTTTGCGTCATCATAACCAGCGTCATAAGAGACTATGGAGGCGCGATGTTGGTGTCAGTGTTGGCTCAATAGGCTGCAGGCAGTGCAAAGGGGGATAGCGGGGGCCCAGCATACCTGTGGTTGACGAAGCTGCGGCGAAGACAGAGAGGATGCTGAGGATCTTGGAGAACTGCATCTTGATGGGTGGATTGGGACTGATATTGGTGAATGAAGATGATGGCTTGAAGAAATGTGGAAGACTGCTGTCTGAGATCTGTTTGTGGATTGATGAATGTTGTTCTGGTGATGAGCAAGCCAAGTGAAGCAAGTTGTCTGGAGAAGAAGAAGAAGATCGGGAGAGGTTCAGGTCGGGCAGTGTCCATTATATCCTTGAGGTGCTGCCCTCTTGGGGTCCTTCCTCGCTTCCCCGGAGGAGGAGTGCTCTGTCCATGATCAACCAGGTTCTGGCGAGCTCTGGCAACCGCAGCCGTTGACACTCCACTGCTGAGGAGTACGTACGGTGCCGTCGACCGTCCTCACCTAATACGGCAGCTCCTTCCCTTGTGTCGTCATAGCCTCGGTCTTCCGCAAATTCTCCCCGTCTGAGGTGAGGCGACAATGGCAACCGCCAATGGAAGCTGCATCCATCCGGCTGTCACCTCAACGGCCATCGCAAGAATGCAGGTGCTCATCGCAGAAAACCGCTGCACCTGCCAGCTTGACGATGGAACAGCTGCTTACATAGTGCTTTCCTTTCGTATTCCGAGGTTTGTCGCTGATTGCGGCGCAGAGATGCAACTGCAGTCAAGGATCGGCACTTGACCACCCTCGTATTCCACGGCTAATCCGCCCACCGTACCACTTCTGATGGAGCACAAAGCCGATCCGATGCGGAGCTGGCACGACCCGCATGCATAGTACTATAAGATATGCACCGCAAACCCTACGATTGCCGGAGCTGCGGGGCCGCAGGTGCCGTGGAATGGCTGACCAGGTGACACCAAGAACCGGGCACTCGTCCGAACGAGTAGGTGCAAACCGTAAGGGTTTGTATACGTAGCAAGCGAGGGGCCTCATTCTGGATTCTTCCGTCATCCGTCCGCCTGTCATACGTGCTTAACTTGAGAATCAGGTCTCAGGCTCCACGACGTCGCTCGTACTGAGATGTCGTGACAGGATAAACAGTAGCCGCCTTCTACGCTAGAGCTATAAGTGCTCAACGCTCATGGAACGAACAGGGCCTCGCCTTGACCGGGATGTGGTGATGCTTCCTTCCCAGCTAGTGACTTCTTCATCTGACCCAAGCACACGGCATCAGTTTTCAGATCGCGTCCTGTGTAGAGTCTCGTTTGGCTTTCCTGGCTGGTAACTGCCTCGTTGCCAACGCCAGGATACCTGTAACACGTATCTCTGTTAGCCTAAGCCGGTGCTACGCTAGCACGCGGAAAGGAACCAGACCGTAGAGATGACCATGCTGTTTATGCAGAATCTCTCTCTCCGTTATGGCCAGAGATCTCATGCCACCTCCTGAGGGCCAGAGCCCCCACCTCAAACGGCCTCCCAGTCCATAGCATCCACCATGAACCCCCACTGGTCCTCCTCCTCCCAAGGCCCTACGCCATCATGGCCCACCCTCCCATCATCCTCGACCATATCCATGTCCGCGTCTGTATTCGGCCGAGCACCGTCACGTACAAACTGCTCGGCAACATGGTAGGCGTCATCCAGCCCTTTGAAGATGATCTCTAGCATCCTCTCGAGATCGTACGTCTCCAGCGGCGAGGCAACCCTCTTGGTATGCCACTCGCGCTCCCCCTTCGCAGTGGCGGAACCCTCAAGAGAGCCATTATTGGCCTCAAGCTCACATCCTTCTTCTCCCGCTGTCTTCCACCGATTCCGCAGATCCTTTGCCCTCCCGAGCCGCTTTCGCACTTCTCCGGTACCGAGTGTCTCGTGTAGCGGGTTATCTTCCTTATCCAGCGCTGCGAGAACATTGGCATGGTACCGATGCTGGCCTTTGTTCTTGCTCCACGCGCTCCCCGCCAACCCATTTGACTTTCCGGCGTTATCGGCGCAGGGTTGATTCCAGCCGCCTTTGGGAACGTCCACACCATACACCCCAAGGAGGTGCACCAGGGCCCTCTCAATGAGCATGTAGTATTCGAAAAAGTCCAACTTGAACATCAACTCGGCTTCAGCCACCGCAACGGGATCCTTGCCGAGCCGATCGATGGCTAGGTTGTAGCCTTGGGCGAGGAAAGGAAGTTTCCATTGCAGGCGGCGGATTATCTTGCTGTACCGGGCAAGTTCGTGTTTCGCATGCGGTGACGGGTATTGGGCGTTGTGGAGGTTGTAGGAGGGATGGGAGGTGGTGAGGGCGGTTGGTATGCGACTCGGAGTATCATTACAGCAGTCGGCGCGGGCGGGAGCCGCGGGTAGGGATGAGGATCGATGGGTTGCATTGCTGCAGCTCGTTGACTGTCGGGACCCCGGCGCATGCCGTGAGGCGCGGAGTCCGCTCATTATCCTTTAAAATAGTTGAGAATAGTTGCCTACAAAAGCTATTGGTCGTGAACTTGTTGTGTATGGCGCATACTGCAGTGACCGGCAAGACACTCATGGATGGCATTGGCGGTCAAGGAACCGAGAAAGATATTCCACAAGTTCGGAAGGTAGTTTGAAACAGATCACTGCCTTGCAATTCTCCACCATGTCAATACCATACGGCCAGCTGACTCCATTCCCGCCAGCCGACCAGCGGCAGGTTAACTTCGACAAAGGTCACCGTCAAAATCGTTGTTTCTCCAGTACGATGCACAGATTGGGGATATCATCACGTGCTAGGTGAAACTTTGTTGGTTTCAACCTTCGAGCCGACTCAAAAGCTTCCGTGTCAATACATACATCATGATGGGAACAAATGCGCAAAGACGGCTCAATAGGAACTCTAATAGTGGCGCGTTTTGGATGGCTTGCACTCAAATCGCGTGGTCTTCTTCCTCACATCCCAAGCAAAGCCCAGGAGTGCAATGAAAAAGAAGTTCGCGTCGCCTGGAGGCAGTGTAATACCAGGGACACTGTGGCAGACGACCATGGGCAAGCCCAGAGGGAAGTCCGCCGAGTGACAAAAATTGGAATAATCACGATTCTGCTCCGTAGAGCAGTTTCAGAGATTAAACTGAAAAGAACAGATACTACACTTGATCTAAGCCAAAAGGCAAAGAGAGCTAAGGAAAAGAAGAAGAAAACAGAGCAAAAGGTAGGAGGGAGAGCGAGATTATATACCCGCTGATGGTGGTCTGTGCCTGTCTGCATTCTGCAATTTTTTCAATTGGTCCGTGCGCGTGACTCTGGCCGCTGGTGGCTGTGCCTCTTTCCCCAAAAAGCTCTGCCACACAACAACTGTGCCACACCCCAGTCATGTACGTACCTTACACATTTGCCGGGAAATGGCGCGTGGACTGAGATTTCCGCATCTGTCTTATCCATGTCTCCTCGCAACTTCCAGGTTCCCTTGTTCGAGGACAAGTTATTGTGTTCATTGTGATGGGGAATCTTGAATTTTGAGGCCCGTGCCAGCTGGCCGATATGTCATCGCCGT
This sequence comes from Canariomyces notabilis, assembly GCF_033297395.1. Classification (NCBI taxonomy): domain Eukaryota; kingdom Fungi; phylum Ascomycota; class Sordariomycetes; order Sordariales; family Chaetomiaceae; genus Canariomyces; species Canariomyces notabilis. The sequence goes on from NW_027041827.1 coordinate 1,127,271, forward strand.
TTAGGTTTCATTGCAGATCTCCCCTATGTCACCACACTTCCTCTTTCCCTCCGCGCTTTCCATCACTGGCAGCTGCAATGTACCCTCAGCTGAGGCTTGCCTGTCCACCAAGAGCAGTCCAAGTTAACAAACGGGTAATCGAAGTCACGCTGGGCTCCGGCCGCAATTTACGGCAATCTGGTTCGCGTTGAATTGCGCGCCGATCATCCCGATGCCGGAAAGTGTCGTCGGCCAAGGCCTAGCCAAACCCTTTGAAGAGCGAGCGAGCGTCGAGCCACCGGTGGCTCGCGCTTCCGGCCGGACCTAGCTCAGCTCATAACTTGGCAGTCATCGGCGGCTGCCCGTGTCGGCTTCCGGGCTCATACAGCAATTGGTAAGGTAGGTAGCTATGGCAATGAAGCAATCGCATCTCACACGTATGACATTCGCATGAAGATATAATACTGCACTATGTCAGTTGATCGTTCTTCGATAACTACCTAAGGTTCAACATCATCAAGGTCGGTTTACACTTGTACATTGACCGCTGCCTTCACCATGACACATGACTGTGACGTCCTCATCGTGGGTGCTGGGCCTGTCGGGACAACTCTGGCACTGGAGCTCGCTCTTCACCACGTATCCTTCCGCATTGTGGACCAAGCACCAGTGCGAAGCAACAAGAGTCGGGCCCTGGTTGTCCAGCCCCGTACTCTCGAGCTCCTGAACCGGCATGGAGCATCCGACGTCCTTGTTCGTCGAGGCCGCAGTATTCGAGGTGGCGCTGCCTACGTCAAAGGGCAACTTGCAGTCAACCTCGATTTCGATGACCTCGGTGTCACTGACACCGAATTTGTCCTGCCGCTCAACATATCCCAAGCCGAGACCGAGTGCTTTCTCGATGACTGTCTCTCCAAATACAATATCGTTATCGAGCGGCCCTTCACTGCTACGCAAATAGTCCAGGACGACAACGGCGTCAACACGACGCTCAAGAGTTCCGACGGGAAGACCATCTATGTCCGCTCCAAGTACGTCGTCGGATGTGATGGAGCCCACAGTCTCGTCCGCAAGACGGCAAAGACGCTCAAGTTCGAAGGTGCCGCCTATCCACACGATTTTCTCCTATGTGACGTGCACCTACACGACTCCAATCTCCCACAAGATCGTGTCTCGCTCTTTCTCAACCCCAAGGGCGTTCTCGCACTCTTCCCTCTGAGCGACAAAACCATCCGCATCGTCGCGTCAGGCGACGGAGTTATCCCCAAGGACCAAGAGGAGCCGACCCTGGAGCAATTCCAGTCCTACTTCAGTGCCGTCACGCAGCCGGGTTCTGGGACGCTCAGGGATCCGGTCTGGATATCCCGCTTCCGGCTCCATCACAGATGTGTCAACCACTACCGCGAAGGCCGTCTTTTTCTCGCCGGCGACGCCGCCCACATCCGTACGTACATACAACCGGAACCGATAAGAAAGCATGTTAGCTGACATTTGTTGGGGCTGGGCCAGACTCACCCGCCGGCGGACAGGGCATGAACGCGGGCATGCAGGATGCCATCAACCTCGGCTGGAAGCTGGCCCTCGCTCTGAAATACCTCCGGGACGCGGACGACGCCGGGGGCAAAGATGCCTCCGCTGCCCGTGCCCGTGCCCGTGCCGACGCCCTCCTAGATACCTACGATGCCGAGCGCCGTCCCGTGGGCTACGCCCTTCTCAAGGGGACGGACAGAGTGTTTACCTTTACCTCGAGCACCAATCCCTTTTTCCATCTCATCCGGGACTTTCTTGTGCGCTACATCTTCCCTTTCGTGGTGCGCAATAAACAGCGCCGGTTGGGCTTTTATCAATTCATGTCCGAGTTTGGGGTCACCTACAGGGGCTGTAGCCCAATTGTAGGAACTGCGCAAGGGTTCCGGGGCCCCGTGCAGGGTGGTGATCGGCTGCCTGACGGCAAGCTTAGGAAGACGACTACGAAGAGTGTTTCGGAGGGTGGTGACGAGGGCGGAAAGGAGACGACGTTGCATCGGGTGTGTGTGGGCGGTGCGCATCACTTTATGATCTTTGCTGGCTCTGGGGATGATGATGTCTGGGAGGAGAGTAAACTCGTCGCTGCGGGAGAAACTGTCGTGAAAGCTTTCAAGAGCGATGTGGAGCTGCACTTCATACAAGCTGAAACAAGCCTGGTTGGATCGGGTGATGAGTGGTTTACGGATCCGGAGGGCAAGCTACACACGCAGTTTGGGTTCACAAGGCCAGCCTACGTCCTCGTAAGGCCCGACGGGTACGTTGCGCATATTGGGCCTTTGGCTCAGCTGCAGCAGCTGATTTCCTTCTTGGAGTAAGGGCTTCTCGCATCTTGTCCGGCTGTGGCGTTCTGCTTTGCATATCTCCTCATCCTCTTGTTTGGCGTTAACTAATAACAGTGCATTCATACCTCCGGTTGGTGTTTTACCTTGATGGACAGGTGAATGCCTGGTCTGGATTCTTGCTTTCCCTCAGTGTGATACAAAAAATGGCAAAAGCGAACGCTTCGCCGGGGAGGCTCATACTACTGCTCTATATACCGCGCGACACTCAGTCTTCCATCGATCCGTGTCTTGCATCCATCCGATGCTTCTCTTCTCTGTCGTTAACCCATCTTTGAATTCTGGATCATCGAGTAGCTGTCTGATACACAGTGAAGGTATGCTCTAGGCCCGGTACGTAAGACTTTTCGGTATATCGACGCCTGCCTGCCTGCAAGGTGAATGAGCGGCAGTCAGGAAAGAAACCTGTGATCTCATCGCCGCGTGTCTCCTAAAGGATTTTCAACCCCCAAAAACGGGGAAGATGTGACAAATAAAGGGGTGCCCTGTGGTTCAAGCTTTGCAAAAGGAGAAGCATGAGGGTGTACCGGCTTACAACCGAGTGTAAGTTCAAAATCAATCACTTGACTAGCACCAGATACCCGGTGTTGAAAAAAACCACAATGATTAACTGGAATATAGTAACGGCTACCCAAACTTGGCTAGGAGGCCAACGAAAATATTGGTGGGCCGTCCTTGGTGGCAGGTGCCGTCATCCCCAGCTTGGTACAACAAGGTGACATCTCATTAACGATCAACCTCCTTACCTGCACCTTCCCCAGATTCCCTGCGCCTCATTCTTGCCTAACCTAAACCACTTCCTTTCTACACCTTGTGCAACTCATCAGTCCTTCGCGCCGAATATAGAATGCTACCTGAGCCTTTGGTAGCAAGTGTTCGCTTCTTCGATTTCGTGTGATGCAGGTCATTCTACAGCAGATTACCCCTGAAGTAGCTGCGTAGAAGCCGCTCGTGGGGATCCACATATGGTGACATACCTTAAGGTAGGTATCCATCTTAAAAGTCCTCCCGATCCCGGCGATCCGTCGCGGTCCGAAGATTCGGGGGCTTATTCCTCAGGTAACCCCCACCGAACCGCATTTGCAATTGCCCTCATTGGGCTCACCATTTAGACAAGCATTTTCACCCTACCAGAACCTCAAGAATTCCGCCATTGCTATACGAAGGCAAACTGTGACTGGTCCTTCCTACTTTCCGCTCACTACTGCTGGTTACATCTGGATGATCTGAGCCGCTGAGTGCGTAATCGGGCAGCAGGCGGCATGGGCTCCATGTTCGACACCAACCCAAATCTCATCCAGGAGGCTCCAAGACATACATACTGGCCGTTCGCGGTCAAGGAAGCGACGCCACTCGTTCTCATCCATGATGGTGGCGGCACAGTCTATTCGTACCATCTCCTGGGCGAGCTGGGTCGCCAAGTCTACGGCATTTTCAACCCAAACTACGAGTCGGGCAAGAGATGGGAGGGCGGAATTCCGGAAATGGCACGGCACTATCTTGGACTCATCAAGGCGGTGATTCCAAGTGGCAAAATCATCATCGGAGGCTGGTCGCTGGGTGGATTGCTCTCCCTCGAAGTGGCGCACCTTATAGCCGTCGACCCCCAAAACACGCTAGATTTGCTGGGGATCGTGATGATCGACTCGGTCTGCCCGATAGTCTCAACCCCTCCTTCGGTGCCCATCGTCCCGCGCACCATACAGTGGAGCAAGCACACCAAACAGGAGACGCGGGAGCGGGTTTTGCGATGTTTTGACAGGGCCAGAGAGATGCTCATGCAGTGGAAGTTGCCTGAGTGGGCAGAGGCGCAACCTACCGGCGAACAACAAGAGCAGGGTGACGGCGGGCACGAAAAAAATACACCTCCCCTCGAGCCCAAGACAGCTTCGACAAATCATACAAATGCACGACCCCCCAAGGTGATATTGCTCCGAGCAATGGAAGCCGTGCCGGCGGAAGGGGGAATCGCCATGGTAGATACGCACCGAGACGACCGACTTCTCGGATGGGGCCAGTACCGAGAAGACTTGATAACGACGGTGATGGACATCCCAGGACATCACTACAACATCTTCGAGATGGAAAGTACTGAAGCGGTGACCGAGGCAATCAGACAGGCGTGCCTCAAGCTTGAAGCAGGAAGAAAGGATCAGATCTGGTGATCAGTCACCACTGAGGGGCCCGGGGGTACCTTGGCTGGAGAATCTCTGCGTTGATTCGATTTGAATTCGAGCCAGTTTTCTGGGATCGCATGGCGGGTTGGAGGTAAAGGGAATGACGAAAACGGTTACATCTATAGATACTAAACGCTTTGATCCAACCGAAGTACGCTTCAACAGGTACACGAATACCCAAAACAGTATCGTTGCGTGGGATACGACATGAGGCCGGCTTCCCCCCGTCGAAAGAGCACGCAAGCGTGAAAATCGAGAGAAGTGAAGTCGCCGCCTCCTCATTCTCGGCCAGACATCAGACCATGGGGCTCTCAGCACGAAGGCCAGTGACTCGAACTTTCGGTGTATTTGCCCGTAAACCCTTGCTGGAACCTTATAAGTTATTTGGCTACTTCATTCGGCCAAAACAGGACCAAGTCAGCGAACTTGAACCGGGCGTCAGGCAAACCCGTGAAACGTCAAATCGCAGCGGAGACGATACCCCTGAATTCTTTCAGTTTCAAGATATCTTCATTTTTTCATATCGAGGATGGAAGTACGAATTAGAGAAGTGGCGGATACTAGCCCTTCCCATTTTCTGTGCTTGTTATATTGGGCCAGAAGCACTCTTGTCCTGTCCGTACACCTCACTGTTCAATGTTCTCTTCCCAGCTCCAACGGTTCCCATTAAAGCCCAATAGTAGAAATCAGCCAGTTTTCTATCCAGTTCATATGCTATTCGCAGACGGCTCTGCATAGAGTAGCTAGTCTCACTGGCACTTCCAACGTCGTCTGTGGACCGCATTGAGAGCCGACTTATATTGACGTCATTCCTGGTTCCCACATCATTTGAAAGCACACTCGAGAAGTTATGAGGATCTTTTAAATACAGCACTCTTGTCAAAGCCAAACCGAGCAATATATCCGTTCTACTCTAATATCTACCATCTCTCATCGAAAGCAACTGACTTGCAAACATGGAGTTCACTGAGATCTTACATCGGATTTTACATACGATTCTTGACTATTTGATGTCATGGATTCATCCGGTAAGCCATGTGATTTCGAGGACAGGCTTCAACGAGAAATAATAGCTAAGTTCGCTAACCTACTCTCTCTCGGTATCTAGAATGCTCAATGGGGGTGGATGACATGCGTCCGGAAAGTATGTATTCTACAGGCCCTTACTCTCGTTTGGAACATGTAGCTAACGGCTTCCGAATCACCAGACGGGCAGGTTAGAGAGAGAGCAGCAGCCGTTGCTGAAGAAGCTGAAGCTGCTTCTTCTCTTCAATCCTGTCACCGAATGGATCGACACTACTCATGCCATGCGTCTCCATCTACACTCCGAGTCTCTCGAACAAGGCAAGGATCTCCAGAGTCCAGACAGAGCTAGAAGCCAAACCTCTACTGACCATTAGTTCCAGGCAAGAAAGAAGGCACAGCCGAGTCCAAGAAGCAAATCCGCAAGTTCGTTGACACGTACGGCATCAACATGAACGACTTTGAACCATCCGACGTGGACAAGTACAGCAACTTTGAAGAATTCTTCACACGAGCGCACAAGCCGGGCTCGCGTCCGATTCATGAACCCAACAATGCGTCGAAAGCCGTGGTAGTCGCAGACTCGCGTGCTGTTGTTTATGAGTCGGTTGCCGAGACGGCCAGACTCTGGATCAAGGGCAGCGACTTCTCCATCACAAATCTTGTCATGGACACCGAGCTTGGCAAGCAGTTCTCCGAAGGCGCCGTTGCCAGCTTTCGCCTGTCGCCCCAAGACTACCACCGCTACCACTCTCCCGTGACGGGCAGGATCAAGCTCTTTAGGAGCGTCCCCGGGGATTACTACCAGGTCGATGCGATAGCGCTGCATAGCAAGGTTGATATCTTGACGCGTAATAGGAGGGAGTATGTCGTCGTTGAGACCGAGGAGTTTGGGGATGTGCTGTTTGTGGCTATTGGTGCTACGGACGTGGGTTCAGTCAAGTAAGAAAGACCCCAAAAGCGTCGCCCTAGCTCCCTAGGACGAGCAATGGACAACGAAGCAGACGGAAAGATGTGCAGTGGCACTAACATGTCTCGCAGAATCCATAGCCGCTTCCAGGAACAGGGGGCGCATATCAAGAAAGGCGATGAGCTAGGGATCTTCCAGTTCGGCGGGTCTTCGATCCTCGTTGTGTTCCAAAAAGGGAGAATCCGGTTTGACCAGGACCTGGTTGACCTCAGCAAACAGCGGATCCAGGTCGCGGTAGAGGTAGGAATGAGTTTGGGTCGCGCTGTTTAGGGGAAGGGTTTGTCAGAACACTGTGCGGATGTTTTCTAGGATCTAGTTACGAGTGGCGTACGACGGTACGGAGTAATGCTTTCGGGTTGAGGGAGAACCGATTGTGTAGTGCTTGATTCCAATGATATTCCCATGAACTACTTCGCAATGCGCTTTGCCGTATGTCTAAGCCGGTGATGTACTCGTTCGACCTGCGACGAACAGGGCACAAGAGGCTGCCTAAACATAAAAGAAATTCATTACATGCATACCCAGGATTTACAAGAGCGAGTCCGTTTGCACCATTTCCCCTGAATCCCCCATACATGCTCCAGAATCCCAATACAGCTTGTTCATGCGCCGTCCACTACACTCCACAGACCACGCTCCGGGCCCAAAACATCCGGTGTTCACCGACTTAGGGTCACAGTTCCCCCTAGCCAAGACGGAAAAGCCACTCAAGTCAACTCAGCTGACGTCCTCACGCGTGACCTCCGGTGGCAACCACCAATGCTGTCACCCCTCCATCTTGACATCTGTCCCACCCCCCTTTTGTTTGTTCAAATTCTTGAGCAGGTAGCTTCGCTTAAAATATTCGTTGGGGTGCACAATGGTCTCGAGCTGGGCGGCCGTCATGATACCCTCATCCTTTGCGCGCTTCAGCTCCGCCTTGTGGAGGTGTTCAAAGACCCTGTAGAAAACGTTAGCTGAGTAGCCTAAAATACAGCGAGCGGTAAAGATAAGCATACCGGTTACACGCCATATGGAACTTCTGACTCTCCTTGTCCTCCTTGACACCCTGCAGCACAGCCCGGTCTGTCACTCCCGAGGCCTGGAGCAGGGCCGCCAGGTTCTCCATATTGAAGTGCCTGTATGGACAACCGTGTGCCTCCCCCGGGCCGGGCGGGTGCTCGGTGAGGATCTTTTGGCAGCTGTAGGGGCTGTACCCCCCGCTGCGGCGGTTCGAGTCGCTGCCCACATCCCCGTACACGTGCCGCACGTTGTAGCGATACTCCTTGTTGAAGGTGTCGTCGGTGATTTTGCTGAAGCTGGACCGCCAAAACACCAGGCACTCCTCCAGGTTCAGCCCGATGCCCTTGAGGAAGAGGCTGTACTGCAGCCGGCCAAAGTGCTTGAGGTGCGCGTCCCGCCGCAGCGTGCGGTGCAGGTGCGCCATGCACATCGGGTAGTGCTGCGACAGATTGTCAATGTTGCGAGCAGACATCTCGGCCCCTTCAATGGCGGCCCCCGTGCCGGTGTAGCTCGACTCCGGGGCGATGAAGTTCTTTGAGAGGTGATTGAGGATGGGCGTTAGGCGGTCGTCTTCGTCTAACCGGGGCAGGGCGCGGGCAGTGAGCTCCAGCGCCCGTTCTAACCGGGAGGTAAACTCGTTCAGCACCATACTCTGCTGCTCTCGCCCCGGCACGTAAGCCTTGCCCGCCTTGAGAAACACCTTGCGGCCGTCAACCAGGTCCGGCACGCGAACCCACTCGACCTTGCACCAGTCCTCGTCCATGACCTGCTGCGCCGCCTTCCTGGAGGAGCCAAACCCTACCGTGGTTGCCAGTTGGGGGGCCAACTCGCGCTTTTCGTCATCCGACACGGGGTCCCAGTCGAGGTTGAGGGTGCGCACAAACTCGGCGCGCTCGCGCGTGTCGTCGGCCTGGAAGCGCAGGCGGAACAGCATCGTCTCGACGCGGGCGAAGCGGCGGCGCAGGTCCTCGGTCGACGCAAAGGCCAGGCGCAGGATGAAGTGGCTGTAGTGGTCCTTTTGGCGCTGGGCGGCCAGCTTGGGGTCGCGCGAGCTGTTGGCGTCGAGCGGGAGGTACTTGTCGAGCAGCGGCTTCATGTGCGCGGCCGTCTCGGCGGGCGTCTTGTTGCGGAACGAGCAGGCCTCGAGCTCGGCAAGGACTGCATGGACAGTTATGGTTAGTTTTGTGCGGACTCAAGCTTGGTTGGCCTCGGTGTTGTATACGCACTCCGCAGCCGGTCGATAGCCCATTGTTCAAACTGCTCGAGAGTGATGTCTGCGGTTGGCGGGGTCGAGTAGAAGTTTAGACGGTAAGGGTACTGCGTCTCCTTGTATGAAGGATCTGCAAACTGAGTTTTGCGATGGTCGACATTTCGCCTCTTGACGTCTACACGATTCATTATGGTTGGTACTTGGCCGTCAGTTCCCTATGAGTTGGTCTTCAGGCTTTGGCCCTGGCAAATGTCATGGGAATGGATTGCGATGGGCAACATAGCACTGATGCGGGAGACGCGTCGGACGCGGCGGGACGCGCTTTATTCCCTTGGAACAATTAAACACGAATTCACCAATGAGCATGGTCGCGAGAACCCTAACCCTGACATGGTATGCCAGCAGCTCTTCCGGCAGCTCAGGGGGTGGACTCTTGTGCTTTGGCTTATTCTCCAACCACAAGCACTTGGCTTTCATAATACATGAATATCCAACTGGGGCTATAATACTATACGGAGTACTGTGCCCTCTCTTTCCTTTTTCTGTGATGTCTTGCAAGCGAGGAACATCTGGCATCTGGTATGACAATGATACACTGGGCGAAATGCCTACGGCTCCCCGTATATCGAGCCCGAACTCCAAAATCAGAATGGAGGTAAATTGCGCCTCGAGGTCGAGGCTACTCGTAGTGTCCAAGTTCCCAGCCGCCGGCACTTTGAGATACGTAAGATTCTCAGCGCGGTGTGCTCAACATCGGCTTCAACTCGATCTCCTCTGGTTAGAGAACCCGAACCCGGGGTAGCTTAGCGCTACCGTGACGCTGGTTGGAACGGAGGCTGATTTGTGGTCGTGTTAACCATGAAGTTCATAAATTCTCGTACAGCCTTCAGTCCGGCTCCGAATACTGGTGGTGGGACTGAGAGCGCTAGAGCCGAGAGGTTCTTCAAGAGAAGGGAACTTCCGGCTTGTTGATCTCGGGGATTGGAGCCCCAATTTTTCAGATGGCTGGCCGCTCCTTTGTATCTTGGACTTTTCCGCTGCCTGATGGGGCGGTTAGGCTGGCTGCCTCCTCGGTTTCTCGTCGATAGTGGTAGATTTCGCATCCTCGGGAGTTTCCCATGCCATGTACCCTTGGAGTTTCCATAACAGCATCTGTAGCTTGACCGTCGCCTGCCTGCCCAGCAGAAAGAGCGAGCCATCCCGTAGAAGCGCCGATCCCCGCCTGAGCTGGCCCATATGATCTTCGCCTAGCAACACAAGCAGGTTGTGAACCGCAAGTTTCCTACCATATTTGACGCCCTCAATAGTCATGGTCGACAGTCTTGGGGGAACCAGTTCCGTCTCCGAACCCGAGAGGGCCTCGTCCTTGGGCAGAAACAAAAGACATCCCCTGTGCTTGTGGTCTTTAGCATCGTCCCAGCGCTCGCATTTGACCAGGTATTTGTTCCGGTCCGGTTGCTCGGATAGGCCGGCAAAGTGAAGCAGCGACTCCACGACGCGCCTCCTCATCACGTCCAACAGAAACGAGTCCATGTCGTCGCGCCAGGCCGCTTGGTTCAGGACCGTCGAGATTTGTGCATTCCCATGATCGCTCATGCGCATGAGTTTTGTGTGGCCATTGAAGTATGGTGAGAACCGGCGTTGTATTTCCTGCAGCAACAGCTGGCTCGAAAGGGTGTATCCTGAAGGGCCGGTCCTGATGCCCTGCCGCTGTTCCTTAACAGGCCCGGTAGCGCTTGAGTCAGGAGATCCCCCGTCGCGGGTCTCCTCAGTGGCCGTGGGGATAGCTTTCGGCGCCTTTGGTTCGAGATCTTGGGGCACAAACCAAGGCCGCTGGGTGTGCGGGTGTGCAACAAGGTTAAATCTTTGCAAGAAGAAATTGGGAAGCACCACAGACGAGATTGGACAATTTCGAGGCGGTGTTGCCAGAGCCCGGGCTGCGTATGAGTTTAGTGCTTCTCCCCTTGGTCAATAATGAGGCGGGCGCTCTACCGTAAGGATTCCTGGCCAGTTTGCGTTGGAACTTGGTGCTCTTGAAGGGGGAATGTGAAGGTTTGCTCTTGGTGAACCTCTGCCTGGCTTCATAGAACAATGGGTCCATGAACGGAGAAATCGGTAGGGAGCCAACAGGCGTCTCGACTGTCCCGGCCTCGGGATTGATTTGCACATGTCGCATATCAGGCTCTGGCGAGCCCTCGACATGGCTGCTGTTTATGCTGCTGTGAACTCTCCGAGCAGCAACCGCGTTCAACGGCTTGCGATATGCCCTGCAGAGCGATGATCTCAAGCATACACCGCTGAAAACGTCCATATCGTCTCAACCGGCTGGCTTGTCCACCAGAAACATAGATGAGCTCAAGGTTAAAAATTCTAGCGAGTTCAAAACTTCAAGTGTTGACAATGAGAATTCATCAAAATTACGGATACCTGACGGGTTAACGTGATGAATACGGAGGTACGGATACAGTACCTGAGTTACAAATGAGCCCGTGCGCAGCGCTGAGCTTCATCCATCTCTTGGCAAGCAAGGGAAGCCGTCGGCGCCAAGCCAGGAAGCTCCAGTAGCGCATCCCGGGGCATTGGCACAGCGAACCACTCCACTGTCCCACTGACCTCATCGCAAAAACATCAGCAAACGGGCTCGAGCGAGCTCATCGTGCTCACCCCAAGTCCATCATGAACTCCCATCGCAGTGCACTTCACCTTATACGGAAGATTGGCGCTCTTCAATGTCGTCGATTTTCGAGGATTAGCTCCTCCCCTGGAGCAGTGCCGCCTATAGGCAACATCCCAATGCCCTACATCACCGAGGTCACAGTATGCATTCCCGAGCTCCCTTGGTTGACCCGCTGCTGACAAACTAGTCTGGCGGCTGGCGGACATGTAAGTTCCCGTCCGAATCCACCGCGTCTTTTTAGGATATCAATTGGCGCTAACCGCGCGACCAAGCCGACATATTCTCCAAGTTGCTCCAGGTGACTAGATTCTTCCTTGTCGAGCCCTCGCACGCGGCTGACACTCGGCCAGGAACGGATAGTGTGTCTCAATGGATCGATTGACGATACCGTCTCAGCTTCGATAGTAGCCCAGCTGCTGTGGCTCGAATCCGACAACCCCGACAAGCCCATTACCATGTACATCAACTCGCCCGGCGGCGAGGTGAGTTCCGGGCTCGCCATCTATGACACAATGACGTACATCAAGTCTCCAGTCTCGACGGTGTGTGTTGGGGGTGCTGCCTCGATGGCAGCTATTCTCCTCGTTGGCGGCGAGCCCGGGAAGAGGTACGCACTGCCGCACAGCTCCATCATGGTGCACCAGCCGCTGGGCGGGACTCGCGGCCAGGCGGCCGATATCCTCATTTACGCCAACCAAATACAAAGGATACGAGAACAGATCAACAAAATCGTGCAGAAACATATCAATAAGTCGTTCGGCTATGAGAAGTACGATATGCGGGCCATCAACGACATGATGGAGCGCGACAAGTATTTGACAGCTGAGGAGGCGAAGGATCACGGTATTATAGACGAAATCCTAACACAGAGGTCCAAGGAGGACAGCAAGTCCGGGTCTGCTGGCACCAGCCAGGTGAAGCCATGATGGTGTGACAGAATGCGCGGCACACACGGGGCAACCTCGATCGTCCGTCATTTCGGTGACTGCAATCTTTTCTCCATATCGGGCTTACCAAACCGAACGAAACCAGACCTCTGGGACCAGAAGTCGACGGGAGTCAGGGGGCGTGGGCGTTAGCACGGCTAGGAGAGAGGTGCAAGATGGCCATGTAGCATGCGTCGCCATCCACCAAAGCCGCGAGGTTCAGCAAGAAAGCTCCGAAGATTCGGCAGCCTTATGGTTCCCGGCGAATCTCCAAGTAACGGACCTCCCGTGGACAGTCAGCTACATACAAATATAGCCTTCATGCTGCATTGGCAGTACAAACTACCATCGCCATTCGTGTATGGTTATGTCTTATTCCGCACTCAATTCAGAGCTTAAGGTAGTCCTGAGGGCAATGTACATAGGCCTTATATAGTTAGTAGAGCACGCGGTGTAGCGTAATACGTAGCACCAGCGTCCAAATAGGTGTTTGATAGTGATGCGGGACACAGGAAGAGAGAAACGGTAGTCAGCAAAACTCCACAGCGGCAGACCAATTGGAGAGCTTGGATTTCCATGACAGCTTGCAGCCGGGGCAAGGCGGGAGAGCTCTTTGCGGGGACCCTGTCTCTGTCCCTGTGACTTTTGCACCTCAGCAACTCGAAATTTTAGGTCCGACTTCGCTGAAATGCTCGACTCATAACTCGAGCAACATGCCGATTCTCACTGCGTGACCTCACAGGTGAATCAATTGAATGAATCTTGTGGTCTTTTGAAAGAGCCGGCAACTCCAAGACACCGCTCGACGGCCAATTGGTCTTTTCTCTCTTTCTGCGCCCTGTTGCTAGCTCCCCACGATTCGTCGCTCAGCCAAGTCCGCCATGCTGTCGCCGTCACTCCTGCGCGCCGGGACTCCCAGGGCCCTGGCCGCGAGCCGGGCACTGCCATTGAGGAATCAGCTGTATGTTCGGCCCTAGACAACCCAGTGCTGCTCGCATGGTAGACATAAGCTCATCCTACCATCTAGTCGTCTCTTCTCAACTTCGCCTCGCCGCTACGCTGATGAGCAGCTCAACAAGGTGTCGGCCCACATCACCCAACCCAAGTCGCAGGGCGCCTCGCAGGCTATGCTCTACGCAACGGGCTTGAAGGAGGAAGACATGTCCAAGGCCCAGGTTGGCATCTCGTCAGTCTGGTACGAGGGAAACCCGTGCAACATGCATCTCCTCGATCTCTCAACCCTCGTGCGTGAGAGTGTCGCCAAAGCTGGCCTCATCCCCATGCGCTTCAACACGATCGGCGTCTCGGACGCCATTAGCATGGGAACCACAGGCATGCGCTACAGCTTGCAGAGCCGAGAGATTATCGCCGACAGCATTGAGACGGTCATGCAGGGGCAGTGGTACGATGCCAACATCTCGCTGCCGGGCTGCGACAAGAACATGCCTGGCGTGTTGATTGCCATGGGCCGTGTCAACAGGCCCAGCATCATGGTGTACGGTGGCACCATCAAGCCGGGCTGCAGCATGAAGGGCGAGTCGATCGACATTGTCAGCGCCTTCCAGGCATACGGCCAGTACATCGCCGGCGAGATCGATGAGAAGCAGCGCTTTGACATTATCCGCAATGCCTGCCCCGGAGGCGGCGCATGCGGTGGCATGTACACTGCAAACACCATGGCGACCGCCATCGAGACTCTGGGCATGACCCTTCCCGGCAGCAGCAGCTCTCCGGCAGAGGACCCGAGCAAGAAGGCCGAGTGTGAGAGCGTCGGCGAGGCTATCAAGAACCTTCTCCGAGAGGACATCCGCCCCAAGGACATCCTGACTCGGCAGGCGTTCGAGAATGCCATGATCGTCGTCAACATCCTCGGTGGCAGCACCAACGCTGTGCTGCATCTCATCGCCATTGCCGACTCTGTCGGCGTCAAGCTCACCATTGACGATTTCCAGGCCGTATCCGACAGAACTCCCCTGCTGGCCGACTTGAAGCCTTCTGGTAAGTACGTCATGGAAGACCTGTACCGGATCGGCGGCACGCCCGCCCTGCTCAAGTACCTGCTGAAGGAGGGCGTCATTGATGGCTCTGGCATCACCGTCACCGGCAAGACTATGAAGCAGAACGTGGAGAACTGCCCAAGCTTCCCTGATGACCAGCCCATCATCCGCCCGATGAGCAACCCGATCAAGCCCACGGGCCACATCCAAATCCTGCGCGGCTCGCTCGCCCCCGGCGGCTCGGTCGGCAAGATCACAGGGAAAGAGGGTCTGCGCTTCGAAGGCTCGGCCAAGGTCTACGACTACGAGGATGCCTTCATCGAGGCGCTTGAGCGCGGCGAGATTAAGAAGGGCGAGAAAACGGTTGTGGTCATCCGGTACGAAGGCCCCAAGGGCGGTCCCGGCATGCCCGAAATGCTCAAGCCCAGCTCTGCCATCATGGGCTACGGCCTCGGCAAGGACGTCGCCCTCATCACCGACGGCCGCTTTTCTGGCGGCAGCCACGGCTTCCTGATCGGTCACATTGTTCCCGAGGCTATGGAGGGCGGCCCGATTGGATTGGTCAAGGACGGTGACAAGATTATTATCGACGGTGAGAAGCGTGTGCTTGATTTGGAAGTCTCGCCCGAGGAACTTGAGAAGAGGAGGAAAGAGTGGAAGGCTCCCGAGCCCAGAGCGAAGAAGGGCACTCTGGCTAAGTACGCCAAGCTGGTTAGCGATGCGAGCCACGGGTGCGTGACGGATAGCGCTTAGACTGCCCGGAATGGCGCTCGAGGAAGTGATCTGTGTTGGTCTAATGGTTTTGTTTTGAACACTTAGCTGTATATATACTTGCAATGTCTGTTGTTTTGTTGGGCATCGGAAAAGGCGCTTTGCAATGCCATCGCTGGGTTTGGCCGTTCGGAGGATATCTAGTGGTCGATTGGTCAAACGCCAAAAGTCGATTCATTCATTTGTATCTGGTAATGGGTTGGAAGGTAACCTAACAATGGCCAATGTACTTTTCCCAATAATGCAGCCCCTGGGGAATCCCACGCCTAGAGATGCAAGCCAAACACAAACCACCAACACTCATAATGTAGTATCATAAGCCTAGAAACCCCGTTTCCCATATAAACTCGTCATCTTCTCCCCTTATTCCAAGCTGCCACAAAGGCTTTCTTGTCCCGCAACGTCAGCCCAACCCGCTTTACCCTACCTAACCTAGCCAGCGCCTCGCCAACACGGTCTAGCATCCGCTGCTCCTCGGGCGTCGGCTCGTCGTCCCCTTCTTTCCCATCATTTCCGCTCTCACCATCCCTACTCAGCGAACCCGAACCCGAACCCCGGTAATAGGAGGAAGACGAAGAAGATACTCCTCCGTCAGAAGTGTTATTGTTGTGCACGGCCTCGGCAATGCGCACCCTAATCGTATGCGTCGACCGCCCGAGCAGCCTCCACAAAAACACAACCCACGCGCGGGCGCCCGGCACGGGCGTCGTGATGTCGGGCGGCGTGTACCGCATGCTGACGGGGAACACGGCCGTTTCCGGAGGAGCGCCCAGGAGGCACGGACTCAGCGGCAGGATCCCCTTGCCGTTGGTCGTCCCGCACTCGGGGAACACGGCGATCACCCGGTCCGGGTGCCGGGCGAGCAGCTCCCCGAGGTCAGTCAGGCCGTCGTCATCTCCGTTGTTGGCTTTGCCCTTGCCCTTGCTGTTGCTGTTGCCGGAGGAGGAGGAAGGGGGCCGCTCAGCGAATTGGCTACTCGCCGAAAGCGCGGCCGAGATGGCGGCGAAGAGGCTGATGCGGCGGACCTTGCGCAAGTTGGGGTAGGCGGCGACAAAGATGGGGTCAAAGATGGCGGCGAGGTACAAAGCGTCGATGGGCGAGGTGAAGTTTGCGGCGATGACGGACCGCGGGTGGGGCACGCGCGAGGGCGGTTGTTGGCTCAGCGACCCGCGCTTGACGCCGTCTAGTTGCAGGTCCACCCACCATATCCCCGGGATGGCGAGAAGGGTCCAGAGAAGGAGTTTCCTAGCAAAGACTGGGAGCGGGAGGTGGTGCAGAAGGAGGAAGTACAGGGCTGAGTAGGCCAGGAAGAAGGGCAGACGGAGGAGCACGAGGAAGGTTGAGGTGATGACTGTAAGAGCGGAGGATGGCGTCGTGGCGGGGATGAATGGCGATATGCCGGATCCTACGGAGGACAAAGTTGAGTTGGTAACCTGAAGGGTCGAGATAAGTATGCACGCTTACCTTTGTCTCGGAACTGCGAGAACTTCTCCATGGCGGGCGGGCTAATGCAAGACTATCGAGACTGGCAGTGAAAGAAAAAAGAAGGCATTCGCCGTTGAATTGAACTGTATATTATGATCGCATATGTATCAAGACTTTCAGCGTACACATAAGAGTTTATATCTGACGCTATCGACCGTTGATCATGATAGCAGGCGCAAGCTGACGTTGAAAAGTTGACACTTTTTAGAAAACCCAGGGTCCCAACTGCCGACTTGGGGAAGAGCATGTGAACGAGTGGTTCGTGCGCTTTGACTCAACCCTAACCCTTCTGTGTGCACCTTCCTTTCTATGGTCCCACCTTGAAGCGCCGCCATTGGCCTAACCCTGCAACTCCGTTGCCCCGGTGAAATAAACAAAGCTTCAAACTTCTTTGCGAACGCATTCTACGCTACGCCCATTGGGGAGAAGAGCAAATATCGTTGCAGGAAAGACCCGCCGCGAGCCACGACGTCGCCACCGACCTCATCCGCGACTGGAGCTTTGCTCCTCTCCTCCTACTTGCTTGTGCAACTTCTGATTGTTCAACTGCGCGCGCTCAACATGGAGTCCACCGAGAACGCGGTAAGTTTACGATTGGATTCCCTTTTGCTGCGCGATCTGAAGAAGTCGTCATTTTTGTGCTGACTTATTGTCGCAATCCCAAAGGCGTTCCGGTCGGGGCTTCGTCCACCTAAAATCCATGCGACCACGGCCACAAGAACCCCGGCGGCATGTCTCCAAGAAATGACCGACTCGCAACACAATGCAAGAGCTCAACCCGCAATGCCTCCCGCGCAAGGCGTCAAACGCACCTACAATGGGAACGGTACGCATCTACACCGGCCGGAGAGCTTGGTTCCATCACTCTCTTCCACCGATGCTGACCGTGCCATATCAAGTAGGAGGACAACCCGAGCCGAAATCGCGGAAAACGTTGTCAGAGAGAGCAGGCGAACCCATCACCAACAAGTCACAGCTTCCTTCAGCGTCAACCGGCCTTCCACGACCTGCGAGCAGCATTAAGGGTGCATCGATCGCAGCACTGTCATCTGCTGTAGGTGCCCTTCCCCCAAACCCACCAAGTCCGGCGCGCCCACGAGGTAGGCCAGCGAGGCGCGATGCTGACATTAGCGTCCAATAGCATCCTTCGTCTACCGTGTCGCGACATGCACCCACTGGCAGCTTCGCCAAAAGCGTAGGTCCCGGCAGTCGCGCCGCGCCGTCCGCAAGGGCTCCCACATCGATGGGCTTCACCCAATCAACAAACGGCCGCCGAGGACCAGCCCGTCCGCGGCCAGCTACTGCACTAGGGGACCGGGGACTTGAAGATGAAGCAGGGCCAGCAATTCAGCAGAAGGGTACGAAGGACACACCTTCTTTTCAGTCTCAGTCTAAGAATGCAAGGCCATCGAAGTTGCCGATACCTGTCTCTGTACAGTCCACGTCCTTGTTGACAAAGCAAGAACGCGACGAAGTGTCGCTACTCAACAACCAACTAGAAAGTCTATCATTCAGTGATGAGCTCCGCGATAGGTCCGGAGGTCAAGTGGCCATCAGCCAAGACAGCCAAGCTCCGCTCCATCCGTTTCAGTCGGATGAGTTGTCGGATACGCAGTCAGAGAGTTTCACCTCCAGCAAAGATTGCCGAGAAGAAGCAGCCAGACTCACTCCATTCCGGTCTGCCAATTCTCGAGGATGGCCAGTTTCTTTCCCAGTAACGCCGACGCGAGCCCCAAACGCGAAGGCGGCAAAGGAATCGTGGGCAAAGATGGAAGAGTTTATCAAGAGCGTCCGCAAAAATCCCCTTTCACCAACCAAGTCTTGCTCTCCAGCAAAGCTACCGTTTCTAACAAAAGACTCACGATTAACCAATTTTGTAGGCTGGGACGTCGACGGCCGCCTCAACGAATTCGAATCCCACTTCAAGGTAATGAAAGAGGCATTCGACGTCAGCCTCGCCGATAAGAGGACGCTGGAAGAAGTCATCGAATTGGCCAAGAATCGGGGTAGGTTCCACGATCAGCGGTGTAGTCCGTTGGAGGCTAACAAGTTGGTCAAGCGAACGATCTTGAACGGGAGCAGCAGCGGTTGACGGATCGGAATACCCAGCTTCAGGATCAGCTCGACCAGCAGCGGCAGGAAAATTACTCACTGCAGCAGGAAAAGCAGGCGATGATCCTGCAAATGGAGGCCGAGCAGAGGAGTCACAAGTACGAGCTAGAGGATAAGTTACGAGAACACAAACATGAGGTGGACGAGATCAGGAGGGAGTTCAAAGATGAGGTCGACCAACTGAAGCGGGCGCACCGTGAGGCTTTGGAGGCGATGGAGAGGCATTACCGCGCAGAGCTGGCCGACGAGCAGACGCAAAAATCCAGAGAACTCCAGGAGCTGCGAACCAGGTTAGGGGCCGAGCAGCAGGACCTGAGTCTCGAGCTGTTGAAGAAGGAGCGTGAGATTCAGGAGATGCGGTCGCAGGTTGAGGCTCTGAGATCTGACCTCGACCGGGAACAGACCATCAAGGGGACCCTGCAGCAGCAGATAGCCGAGATGACAACCACCAACATGACTCTGGAGGACCGGATGCGAGGCCTGCGGGCAAAGATAGACTTCCTCGAGTCGGACAACAAGCAGCAGTCCGACTCGTATGCGGCAATGGAGTCCCGTCTGCAGGAAGCACTGCGCATCGCCGAAGAGGCACGACAGAAGCTGATCAAGGAAGAGACAGAGAGACGTGTTCTGTTCAACAAGTATCAGGAGCTGAAGGGTAACATCCGCGTCATGTGCAGAGTGCGGCCTGTGTTGGATTCCTCGGAAGGCGACGAAGCCAAGATCGCATTCCCGGATTTGAAGACATCGACGCAGATCGACGTGACTGGGCCGGAAGAGAGGAGTAGTCTGGGAGTCATCAGCCGCAAGGTGATCCCCTTCGAGTTCGACCGTGTTTTCTCCCCATCGGTACAAAACGAGGAGATCTTTGGCGAGATCTCGCAGCTGGTGCAGAGCGCCCTCGATGGCTACAATGTGTGCATCTTCTGCTACGGCCAGACCGGCTCGGGCAAGACGTACACCATGTCATCGACGGACGGCATGATCCCGCGAGCCACCCACATGATCTACGACACAATAACCCAACTGGCCGAGAAATCGTGGACGTACACAATGGAGGGGAGCTTCGTGGAGGTGTACAACGAGGAGCTTTACGACCTGTTGTCGCCGGGCAGGGAGTCGGACGGCAGAAAGAAGCTCGAGATACGCCACGACGAGGCCCGCAAGCAGACAACGGTGCTCAACTGCAAGACGGTGGCGCTCGACTCGCCCGACAAGGTGGAAACCATGTTGAAGCAGGCCCAAAACAACCGCAGCGTGGCGGCCACCAAAGCGAACGAGCGCTCGTCTCGCTCGCACTCGGTCTTCATCCTCAAGCTGGTGGGCGAGAACTCGGCGACAAACGAGCGGTGCGAGGGCACCCTCAACCTCGTCGACCTTGCTGGCTCGGAGAGGCTCAAGCACTCGCAGGCCGAGGGTGACCGCATGAAGGAGACGCAGAACATCAACAAGAGCTTGGCTTGCCTGGGCGATGTCATTGAGGCGCTCGGCCGCGGCTCGGCGCATATTCCGTATCGGAATTCCAAGTTGACGCACCTCCTGCAGTACTCGCTCGGCGGCAACTCCAAGACGCTCATGTTTGTCATGGTCAGCCCGCTCGAGGCACACCTGAAGGAGACTATTACGAGTTTGCGGTTTGCTACAAAGGTGAGTCGAGTTCGGGCTTCGGGCCGGGGGAAGTTCAGGGGGGTGTTTCTGCTTTGCTGACAACAAGCGCGACTTTTAGGTACACAACACCCATATTGGCACGGCCAAGTCTACAAAGAAGTTGAAGGAGCAGCGGGTGAGTGAGTGAGGTGGCCCGTGGAGGGTTTGTTCGAGTAGGTATATACGAGCGGTCCAGTGGTTTTAAGAGGAGAGTTGGTTTGCGATACCATGGTGCTGCTCCTTTTTACAAGACCACCGCACCGGGTCTGTTTGCAAGATGTGCGGTTGCGCCTCCTGCAACTTATAGCATCGTTGTCGGAGAAGATTCAATACCATGTAGGGGGTTCTGTCAGGCGTTGTATCGGGAGGCGCTAGCGTGGGCTTGGTTGGACTTGCTGGTTGTGTTTTTGGCAGGCCGGGTTTCTAAGTTCATTAGGGTTCCTACTGCTGTGGTCTCTCTCCCCTCCCGGGATAAGAGTGCTTCTACGTTCTAGTGAACTTGGGTCCAAGTACAGTTCTTCGTGTACATACACTACTAAGGTAGATACCTTCCTGTAGGTGTATCTTCTTCATTGTCTGTTCGAGGTTTGTGTAATGTGCTGTACTGTACACGTGACATGCCGCTTCATCCATTTACACTGTACCACAGCAGTAGGGGCATCCCAACCTGGGCTCTGCTGGGCCGCTATCGAATTTGCAGCTTTCGCATGGAGCGATGCAAAACTGGGTTATCAGAATTCCAATATCGATGTGATTATGGGATTTGCACTTCAACACTTGCACTTACCCCGCCCTCACCTCCCACAAAAACGTTCAGGGTTGAGCCGCGTTTGAGCAACGTCCCTTGTGTGGGGCAGCTGTCTGCAGTCTGCAGTCTTCATGCAGCCTTGGCCAAGTTTTCTCCCGTTGCAAGTTGCAACCTTCACCTCTTTGGACGGCAATATGGGCCCTTCCGGAGGAAATTGTCCGGAGCAAACTCTCCGGCCTCAGCTCATTCTAGCCATTCTGCTATCGCGCGATTTTCGGGTCAAAGTGTGCCGCGGATCGAGATCACGCTGTGAAATCGCCTTAGTACGAAGTACTTGGGTAACTTTAGAGAGGCTAAAGTTCGCCCGCATCGCTTTGATGATCTGATATTTTTTCGAATGCTGACTTGTCCATTCAATCCGGCACGCCCTCGGTCGTTTTCTATGCGCTGTAAGCCCAAATCGTACCACAACATCCGCGTCCCGTCAGTTTGCGGTCCTTTGTGTCCGGCTGTCCTTCCACATTGGTGGCTACATAGTCCTATTCGTCGATGCGAAGGGTTTTATAGCATGCGCTTCAAATGCTCCGGGACATAGAGTCCAGAATGCTCCTGTCACCCTCTGTCCGGTTTCTCTTGGACGAGGTACTACTCTTGTTGAGTACGTATGTAGTGGTGGTGATAGAGCATTGGAGACTCTGCCTCAAACTGGAACCCCTCATTGTTTCCCCATATGGGATTCGGCAGTCCGGGTACTGAACCACAGCAACGGCGTTGCAGGACCGATGCACCATGAGGTCATCAGAGCGGGACCCAACTACTCTACCGCTACCGCAGGACACTTGCGATCCACCTGGTTTGGTGTTTAGGGGATAGGGTAGGTATTTCCCGACTGAAACGGTCCCCAAAAAGTGACGCCGTTATGCATAGCTAGCTCAAGAGCCAGCAGATGCCCGAGGGACCCTGGATCGACAGCAGACTCTGACGTCGGCTTCAAATCAAGATCAAACCAGTTGTACTTCCGTAGCAACCAAGCAAACAAGCGGCAGAAGCTGTCAGTCAAAATCATCAATCGCGACATTACATTTCTGTCCCGCTGCTCAAAAGCCGAAGGGGCCGAGCCTTCTCCGCTGCAATACCGGGAAAGATATTGCTGGCTGCCTTGACACCTCACTCCACATCAGCTAGGCACGGGCATGTGTAGCCTGTAGACCGCATCTCCCGTCTCCCTTTGGAGATGCCGCTCCGTTGCTGCTGGAAGGCGGGAATATCCAGGGCACGCAGCTCTCAACATGCAGAAACGAGAAACTGCAGGCTTCACAATCAGCCGAGTGCCCCAACCAAGGACATGTATCTATATCTAGAAGATGGGGGCAGAGCGGAAGCATCTATACTGTACTGTACAGCCGCGGCGGTGTTGGCTGCTTGCAGGTTCCCTGGTTAGGTAAGTTTACAGAGTCGGCAACGGGAATAATCAATGGATGGGCAATGTTCCAGCGGTGGCCACGCCGCGAGCTTTGAGAAGGATGACACTGCAGCATGTAGGAGCCCACCAAGCTGCTGTGTTTGGTCTTGCAACCGACTGTGCCAATCGGAGATGCAGCGAGCTATCAAAAGCTGATTGAAGCGCAACATGCGTACCTGCACGCAATCTAGGACAAGCACCATACGTGGCCAAGCTGTATTGCTACAGTTATGCTGAAGTGTGACGTAACCGTGAATTCGCTTCGGTTTGATCTATGCATACAATTCGGTCTCGGCGAGAGACACTGTAACCTAGGCAGATAGTGTAGATGGAAATACACTAAGGGAGAGCTCTAGAATATCCTGACGCACCTGAAAAGCCCATAACATAGGTACATGACATTGGTATCCTTCGAGAAAAATGAAAATATGTCTCATGCCCGTTTTTCCCAAAGCCCAGGCGCCACGCTATAGATAACCGACAGGGAAAGGAAGGTAAACGCTAGACCTGAAAAACAGATGGGAATACAGAATGGGTGTAGAAACGAACAAGCCGTCCAAACGAGGCAGCTACCTCATACAATTCAAGACACAGCAGCTCAGCTTGCTGTGATGCTACACTTGTGTGCGCTTCCTTCACCCCGCCCCCTCCAGGCAAGACCAGCAAGCTGCTGGAGACTTGAAGCATGCCGACGTCAGAGGCTTGGCGCCTTGGTCAGGGGTGGGTGCTGCATCGTTACCCCGCCATTGGCGGAAGAGAGGATGCAGCCGTTTGATCACACCGGCGCCCCAATGAGGTCCAGCAAACACTTGCAGCAGCCGGACGCTCAGTGGTGGTTTTTTTTGGCTGCAGCAGGGTGATTTGGCTGCTGTGGCTGCTGTCGTGTGTGCGCACGCCGGCATTGAGCCGAAATCGAGAAGATATGCAAAACTGCATATGCTGCCGTCCCCTTCCCCGGCCCGGCCAGGGAGAGGGAGTTGGCTGAAGCTTCGAACCCTCCCTTCAAGAGAGGCATCGCCTGCAAGCTTCGTGTTTGATGTGTTCCGTGAATCGGAGGTTTCGAATGACGTCTTTGCGCCTTGCAACGGACAACATTGAATAAGTCGCTGTCGTGCCCAGCTGACTGCTCCTGTGAGCTAGGCTGGGGATTGAAGGAGTATTCCGTCTGGCGCGTTGTAAAGGCCTGGAAGGCCATGTACTTGTTGCCTCCAGGATTGCGGGCGTTGCCGGCGCAGCAACTGTAAGACTCAAATACGGGCCAGAAAGAGCGGGTAAAATCCAGTAATGTCGGTGACCTGCAATTCCAGCAAAACTTCTCTCAGGCAACAGCGTGAGCCCCGTGCCATCGCCGCCGGCCTGTTCCCATTCTCCAGAATGCCCGAGTAAGCCGCCGAGGAATCGTGGTGCGGCAAGCCTTTTCGGGCCGTGAATCGTGGGCGTATGGCGTCTGCAATGCTCGCTGATTCAGAGTTCGAGTGCGGGCTGTCGTCGGCAACGATGGACTTGTGCAAATTCTGCAATTTTGGCCATCCTCTAAGGAAATCCCCCCCAAGCTCGGCTCACGTGTAGCCGACCATCTTTGCACACCGCTGGCAGTAGTAAATGTTGGTCCCAATCTGGACCATGCCCGACAAGCTGGGGTCGTCTGTCGACGTAATCTCTTCGGCTCTGGCGCACCGCAGGCATCGAATGACGGCCACCTGGACCGGAGGACGGATGGTCGAGTCCATGCTATGACGAACCGTCGATCCCGATGATGCCGAACCCGAGGATGGAAGATCAGAATCTGATGCGGAGTAAGACGACGACGACGACGACGAGGAGGATGAGGATGAGCTTGATGTGCTGATGTATGGCGTCTTCGGCGGCCGGTGGGTGGAAGACATGATGGGCAGGATGAGAGGTGGGTGTCCTGGGCGGTCGCGGCGGGGAGGGGGGTAATGTAGCGTTTTTCTAAGGCCGGTCCAAGTCGGTTACCATTTGTGAAATTCCAAGAATCTAGGCGGGTGTTTTATCAGGGTAGAAAAATGCACTTTTGGAAGGGGGCTATCAAGAGTTTTATTTTGGGAGGGGAGCAGGCAGTGGGTATTGCGGCATTGTCTGGGCCAGGCCTGGTTCCACCAACACGAAGGCTGGACCCAGGGAGCTGACGGAGTGGGAAGTCCGAGACTTGGCCAGGGAGGTGGGTGGACGCAGTAAAATTACGTGTGCGTTGAAGTGTGTGTGTGTCCCTGGTCAACCGTCTCCTCAAGTCCTCTGCTTGCAATTACCGGGGCGTTGGTCTTACCCACTGCACTGGATTACTGGAATTATATGTGGCACCTGCCCTTCATCGACGAGTCTTTTGAGTACGATGGTCGAACCATCCAAGGGCTCAATCATAACGTTAATAATTCAAGCTGCATCGCATGTTGATGGAAACAATCAGCAAGTCTGAAACGGTGTGCAGATTCGGTCACACGCGCCCACCCGTACCATGCAATACCGGTAGGTATGTGCATCGAATGATCACTCCATCTTGGGATGTGTGTGCTACGCAAGGAGCAATGGTAGGACTTCGCCTCCTCGCCTTTCCCATCTCTCGCCGACAGTTGGTATCGGTGACAAGTCGATGTCGATTTCAGCAGGTATGGCTATTGTTGCATGGGCATTGTGGTATCTGTGTCGGGAGAAAGATCGGCAGACAGTCAAGAATCGGTTTGCTGCATTTTTGGCGAATCCATTATTCTGAGAGAGCAAAAATAATATTCTGTGAGAGCAATACGTATCTTGTGGCTCAACGCCCAGCCAAATCCACCACAACCCACCACAAATTTCAACCGTAGGCCACCTTACAGACTATCATCCTCCTACGATAAGCGGATTGAAGCCATTGACATGCGCACGCATCGATGACCTTGGGCAGGTTTGATGCCACTCCGAAAGCTCGGTGTTGTGAAGCTCAGGGTTAGGAATTGGAGCAAGGCTACCATTACTTTAGCCCACATTGATTCTTCGAGGCAACCCGGAAGGTCGGGTACTCCGTACGGAATATAGATGCAGCAAAGGGATTAGGGATACACTCATTATATACTATTGCAAATAGCTTCATCAGCTCGTCACTTAGTAAGGTATTTAACTCGAATGTATACAAGCATATGGCTTGCTCTTCCCTCTTGCAAAAGACTGAGGGAAGAGGAGCATGTGCGGTGGACTGCGCCACATGCTCTCACAGAATAATATTTTTGCTCTCACAGAATAATGTTTTCGCATTTTTGGTTAGCTGTCTGGATCGCGATTTGTGCCTCGAAATCTCGATCTGGCCGCATTTCTCTTCTGAGAAGGCGTCCAGGACTGGCCAGGCCCACTTAAAAACAGAAGAAAGAACCCAGCAAATTCTGGATTACATAATTCCCTCAATTTACCAGCCAAAGTTCTAGACTGCGTTCCTGGCGGCACCCACACACAACGTCTTTTCCATCATGCGGGTCCGACATCCCGTTTCATCAGTTCATGGACGGAGCGAGTGACTGCCTTTGTCTGGACCGCAAGGCGAGCAGCCGAACTCTACCGAGAGCGTATGAAATACGAAACACAAGATCTCGTCCTCTCAGCATCGGTGTTCTTATCAGCCCATTCTAGCTAAACATCAAAGTTTTTGCACGATTTCCATAAACGACTGCCTGCTTCGACGATCGGGCTGCTTCAGCGGGTCAGATGCTCTCGGCAACTCCCGATCCCCGTGATACCTAAGCTGTCAATCAGACCCACTTGCCGAAGTTGTGTTTTGTTTGCTTTCGAGAGGTTTCTGCTCAACTGCAAAAATCCAACAGAGCGTGAAGAGATTGAACACGTGAAGAGTCCTTCGCATTCGTGTTTAGCAGTTTGCATGGACGTCCTACAGTGCTCGTCTGGAAAATTACCGCCGCGATTTCTGGGGGACAGACACATTGAGCGAACGATAGGGCCGGCCTAATTCGCGTGCTATCCCATCTCCGAGCTTACTGTAGCGTGCATGTGTTGTTGCCGGCCCCCTCCGCCTTCGAAACATGCAAATCGAGGCCCAAGTTGGTCCGCAGATCCATTGCCTAAATCAATGAGTCAGCCTGGCCTGGACTGTGCTCTTGGGCGTGAACTTGAAGAGATCCTTCCGATTCTTCCGAGTGTTCCGGCCTCGCTGGAACCCGCTCAGCCGCTCTCCGAGTCCCGGACTCTCGAGGCACAGCATAGGTATTCGGTTAGCCCGCAGGCAAGGACGGCAATGGCAGAGCTCCGACCTCCGTCATATGTCGGCCGTCGTCGCATGCCCGGCCCACCTTTGACGTCGCGGCCAGCTACGCACGACAGCAGCTGCTTCTCCCTTGTTCCGAGGAATCCCTAGCCCGCTACGGCGGCATGCAGTTTCAGCTTCTACATCTCGGCCGGTGCAGTCCAGAGATGGGCGTTCTACGCGTTAGAGTTATTACATTGAGGATGTGGGAGGGCATCGCGAATATGCGTGTCCCGAGCACTGCTGCCCCGACTATCTGTTCCTTACAGTCTGGCTGCGTGGGCTGTCAAGACTGTGGTCTCTTAGACATGCCGACATGCCGACATGCCTTCATCCATTTCTCGGTGGATCAGGGCGTACCTTACTGCTGCTATGTCATTATCCACCCTGCGTCAAGCTGAGTCAAGATACTGTTCACCCAAACCTACCAATCCCCAGCTCGCACTTGATGGCGTATGCCATTGATCGGTAACTGCTTCCTCGAGGCTCCATGCCAGTCCGAAGGTTCCGCAATGCATAATTACCATCTGATCTAGCCGTCATGGCGGGTATGAGATATGAGCCTGTTGAGGATTCTCCCGCAAAGCTCTGTACGCACAATCATTCAGCATCAGAGAACGATTGCCGAAACCCGATCAATCCATTGACTCTAGTGACTCTTTCAACTCCATGACGTCCATTTCATCTCGCTCTGTTTCACGTACACAATTCCCCCATGCCCCTTGCCTAGGGTTCCTAGGCTGCCTAGCAGGGCCGGTTTCGACACTATTCCACGCTGTGAGCGTAAGTTCTTAGCACGTTTAGGAGGCCTTATCAAGAAGAATAGGGGAATCGACGATGGGCCCTAGTTGAGACCATCACATGAATGTGAGATTTCTGCGCACCGAGTAACACGGACGGTATGGGACGGCTGCTGATGGTAAATTGCAGACACCACTCATAGGGTTGACATAGGCTGCAAGTACACTTATACTAGGGCAGCCCCGGATCTAGGATCGAAGATGATGCATTCAGAGCCGTTCGCCCATAGCTACCGGATATGTACATTACATACATGTCCCCTCCAGCCATGGACTTGCACCATCCTTGACACCGGCGTAGATGGCATTGAGGGGGGCGGGCAAAACAATTCTTGCATGGTCATCAGCCGCCTTCATCTCTTTTTCAGAGGTCCGATTTGGCCCCATCGACAGGCGAGATAAGGATCGAGCTATGCACGCGTAGAGGTAAGTCCTCACCTAGGGTACTGATTGTATGTAGACACCGTCGAGGCGCAAAAACTAGAAATCGCCACCCGCCCCTGAAAGCCTTTTCCCCGGGACCGGGTTGACAGGTATTTGGACACCCCACCCTTGTTTCATCCAACTCCCGTTATTCAGGTCCCTCAGTTTCATTTATCGCTTCACCTTTTCTCGGGGGAAAGTGATGCTTCTCCGTTACCGAAGTGGAAAGGTGCTGCTAGGGTTGAGGCTTGACAGGAAAGAGTTCACATGAGTTACTGAAGCAGCTGCAGGACACCGTTCCAGGACTCCCTTTGTGCACACTCTGTGGTTGAAATGGGATAAATGGCATGGAAAGGAGGAGAATAAGACCAGAGCAACGGCGATTGCGGACACAAGAGGAACTTTCAACGGCTACCCACCGGCACGGCACTACTTCCTATAATGTCAACAAATTAAGCCGTCGGCGCCATCATTAGTCGAGGTATTGGTTGGTATCAATATCTTTCACTGCTTCTTCCCTCTGCACAGTTTAAATACAACAGAACTCCTCAAAACCTGCTTCAAACGCCTTCCCCGCGCTTTCGACTTCAGAAAAAGGGAGCTGTAAACACAGAGGGAAACAAATAAAAATGCAAAGGACCGCCAGCTCATGATCTGAAATATACGGAAACAAAGTAGCAAGAGTAAAACAAGCACCACGGCACAGAGGAGACAACGGGTCGGCTGGCTGGTACTCAGACCAACCCGGATAATAGCGGCATGCCCCTTTCTCCTCCTCTCCCTCGCCCACTCACCCTGCTTGCCTCTTCTCTTCTTTCGAACGGTTTTAAAAAGGCATATCAATCTCCCATCGATAAACAAGAGGAATAAGGGGGTGTGTAAAAACCAAATGCCACATTCCTTCGTCCCCAACGCTGCAGTGTATGAGGTGACTGAGCGGGTGGCTACCAAGTAGACCAGTAAAAGTTTCAGTGTTTGCGTCCAGCACTTCGTGGTTCGAACATCGAACGACTTGCCATGTAAGGATAGGGTGAAGTAGATGGAAAGACGAAGAAAACAGGGAACGAGAGGTGGATTGGAGACAGCATAGCACGTAGGTGAATCGGTTAATGAAAAGAGATGGCGTCCAACCTCTGACTGACTCTTGATGTATTAAAGATGCTTTCTCCATGGCTCCTGGCCTTGGGAGCTAAGCTTCTGTCCCCTACCTCGTCTGAAATCTCACATAGCTGGGACTAGGGGAAGAGTGCTTTCTGTTTTCAAAGGTAGGAGAATATGCTCCGCCCCGGGAGGAGTGCGATACAACAAAAGGAAACATTGCGCGACTGCTGAATAAAACAGGCCAGACGGTATCGACGAATGCGGTGAGGCCCCTGTGGTGAAATACAAAGTGCTGAATGCGCTTAGAGTGAAGAAAGTCGTTTCGTCGTAAGTGAGGGATGTCCATTCACTGGCTCGGAGGCGGCATTTAGGACAGGCAATAGAAGGTCGGGTTGGTGGTTGTTTTGAGTGGGCTGTGAGGACCGGGCGGCGGTATGAGAACGGATGGATTGCTTCTCTTGGATGGATGGACGGCAGGGTTACATGACTATGCAGCAGCCGCAACCCTTTTTCTTTGCTGGCGAGTCCTCTGGTGGGACCGGCACCCTGACGACGGGCGTGGGTTGGGGTTGTGGTGCTGGTGACCTTGGGCTTGGTAAGGGGTCGGTTGGTTTGTCCACAATTTTGGGCATGGTAGAGTAGGAATTTGTTCTTCCAGGAAGCGTTGGCTTGGTGTCCGGCTTGAGCGGCCAGTCCGCGTGCTCTTCTGCTTGCGGCTCCTTTTCGGCCTCTGGTTTCGGTACGGCGTCCGGCTCGGGAGGTCTCAAGAAGCCTTCGTCCGTGAGCGGCCTGAACTCCTTGTCGTAAACGTTCCCGAACTTGCCCTCCCTTTCCCACTTCTCCTGCTGCAAGCGCTTGGCCACAGTTGGGAGCAGTTGCTGGTCCGGTGGCAGTCGGGGGTCGGGACGATAAGCCGAGACCATCCATGGGGGTTCGCCTTCCATTGGCCTGCTGCTGATTGAAAGCTCCCGTTCGCCAGATCTTGTTGACGGCCTCGTGCCGGTCCCGCTGCTCGTCGAATCCTTGCTGGGACCACCTCTGGTCTTCGGTCGTCCTGCAGCACCATTTGCAGGTTTCGGTCTCTTTGTGCCCGACCCTGGTGTCGTCTTTTTGGGAGAGGAATCGGTCCGCTTGGCGGGCTGCGAGGTGGTCCCGCTACTTTGCTGTGAGACATGCCCGTTGCTTGTTGACTTTGCCAGAGCATTTCCTGTGCTGCTGCTTCTTTGCCGCGTTTTGGGATACGTTATTGTATCCTCCTCGCTCAAACTGGCATCTCGTTTCCGGGTCAGAGGGGTGTCCCGGGCGAGATGCTCCGTCGGGATCGGCACAGGGCTGACTTTGGCCACAGGTATTCGGGACGAGCCTTTGCCGCCACTGCTGGACACCCAATAACCATCGCCTTCTTCCAGGATCTCCTCTGGTCGCCTCAAATCCCAGCTGGGAATAGAGCTTATCTCGGGTGTCCTCGGTTCCACATAAGTTGCCGCCGAGTTTTTCCTCGACCTCAAGCTTGCCTGATCTGCACCTCCGATTGACCTTGCCGATCCGTTGATCTTGTCCTGGCTCTGATCCCTCCTTGGCCTGTTCTGGCTTTTTGATCTTGCCCTATCCCTTTGGCGCGGTAGAAAGATGCCCGCAGCCTGTAACTCCTCGTTCTCTATTCTTGCTAGCTTGTCCCGATGAATCCACTTGGAATTCTCGTCGCTGTCCGAGTCTGCAGGCAGGTCGCCAGGCGCTTTCCGGTGTGATGGTTCGTTTCGATCTTTGCCATTGGCTTGCGGATCCAGCAAGCTCTCGGCAAGACCTGCATGATCCTTCACGCTTTTCGCTTTTGGATCCTTATGGTTCTGCTGTGGGTGGTAGGTGGCTTCGACGGCCTTTGCTCTCACACTAGCACTTGCCTCCCCATTGCTGTATCTCCGCGAATGAGTGTCGTGTACGCCTGTATTCCCATTATGAGTCGCCAGGGCTGGTCGACCCGCGGGGTAGATGTCTTGGTCGTTCGCCAGCGTCTGCTCATCCTGCAAAGAGCCGATTAGATGGGTAAGGTGAGAGGGCTCCTGCAAGTGGGACATAATTTGGATCTCGAGCAAGGAGAAAGGGTCTCGACCGGGGGTCGAGGGTAGGCTCAAGCTCTTACCTCTAACTCGGTTGGCAAGCCATTTCCCCATGCATGAGTAGACGACGTCGACGTTGTCGCTGTGTGGGATACGGCTGCCATGTTTTCATCGGAACAGCACCGGGCAAACGCTGTGCTGCGATTTCCGGCTGTGGCGTCGGCGAGGATCCGGTATTATGCTTCTCACCAAGGGGGGAGACGATGAGGTGAGGACAACGCTGTCGATCCACACAACCTAAGGGAACTCGCGACTGTAACTTGAAAGAAAGTGTCGAATATAGTGCCCTCAGTTTTAGCTCTCGACAGCTCCTTTCTTGCCTCTGCCCGCCCAGCCTCCCAGCGGGCCACAATAGGCCGCAGGCTCGTCAAGTGCGCCGCTGACCTCTCCCTCTTATGCGCATGCGCCAATCGAATTCCTAAGATCTGGTTTGAACCGGGCTTGTCTGCATCTAAAGCAGAAAGGGCAGTGCCAAAGACTCGCGTTTGTGTAAAAGGCGACGGTGCGTCCGAACGTTAGGCCTCGAGTTGGTCGGAAGATTTGTATTCGAAAAGCAGCAGAAGCGTGCCTCAAGTGGTTAAGGCAACCAGAACCGAAACTCAAAAGTACCGAGTTATTGGGAGCTTAACTCCTAATTGTGTTGCTGGTCTTTGTTTTTCGGTTCGACGGCGATGCAGCGTGCGGCGGGCAGAGGGCCAGGTTTCGGGTGCTTTGTGTTCAGCACGGGGAGCTTGTTGTCAAGGTGAAATGAGGGTGTGATGCGATCATGGAAAGCTTGTGCGGCGGCGGGATTCTATCCCTAGCTAACGTTTAACTGAAAGTGCAAACAAGACCCATACTAGATTTTAACATGGGGTGCGTGCGTGTTTTCCTAGCTTTGTTCAAACGCCAGTCGACCGCCCAATGCCTGCAGCAGCTTAGCAGCGAAAGCAAGACGTGAACAGCAGCAGCTCGGCAGCATTCATTTTTCTCAAGAGCTTCGAGAAGTCAGACAAATTCATCAAGGGTCCCTAGAAATGGATCTCTGGTAAGGAGAAGGGGCACTCATTAATTCAAGCAATCTGTATGCAGAATTCTATTGGTCAATGACTGGGGCCTGTGGGGGGACCGGGTCTCAGTTGTATGGAGAACTCTCAGAAGCAACAATGGAAATCACTGGCTCGGTTGTTTCTGTAGTA
This sequence comes from Canariomyces notabilis, assembly GCF_033297395.1. NCBI lineage: Eukaryota > Fungi > Ascomycota > Sordariomycetes > Sordariales > Chaetomiaceae > Canariomyces > Canariomyces notabilis. The sequence continues at coordinate 1,159,688 of NW_027041827.1, forward strand.
ATTACTTCGCACCTATCCTACGAACGGTAAGAACGATCCAACGTCTGTTGTAGTGAGTAGTAGATGTCAACACAGTACAGTACCTTGCTAACTTTATTGCCTTTAGTGAAGGGATGGCTGGGATGGAAACACCATAGTAAGAACCCTACATAATCTTCCTCCCTTACATACATATGGATCTTTTCCTAGGGCCTCAAGCACAATACCCCCTCTGTCTGCTCATCCTCCGCCCTCATTCCGAGTCCTGGGTTTAGCTGGCACAATTTGGCCTAGATTCACGTGTTCAAATTCGATTCTCAGTATCTTCCAAGCTTGGTCTCGGTTGTCGATGTCACTGATGCAGTTTGAAGTTTGAACTTTTCAACGAAGCCATGGCTGCTCCGCGGTTGAATCCACGTCCAACACGCCGGACCAGGATTGTTTGCATAAGCGACACCCATAATTCCACTGTCAGGCTGCCAAAGGGCGATGTCCTGATCCATGCTGGAGACTTGACAAACCAGGGGACCTATTCCGAGGTGCGACTTGCGCTGCCTGCTTATCAACTTAGACGAGGAGGGCGAGATGAGGTAGCTAACCCTTCGTCCTTCCAGCTGTCGAGTGCTGTTGAGTGGCTTGAGAAGGCGCCTTACGAAGCCAAAATTGTGATTGCAGGTAACTGTTTCCCTTTGATGGACGCTTGTTCCTTTCTGGGCTTCTGAGGTAGTGTACTCACCCATGACAGGGAACCATGATATCACCTTGGATCGCGTCTTCTACTCGGAGCATGGGTCGACTTTCCACAATCAGAATCCGCAAGACCCGGCCAAGTGTTTGTCACTACTGACATCGAGCCCCTTCATCACATATCTTCAGCACTCCAGCGCCACTATCCGACTCACACACCCCAAGGGGCCCGGTACTGAGTTCACCATTTTCGGTTCCCCCTATAGTCCCAGACACGGTACGTGGGCCTTCAGCTACGACCGCGCAGATCACGACCCAGGATCAAACCAAGCCACAACCATGGCACCAAGCGCAGCGGAGCTCTGGGCTGCGATCCCGCAAGATGTCGATATCCTTCTCACCCATACACCGCCTTACGGTCATTGTGATGGCTTTCTCGGCTGTCAAGAGTTGCGTAAAGCTCTGGCTGAAGTGCGCCCTCGGCTCCACGTCTGCGGTCACCTCCATCAGTCAAGAGGGGTAGAGCGTGTGAAGTGGCATCCGGATGGCTTCGGCACCGCAAACTGCGACAATCTCCGGGCCTCGGTAGAGCGTTGGCAAGATCCCAGCCCCGATCCCGCTTCTGCCAAGATCAGCCTGGTTGACCTGACGGCACGTGGTGGGAAACGGGCACTTGACTTCCATGACTCCGCAATGCCGCCGGGTGCAATATCCGATCCGCTAGCGCCCCGACCGCAGAGTCTATGCAGCTCACTGTCCGCCGGGCCCGAAAGTCCGGATCAAGTGGGACCGCGCGGACACCAGTCCACTGACAACGGCGAACCCGACCTCTGCCCCGGTCCTGACCGAGACTCCGTACGGAACCAGGAGACTCCAGAACCTGAGGCAGGCAGCCAAATTCCGGCACTACCAGACCTGATGAGGTCCCTTGATCGACGAGAGACATGTGTCATCAACTGTGCTATTGTGGCCACCTCATGGCCTCACTTGGGCGGTAAACGGTTCAACAAACCGATCGTGGTTGACCTGGACTTGCCTGTGTGGAGATGAGGCAAGGTTGACCCGGTTTCGACATGGCGACGTGTTCGCGATTCACAGCATTAAGCACGTCAAACATGGGACTGCCTCCGCATCCATGATCTCGACACCAACAGGAGACTCCTTCCTGTCTATTAGGAAATGGTTGATGCCAGCAAGGAGGCGATCCCTACCCAAACTCTCCCTATCGAGCTTGCTTATGACCTATTATAGACTATAAAGCCCTGCAAGTGTTCACGAGGCCGTGCATCAAAGTACTGCCAACCTCCATATCCGATATATCGGATGTCCAATTACCAATGATTCGCGCTCTCGGCCACTTCGTGCAAGGCCGGTCGTCAACAAACTAGCATATCGTTGCGTCGTGGCCGCACCGGACCTTGAACGTGGCTTCCTGACCTCCTACATGGGCCAATGGATCTAAGGGGTTCATCATCACGACAAGAGCAGGACCGCAAAAACGAAGGACTGCCCTGTATGTTTCTTACCATTTGAGCGCTTAGAGGTCGGAAAATAAATGCACTTCCAGCACAGCATCGACGCCTCGTCATTTGGCCCAAACTTCGTTCATCCTCGCAAGTATGCACGGGGTACCGATTGCCGGCTTGGCCTGATCGGTTCCTCCCGGGCTAAAGCTGGTGGCCCACGAGCCGAACGGCATGTCGAATTGTCAATGAAGTGCCAATATAACTGGCCTTTCGCAAATGAGCAGAACATAACCCCAGAATCCACTTCCATCCGGACCGATCTATCGTCTTAGAGGCCTGCAGCTTGTTGTTTTGGCTACAAAAGCAGAGGTCATGAGGCCGCACTAGCTTGTAGCCAGGAGCCAATAAACAGGAGGTGGCCGATTCTTCGCACATAAGTCTTGCCCACGGTTGTGGATATCATATGTGCAAGACTGCAGGTAGGTGGAGGATTGAGGAGGATCCAGGAGAACGTTTCCACAAGCCTAGTCGCTTTACACGTAGCTGAAGCAAGAAGCTACGCTTTTCATACCATCAGGCTATCAGCTGGTAGCAGCGACATGGTGCTCCAGTGGCATGCGCAGATGCCTCAGGACAGGCGACCAGCTGATGCAGCACTTCACGAGGAACAGAGTGATGAATCCAACAAACCCCGATTCAAGTAAGACCTTGCGGGCGTAGCCGCCGTATCCAGAACAAGAAGCACCAGTCAGCGTGCAAGTCTAGTGTAACCACTCAGAGTCCAACGGAAGAGCCGAAACTTTAACCAGCATGGAAGGACGAGTGGAAGGTGTGGAAGGTCTGAAGCTGGTCAAGCGAATGGAACAAAGCGGTGTCCCTCACCGCCACAAAACAACGGTGTACTGTACGACACCCCGCCTTATCAGCCCATCGCTGACGAGGATCCGCGTTGAGGTGCGATTACTGTGTCCATACAGCAATGGAACCCTCCGAGGTCCTGACGTGGAGGATCTCGCTCTTGCTGTCTTAGTCTCTCTTAGAGCTGGATGTCTACTGTACGGAAGGAGCAAGTCCAACCCAGTCTTTACTGTTTCGAGTCAGCATAAACCTTCCCCCCCCCCTCCTCCCCGCACGATTCTCCAACTTTCATGTCCAGGCACCGCAAGCTTTCTGGTTCCGCGTCAAAAGTATAGAATCCAGCTTGAGCCCGAGACGAGACATCAGACGACAGTGTTGAAGCGGAGAGGGACGGGGACGTTAATGAAGCTAATAACAGGTGCTTCTGGCGAGGTACAACACAATACAAAGTACTGTCCATACCTAAGTCTGCTGCAGTCAGTGGCTTCTTCTACCTACATCATACAACCAATCAGACTCGCCAAAAGCAGCTGTCTCCTGACAGAGTGGTCGAGCACCTAAACCAAGCAATCAAGCAATTGTGTACGAAGTATATGACGATTCATCGTCATATTCCGGCCCAACTCCTCAAGGCCACCAAGCGACCCGCCCGTCAGAATGGTCTTGGAACCGTGAAGCACGACTGCCAGTGGAGTTAACCTTTGATATAACTATGTAAACAAAGACTGGCACGGCAAGCTTGAAGAGGGGACCCTGAAAGATTTTATCTCGACCAGCACGTCGTTCACGTCGATGACAGCGGCTTGATCCGTCGACCAGAAGAAGCTCGAAAACCCACAAGCGTCCGATCGGCTGCGTCTCTCCGCGGCCGCCCCCGCGGCCAGTGAAACGGACCCGCCGAGTGCCGCGACAGCAGCCCTGCATATTTCATCAAGGGTCGATGATTGGCTGAGAAACAACAATCCTCCCCACAACAGCCCAGCAGCTGGCTCCTGATAGGATATCACCTCACGTCGTAAGTACTTCCGGTGCTCAACTCGGGAGCAGCCCACCGATGCAGATACTGTTGGCCAGTGAGGAGCGCCGACCGAATGGTGGGGAGGCCGAATCCCCCTCCCGACCCGCGCGTCATCAGCTCCCGCCTTTTTAACTCATTCAATGAGGGGGAACGAGGCAGGCCCTCGTGCCCCGTGAGATGCGGGTGTCTTAAGGGCTCACCGCGTCCCACGCCCAATCATCGGTCCCAGGGTGCCGGAGTTGGGGGAGCCTTGTGAGGTTTGAGTGGGCAGGAGGTGTGAGCAGGCGATCTGTTGCAGAAGCCGGCTGGTACAAGTACATACACCGCCCTGGGGATTCGGTCAGGCAGTGCCTCGTACCTGCTTCAAAGTCGTATAACAGGCTGCAGGTGGTTGGATCCCGATGATGGTGGTTTGGGATCTTGGTTTATGGCCCGCGAGGGGGGGGGGTCGCCCTGTGGGTGTTGTTATGTGAGGTGGTTGATACTGGCTGTGACTTGTTGTTGGACTTGCCATCTTTCAGATGATGGCCTACCGCAACCAGCACGTGCAATGGCTCCCAGTTTCCACACGACTACGCTACTCCGTACGTATCCTTCCCTTACAAGTACCTCACTCACCATCACCCGATAGTGCACTGTAACCACAGGATGGCATGGAGCGCGCGAATGGCGGAGAACTGGAGCCCATTGGCGGATAACGTTGACAACCCGGTGATGGTTCGTCAATGAGTGGCCTCACTTTGAGGTGGATCGGAGCGCATTTGCTCCCATTGATCAGTGAAGCCATGGGGAAGAGCTCCTTAGCCGGCGGTCTGTGATAGCCCCTCTCCTGCAGGACATCACAACTGAAGAGTAATGGTTGGCGGGCCCACACAGTCGCGACCAAGTCGCCTTGCAGGCTGCGTGTGCGCTGGCTGCAATGCTAGCTCACTCTCAGAGCCCGGCAATCCAATCAACAGAAGCCGAACCTCTCGGTTCTCCGAAAGCCAGCAATATTGGGTGCGTTCATTGACAAAGAGGAGAACGGTAGTTGGATGATTCAGCCGTGGACTGTCACAGATGCCATGCAGCCATCTCCAAATCAATAGCTTCAAGATCTTGTGCCTATTCACTGTCCTACAGTAGGCCGCGCCCGGCTTAGTGAGTTTGCCGCTGGCGGATTCGGGTACGGCTTCGAGCGAGATATTCGACAAGGCGCTCTTGCCCCGCCAGTATGGAAGAGAGCCTAGAACGAACCAATTCGTGACAACGTTAGCCCCAAAGAGCACGCCTGTCAACCGACAACTGGCTAAGGCTCGAGGTGGAAAAGATGCGACTGCTTCTCGCTCGAGCAGTTTGAGAACGTTATAAATGGGTTATGTCTTCGCCCACCGCATGCTAGACCAATGTCAAGTGTCAATTGGATGAAAGGGTTGGCTTGGTCGAGGATATCTGGATGGCTTTAAGTATCCGATCGAGGCTGATCGCCCGAGGCAGACAAGTCTTTCCTCAGGGGCCTCACTCTCATTCCGGGGGATTGCAAGCTTCCGGCCCGCCCCCGCTTTACGGACCGGCGAGGTGATCGGACTGGAGGTTTCCTTGACAACATGTTACAAGCTCACCGCCCATTGCGTTCTCTGACCCCGTAAACCAGCGTTTAACGTTAGAACTATTAGTGGCCATTATCGGTGCCAGCAACATGCTCAGTCATTCATGCATACCCCTCAACTTCTTCCCAAGTCTAACCAGGACCCCGATTGCGGATGAAGCAACATTGGAATATGAAACCAGATCGGTATGCAGCGCTTCGTAACAAACAATAAGAGATCGTTGCTCGCTGTTGCCACAATGAAGGTGAAGGAGAAATCACAAAGCCGGGTCCCTTACAGGGCCTCATTGCCACCGCAGGCCCGCCCTCTTCCATGTCTCGTCCCCTCGTGTACGAAGTACGGAGTATCCATACCTTAGCTTTCTGGTCTTGCTTCCAGACCGCCTTGTTGGTCAAATGGAAGAGTTCATATGAGCAATTCTCTCGTGGATTGGAAATCGACCTTGTCCATCGTGAGCCAGCTTCGAAGAAATCTCTATGAGGCCAACCGCTCAGTTGAGTCTGGAACTGCTGCTTGGTTCGCTTGCCGAGGCCCCGGGCCGTGGGAGGCCGCTTGCATCAGGACCAGTGGAGGACCACCCATCAACTGGCCACTGGAATTGTTGTTGCCCCTTTCACTGCGAATCCACATGGGACAACCTTGGAACCATAGGAACCCCTTGTATTCCGCCGTCGCGAGGAGTCTCAGATAATAGCTGTGGTAATCAATGGACCTGATATTACAAAGGATTTCCAACTGCTGAGGGTGCTGTATGTGTATGGGATAGAGGAAGCACCAAGGCCTTGAAACGGGTAAAACTCACCTTCTGCCCCGAGTTGCGTGCAACAGCTGCATAAGCTACCTAACTAACGTCACAGGCAGAGAGGGTCCAAAGGAGAGCTGAGGGCACAGAAACCGACAGAAAGGAAGGGACGACCGGTCGTTTCCACTCCCTACGTAACTTTACGGTCGAGTCCCCCTTAGGTGATTCGACCCCGCAATGGGTGGATGCCGTAAGCCAGCTCTCAGGTTTGTTAAGCGGGCGAAGGCAAACACCACAATTGGACCGCGAAGACTCTAGTGGATCCCACAGCGCTCTCCTCGCCAAAGTCGCCACCTTTCAGGTTACCAAAGCCTGTTAAAACATCCAGTCAGCGATGCGAGGGTGAGTGCCAGGGACAGACAGGCACAGGACAGTACAAATGCACAGTGTCTTACTGCAGTACTTTAGCTGGGACTCCAGACGACCCCATCCTTTCCCTCACACGGCAACGGGGCCCCCGGAAGTCAGCCACGCACTGGGGGTACGGTGTTGCGCCCCTCTCTCCCGCCCTGGCCATCCCACGACTGCCCAGGTGATTTCATCGCCTGTTCTCCTCTCTCCCATCACCTTACAACACGACAACCGAACATCAGAGCCAGGAACAGCAGGCCGGCATATTGGGCTGGCCCTGACCACTTTACACAGCCGGACCGTAAACTCGGCCGTCCGTTTTCTTCTCTTCCGTTGCTTGCTTGCCTCATCACCATCCCCAGGTTCAGAGATCCTAGCAGCCATTCCAACGGCATCTTCGCGGCGACGGTTGCCCGGCATCACCTAGGGCGTGCTCCACCAAACCTCGTCCTGTTCGTCCCATATGCTCGCTGCACCAGTACAATAGTCATTTGTCCCCCGCTCGCTCAGTTTCCACTACACCATCTTCCCTTGCGACAGCCCCCAAGCACTTCCCAGTGCGTTTTGCATTCTTGTCTCTTGGTTGTGTTACCTCATTTTTAGCCGACTATTCTCGCCGCCACAGTATCTGGGCTCACTTCCCATTCACATTGCGCCGATTGACGACACCGACTGCTGCTGCATCTCGCATCGCACTTGCAAACGTCGATTACCAACAGCACCTTACTCAGTGTGCTCGTCGTGAGCTACATACGCAGCTGGCATTTGGACAGGGACGAGCCTTTTCGGTACAATCGGAACATCCAACATGACGACCCTACCGCCGGATCCATGGAAAACCCTCGGTGTCGAGAGGAATGCGGACAAGACCGAGATCCGGTCCGCATACAAGAAACTCGTGCTCCAGTGCCACCCCGACAAGGTGCAAGACCCGGCGCTCAAGGCGAAGAAACAAGAAGAGTTCCAAAAGGTGCAACAGGCATACGAACTGCTCAATGATGATGCTGAGAGGGCAAAATATGAGGAGAAGCTCGCGGATTTACAGCGCGCCGCCAAGCAAGCCTCGGTGAAGAACTCGCCCAACACCTCGGTCCCGCGCACATCCACAAAGTACTACGATATCCGGACTACTGAGCCTGCATCTCGGTACAAGAGCCACACATCCCCATCGGGCGGCAAAATTTACACTCACTACTCCTCGCCTCACGCCCGCTCGCACGAGGAGATGCCGTCCTCTCGTGTCCATCCACTGTACGAAGAGACTGATAGACAGGCCCGAAGAGCAGCGAGTTATGAATTGAAGAGGGACGAGGAGAGGCGGGAGCGAGACAGGGAAGAAAGGAGACGTAGAAAGGAAAAGGAAGAAGAGGAGATACTCGCGAGCAAGATGCGAGCTGAGTATCAAAGGGACAAAGAACGAGAGAGAGAGCGGCTAGAAAAGGAGAAGGAACGTGAGGCCCGCAGGGCCGAAAAGAAGCGGGTCGAGAAGGAACGGAAGCGCGAAGCCGAGGATAAAGCCCGCCGCCACAAGCCCTACGTAGAACCCTACGTTGACGCTCAGGTGGATGAGCTTTGGGCGGAAGACGAAATCTATGTCACGTCACGCTTGGAGAAGAAACGCTCGTCGAGCAGGAAGCATGACGAGGGCCGCGAGAGGGATCGCGACCGTGACCGTGAGAGGGATCGGGAGCGCGAGCGCGAGCGGGAACGCGAGAAGTCGACTCCGAGACGCGCCAAGTCTCCGCATGCCATCGCCGTACCAATCACCGAACGAAAGCATTTGGAAAACTATGAGCATGCGACCAGCTACATTGCGAGACAGACCGGTTCTACCCCTTCCGTTTTGCCATCATTCTGGAAATCCCAATCTCCCGAGAAGGAGACCATCCTCGCCCCTCCCGCTCCCCCGGTTGTTCCGACGCCGCCGCCCGCTCCCGTCGACCTCGAGGAAGAGAGTATTCGACGTTCGTCTGCCCGTGCGGCGGGGCGACGCTCGTCCCACGACGCCGCAAAGTCGAGAGACAAGTCAAAGTACGATATTGTCGACGCGACTCCAAAGGCCCGCCCGATCCCTACTCTTGCCAAATCATACAGTTCACCTCCTCCAGTGGCCCCGGAATCGCCTCCGCGTGTGAGCCGCTCCCACACGACGCCGCATGAATCGTATACCCGGACTGTACCGTCTCTTGGACGGACACAAACCTGGGCGCCCGGTGGCATTGTCGACGATCGTCGGGGCGTCGACTACTACGACGAATACTACGAGTCCGAGGACGACCGAGAGCGACGCCACCGGCGGAGTCGTCGCGCGCGCTCACCGGGAGTCGAGCCGGTCCGTTACAAAGTCGAAAGTGGCAAAACGTCCAAACTAGAATCACAGTACTCATATGGCGACTCGCCGAGTTCAGCCAGGCGGTATATGGCCGCCGAAGTGGTCGAACCTCATTCTTCATCAACAACATATGCTGGCGTTCCCTTCAGAGTGAAGGAGGCCAAGGCATACGGCCCGGACGATGTTTCCTACGTGAACTATCAGTCTGCATCGTACTACGCTAACGGTGGCAATGACGGATATCCGGTCATGGCGTGAAGAGCGACTCTGCCGTTGAGGTGTGCTTTTCTTCCCGAGTCAATCTGCAGCTCCTGCAGCTGGCATCGAGTCAGCGTGAGGCGAGTCGCTTCCTTAAATTGGTGTATTTTCAGCGAGTTTGCTCTTTTTACGTCTTTCTTCTTTTCTCTATAATCCCTAATCATGACTGGATGGATGAGTATGCGTTATGATGACATCTGCGTGCGAGCAGCACAGCAGATTTTCCCAGATTTTCCCCTATAGGGTCTTGCCTCCATCTCTCGAGGCGCTCAGGAGCCCTGGAGACGTTCTAGGTGTTTTGGATTGGCGTTTGGGTTCTGTTTCTATTCTTCTATTTCGTCTTGGTCTCCTTGTTTTTTCATTGACATGAACCTAAAGACTTCACGATGAAAATCAAGTAACGAACCAGCTGTGTCTTTATATGATGGGTTTCCACCAAAAGGGTTTTCGTTCTGTGGCATAGCATTTGAGAAGGCGGGCCAGCATCGATTGGGGTTGGGTGGGAAGGGACGGATCATCACGGATAGGAGGGAAACGCGATCACGCAAAGGGGCAGAGCAGAGACGGGCGCCAGGCAAGCGGGGTTGGGAAGGGCTCAGAGGGGACACGCAGGGATTGCGACGCCGAAAGGATGGCGCATCTAGCGAGGCTGTGCAATGCAGTGCATACATACAATGTGGTGCTACGACCGGACTTGCTAAGTCATCTTCGCTCCCAACTTGCCGGTGCTGCCGGTTGTTTCTCAATTGGAAGGATTGGGTTTATGACTGGATTGGGATGGATGGAAGGAATTGGCGGTGTTGATTCATTTTTTGGCCTTATACTTTGGAATTCCGCCTTGAATATGTTTGGCTTTTGGAATGTACGTAACTACAGTTATTATTTGCCCACAGAACGTGGAGTGAATGAGCATGAACCATATTAGAAACTTGAATACTTGATGTATGATATGATCTCTTGTCACTTCCATGTTGCTTGAGTGAGTTACCTGTTGGCTCTTCCTTCATATACATTTAAGGGGCACTTTCAAGGAACACGGCGGGTGTTGGCCAACAGAGACGGCAGGATCAGACTGGAGCTCTGGGACTGGCAATGTCAATCGCATCAAGCGGCCGGCATTGTTCTTGAACATTGAGATGAGCTTCCTGGAAACATGAAAAGAGCGAGGTCGGTGGGCATGTTGCAGTGCGTACCTATGTATGTACAATACAATATATGCAGATCTTGATTTCCCTTTGCTGTTCAGCTTGTGATGCTCGCTTACAAGTGTGTTATCTAATCCTACAAGAACATATATCCGTCTAGTGTATGCGCCAGTCTATGTAGCCCCAAGTGGACTGTATGGATCGTTTGCCGCTCTTCCGCTCCAACGGTATCATCTTACAAGGGTATCCAGTCACTTCACATCCCCCCTACGCCCTGTTGTTGCTGACTTGTATACGCCAAGACGGCCGTTCGTGGCGCCACGTTAGCCTCAGAAGCTCTTCCGAGCGTGATCTTAGGTTTGGACGCTTCGCCCAAGAGTTTAGCTAGGTCTTCCGACAGGCCACGCGACTGGCATGGCAAGCCTGCCCCCCAAGCGCAACGGGCATTGGAGTAAGAGGGTCGACGACACATGCAATTAGGCATATCGCCTCGGCTTCGAGCAACCAATGGTCCGATCGGTCATACCAAGACATACAGCGAGCAGATCTGTGCACAGAAAAACATTGCCCGTGTTAGCAACAGTCTAGTACTCCTACTGCTGAATCAAAGAGGCTTACCAAGCTCAATCCCAAAATCATGCTGCACCAAAAGCAAACGTTATTCAGCGTCTCCCTGTTCCTGACCCACTTCGTCCGCTGCAGCATGACAATAGGCAGCTGGAGCATCTGACAGACGAAGCCGTAGCCGCGGATCTTCTTGGTGATGCAGGCCATGACAATCTCGTGGCCGACGGCGCTGATGAGGAAGGTGATGACGGTGGCGTTGGCCTTGCCAATGTACGGGCGGCTCGCGCTGTAGACGTGGCGGCGGAGAAAGCTGTAGACGGGCACGTTCCACTCGCGCGAAAACTCCATCCAGTCCGTGCTGTTCCACCAGTCGCTGTAAAAGTGCCGGTCCGCAAAGCGCGTGATCTCGGCGAAGGCTCCCAGCACGTATTCGAAGATGACGAGGAACACGAGAAGGAAGGTCAGCATGAAGGGGAAGAGGAGCCACGAGATGGTCTCGGCGAGGATAAGAAGTACATCGAGAGTACTCAGGGGTGCATCAGCGAGCCTCCGAGAAGCGTCGGTCAATGCTGGCAGGATGAACTCTTCCGAGATGACGGTGAGCAGGAAGATGCACCCGAATGTGGCGGCGATCTTGGACAACAGGTTCTGCCAGTCAATCCTTTCGTTGCGCGGGTACTCGATCTCGTAGCACAGAGTTGGACAGCAGATGTAGTCGAGGTAGTTTGACCACGTCAGGTTGGCTGGATACGTGATGTTGCCCATGGGGCTGGTTAACTCGCGTGCTAGATCCTCACGGAGCTGGGCAATCTCGTCGGCATCACCATCGGCTTCAATGCCTTGAGCCTCGCCCTTCCCTTTTGCCTCGGCCCTCTTGGGGTCCGCTACAATGCCCATGGGATTGTCCGTGGTCGGGTAGTGGTAGGCCGGGGCCCGGGATGCGGTGGATGGATTGTCGAGCGCGCGGAGGCGCTTCTCCGTCTCACTCAGGTGGCCGTTGTAGAAGGCATAGGAGTGCATCTTCATCAGGAGCACCATGGTGTGGAGCAAGAGGAACACCTGGGACGTCCAGGTCCATTCAAGCAGGAACGGCACGGCAATCCACAGCGCCAGCCACAGGACCTGGTACACGCTCATAATGGCCACGCCAGCCTTGGCCCATGTCAGGGCGCTCCCTGCAGGTGCCGCTCGGAAGAGTCTATGTAAGGGCAGGGCAACAGCGGTGCTGGCGACCATCAGGAAGTCGGCAATGGCCAGATGCCAGAGCTTGACGGTAAAGAGACCCCAGATCTGAACGCGAAGCGGGTATCCCGTGTCCTTGATGTTGCGCAGCATGGTGGTGATGGCCATGATGGCCAGGCCTATCCAGAAGAGATTGAAGAAGCCATGAAAGTCGCGGTAGTCGCTGCTCGGATCGAAGTGGGACACGCGGCTTGCGAATTCGATGGTCGGAAAGATGCGGCGGCGCTGCTCTGCACGCGCCCGCTTGCGCGCGGTAGAGAGCGACTTGACCGATGGTGGCGCGTCAATGGGAACCGGCGTTGATCGGCCACTGCAAGACAAGGAGCAGGGGAATGTGAGTGTCGAATCGAGCGACCAAGTTTTCTCAGACCGTCGGCGGGCTTACCTCGTCGTGCCAGTGGCATGTCCATTGCTCGGTGTCTCGAGAGCGCTATTGGGTTCCGAGATGTTGCTGATCTGCGATAGTTGTGAATGGATGGGCTTTCGGGGCCGCGGGCGCAAGATGCGATCGGAGTGCCCTTCCAAGTGATTGATCGAGGTGGACGCCATGATGCCGGCAGTTGGCGGCAGGGCATTCACCACAGCTCTTTCCCTCCTTTCTTTTCACCTCCAGGTTCGCCTTCCCCCGGCTTCCCAGTATAACCTACAACGTAGAAAACCGTGTTTCACGGGCTCCCGTTTCGAGACTCTACTCGGTATCCGTACTCCGGCAGGTACGGGGACAGCCGAGATGACCGGTGCAATTCGAAAGCTGATTCGGAAGCTGATCGATTGAATGATGGCTAATAATTTCACACCCAATAACGTTAGGCATCAATTGACCACTCGATGCCATCACATTATCAATAGGAAATAGAGAATTCGTTTTCTTGATCATACTGGCTGAAATTCAGCAGCGCAAGGAAATGGACTTTTTGACCTCTTGTTATCCGAGGTGTCCAATCAACCAAACAGTTTCCAGGGGCGTAGGGTCCTGAGTCCTTGGAGACCTACGTCACTGCCACGTGATTCAATTTCCCCTGTGAAACTCAACACACAACAGGGTCTTTGTGCAACGGTTTCTGGAATCCATTCCCTCAAAGATAACCTCGAGGGTAGCCGTCCGATATGTTGCAGTGACGGATGCACCGTATATATACACGCCAACAAAATAAGGACCTACTGTATGTAAGCTGGGCTGCATGCAGTTCAACGTCACCAGGGTTCGAGAAGCTGGGAACAGAGACAGCTCAAGCGCTTTACTCCAAAAGAGAGGGCCATGGAAATGGCGGCAACCGCGGCATCCTCCCTCTCGCAAGACATCATCATTCGTCGGAAGACTCGGTGAAACTGATTATCGCATCTCGTTGAAGGAAGGCGTTGCAACCAGAGAAGCAACTGCAGCGAGGCTGTGCACTCGCGCCTGCTGAATCCCACCGCAGAAGCGGCTCGAAGTCATCCGTGAGCGGTCCCAGAAGTTGCTCGACACGGACGACCAATTGCTGTCGAGGATTGACCACCGTGGTGTTGCGGGGCTCAATGAGGGGCCCGTCAGCTTCTTGCCTTATTCCACGCCATGCGTGCCTTCACCCACGTCACTACCTACAAAAACGCTGCGAGTTGCACGTCCTTGAGGACAAAGGAATCAGGGATAGGAACAAATACCAAATACCGGTAAGCTACTTTCGCATCACAGGTTTCGGCCGCCGTTTGATGGGGAGCTGATCGGGAGCAGGCCGATGGCGGAGTGTTTTTCGGGCTTATCCATAATTACCATATCGGAAGCTGATAAGGCTTACAGAGAGAGCGGGATGCGGAAATGCGGTATAACTAACGTTATCTATTCAGGTCTTTACTTTGCTTACAAGAAAAGCATCATCTACTGATTGCCTTTGTCTCGAGGGCGGGAGGGGAAAGAAAGCGCTGCATAGGTTCATTGTTCTTGGTCCGCATCAAGTTCCCTTTTCCGCTTGTTGGACACGGCCGAGTCTTAAGGTACGGATACACGTACCTTTGATGGTCAATGGCCATAACGTTAGGTAAGGTAGGTTAGAGCCGGCGGAAGCCAGCCATGGCACCAGTGTTCCGTGACAAAGGCTCGCCTGACCCGTGCCCCTGGTTAGCGAAGACGGCCGTAATTGGCCGTAATTGTCATCAGATTCAACGTTACATCTGCATGCGCCGGCTACATTATTGAGAGGATTACTTCGTACCTCTCTGGTGACAGGCACATGTCCAATGAACTGTCGCTTCTGCTCTCAGAGTTCCAATCTGCTCTTAATTGCACCAACGCTCGAAACCTTGGGAGCCTAGAGCAACTTTCACCTGTATCTCAGTAGGTGGCACCTTCTATCGATCCATCTCAGTGCATATCTCTCCTGTCAGTAAGCTTCGATCCAGCTGATCTGATCCTGGTTCGGCAGGGGTTTTGCTATCTTTGGTGGCTGCCAGTGGCTGCCGTCAACCCCCCGTTCTTCACCACCCTGCCCACTGCAGGTGACGCCTGCTGTGGTGAGCCCCACCTTGCCGCTCTTCCAGGCCAGCCCGTGACAACGGCCCACCCAACCCACTAACATTAGGTTGGTAACTTTAGCAGCTGGAGCCTGGTAATTTCCAACCAACGTCGCAGGGCCCTCGGAGCAACAACCTGCTGCTGGACGCAACCTTTCAGTGTCACGCCGACGAGGCGAGCCTCGTCCCCAAGTGGTCTCTGCCTTGGACCCCAACGACCCAAAGGAAAAGTCCAGCCATGTCCTCAAAGCCGCCTCCATCCCCATCCCACTCAATACCTTCGCCTCCATCGCAACCATCGGAACGACGCGACGACGCGGACAGACACCATGGCAGTCTCCTGGACCCAGAGACTGCGATAGCCTTTGCCGAGGTGCTCAATCAGTACAATGCTCGAGCAGATCCGGTTCTTGATGTAGCTACTCCAACATCTACATCCGCACCCGCACCCGCACCCGCATCGGCATTGACACCTCGCCTGGCCGCGAGTCCGGCCCAATTCCGCTCTTACACCATTGCACCGTCCCCACCAGTGCCGCTTCCCGGGTTCGCCTCATCGTCGCCCACTGCTTCAGCGCACCAGCCCTACGACGGCTCCGCCAGCAGCATCACGCAGTCCCCCGATCGATTGGCCTATCCCGGGTCAGGCTCTTTGAATCCGCTACCCGAGCCCTCCGCCGCGTCTCCCGTAAATCTGGATACAATCAGCAGGGCTGGGACGCCAGCCAGGCCCACGAGACGACCCGCGCTCTCCCTTCAACACAAGTCCTCGGCTCAGTCCCTGCGGCCCATATCTAGGACCCCGAGCCTCAGGACCGGCAACTTTGGTTCCGCCTCGGCCGCCAGCTCCACCGTACCCAGCCCTGTCATTTCCGCCATGGGCGACGTCACGCCCCTCCCCTCTCCTCTGCTATCGACCGACTCGCCGGGGCCATGGAAGCAATTGGTGAGATCGGGTTCGCGGGAGACACCGCTTGTCTCTTCGGGCTCAGATTCTTCCTACGTCGAGGAGACGCCTCAGAAGAAGACAAAGAAGCCTTATGCGGGCGTCACATCCTGGCCTCAACAGCCGGATGCCGTCAGGGGGAAGCAGGATCGCGGACTCGTCCAGCCACCGACCCACACGAGGAACAGGAGTATTAGCGAATACATTCCGGATCCAATGTTAATACCCAAGCGCATGTCCACTGTGTCCGGCCTCCGTGTCAAGGCAGCCGACCTGAGGAATGCGACTGATGGGCATCTGCGCCGAGAGCCTCACTTGTCTGAGGCGAGGGGCTTGACGCCCATCGAGAAGCCGCCAACGCCGCCGCCGAGTGAGGCTTCTTTAAGTGCAACAGATCTATCCTCTGTTAGTGCGTCTGGGTCCAGCGTCATCGGCAAACAATCAGGGGCAGAGTACTTTGAAGCGTACGGCCGGTATGACAAGAAGCGCCGCCGCTGGCGGGCAATCACGGTTCTGGGCCAGGGCACCTTCAGTCAGGTTGTTCTTGCCACGAGCCAGACTTCTCCATCTTTGTCAGACGACGAGGGCTCCAGTTTGAGTAGCAGCCTACACAGCCCGAATACAGACCCACGTCGTAAGCGACGGGCCCTGGTGGCCGTCAAGATTTGTGAACATGGCCCTCGAGGAGGCGCATCCGAGGATCGCATCGAGATGAGCCTAAAGCGGGAGCTCGAGATTATGCAGAGTATCCGCCACCCGTCACTGGTAAATCTCAAGGCCTGGAACATCGAGCCCACGCGAGCCATCCTGGTGCTCAGCTACTGCCCAGGCGGAGACCTGTTTGAGGTTGCTACCGGCCACCGCGAGGTGTTGACCCCTCACATCGTGCGCCGCATATTTGCCGAGCTGGTCGGCGCAGTAACCTATTTGCATGACATGAAGATCGTCCACCGAGACATCAAGCTCGAAAGTATGCGATTCCCTCGCCCGCGTCCCCCTCTCCTGTGTTGCTAAATCTTTTCCCCACTCCACAGATGTCCTCGTCAACCTTCCCCCGGCCGAGCTGCTAGCCTCGCGCGCAGCCGACTGGACAACGTACCCTTACTCGGTCGTGACCCTCACGGACCTGGGCCTCTCGCGCCGCATCGCCGAGGACGAGAAGCTCGAGACGCGCTGTGGCTCGGACGACTACGCCGCGCCCGAGGTCATCATGGGCCAGCCCTACGACGGCCGCGCCACCGACGCCTGGTCACTCGGCGTGCTGCTCTACGCCCTGCTAGAAGCCCGTCTTCCGTTCGACCCGCCCCCCGGCGTGGGCGACCACGCCGTGCAGATGCGCATGCGCAGCCGCACTAGCCACCGCATCGCCCGTGTGGAGTGGCGCTGGTTCGAGTACGGCGCCAGGGAAGGCGAGGACGGCGAAGGTGACCACGAGGCCGACCTGGCGAGGTTCGAGGCGAAGGGCCTGATTGGGGCGATGGAGGTGGTCGAGGGCTTGCTCAAGCGCGCGAGGAGCAGGTGGCCCTTGGCAAAGGTTGCTGCGACCGAGTGGGTTGCCAAGGGCATCTGCGTGGGCGAGGGGGGGATTAAGTTCAGGGAGGAGGAGGAAGGGGAGGAGGTATCATGATTCATGGCCTCCCATGACGAAAAGGCCATGATAGCGTCGCGGCTGCTGTTAATGGCTGCCGGAGTGGTTGAGACGCGGTGTGGCATTTTACGACGGATGGCTGTAACGACAAACTTTTCTATATTTTATCTCGGGATTGGAGACGATGCGGACGGCGGCGGCTTGCTAGAGTAAGACAGGGAGGAGATGGGAGACAAGAAGGTTTTGCTTGGGAGGTCGTTTTGCTCATCCTTTCACAACATGAGCTTGGACTTGGAGAGGGAGCTGAAGTGGTTGCGGGCCAGATTGGCTCACTTGCATGCGAGAAACCCCGTCGTCACTCCCTTGTTATCTTACTTCTTCCTTCATTTCGACGACGGGTGTTTTGTTTTACAAGCACGAGATAAACTTTTACTGTTTGTGTTTTGATTCACCCGATTCACCTTCTTGGTGGACTACCTGGCCCTGCCATGACCAGACAGGGCAGTGCAGTTTCTGTTTACTATATTACCCGTCTTCAACAGTTCAGCTGGTTGTGTAAACTTAGCATTTTCCACTTCTTCGGGGGGATTCGCCCTTTCTCTTTCTTTCTCTAATCCCTGTTCTCCATTTCTTCTCTGTTCGACAATGAAAGATGATAGGGGGGAGGGGGCAAAGAAAAAAAAAAAAAAAAAAAAAAAAAAAAAAAAGGAAAACCTGGCGGCGTTATGATAATGAATGAGAACTGAGGATCCGTCAAGGTCGATGCAGTTCCGTTTTGGACAATCAATGGAAGGAGCGCGGTTGGGCATGTAACGAGCATGGCTTTTATATCTTGTGTTGCCCCTTGAGGATAGATTACATAGAAAGTCGATGGGCCTTTGTTGTGTCACAATTCTGAGTATCACTACTGCTCTTGTACAGCAATATCGGGCATCGGGTTTGCCTAGGCCCTACATTACTGTAGTAGATGCTTGAGTATCGAGAAAGAGTTGGCTGCTTGCTTCGCCTCCGAAGCAACGTTGCAAAACTTGTCACCAGCCAACAGAGAAGCATCAGAGACTACAAATGTCGCCTGCTTGCCTGGGGCCATGTGAAGGGTCTAGGTGTAGGTACTTCTGAAAACCCTAATTGGCCTCAAGTGAACGACTTGCCTCCGTCAGCCAACTCCTTAGACAGTCTACCACCAAATGTATGGCTAAACCAGAAAGCAACCACCGACACCAAGATGCATTGTGGTCGACACATTCTAGATGAAAGCAGACCTCAATTCTGTCTAGTCCGTTGTATTCATGTCTACGTTAAAGATCACGATCACACCCGTGTCCGAAACTAAAGTACAGAGCAACGAGGCTGCGAAGGAATTAGGAAGAGGCCCGTGAAGTGATGCAGATGGGTAACAAGTGTCATAAGCTCAAACCCGTAACTCCGATCCCAAGCCGCTTTTTTCATTTCCCAGTCATGTCATCATTTAGTCAACCTCCTCCATGGCGTTGTCGGTAGACTCGGCCGCCGCGGCGCCGCTGTCAGCAGCCGGGGCGTCCTCGGCAGCCTCGGGCTCCTCGTCCAGGTTCAGACCGAGCGACACGAGCTTGTGGATGCGCTCGGCGAAGCCAGCAGGCTCCTCAATGGTGAAGCCAGAGACCAGCAGAGAGGTCTCGAAGAGCAGCTGGACAATAGACTTGACCGTCTTGTCGTTCTCGCCGTCCGCCTCGACCTTCTTCTTGAGCTCCTTGATGATGGGGCTCTTGGGCGAGATCTCAAACGTCTTCTTTGACGACATGTAGCTGCTCATAGAGGTATCACGAAGAGCCTGAGCCTTCATGATGCGCTCCATGTTGGCAGACCAGCCGAACTGGCCGGTGCGGATGGCGCAGGGAGAGCCAACCAGCTTGTGTGAGACGACAACCTTCTCAACCTTGTCGCCAAGAACGTTCTTGAGCGACTTGGCGAGGCCCTCGTACTCCTTCTCCTCCTGCTCACGCTGCTTCTTCTCCTCCTCGGTCTCCTCAAGCTCGAAGTCCTTGGTGATGTCGACCAGCTTCTTGCCCTCAAACTCCTTCAGCTGGGTCATGGCATACTCATCAATGGGGTCAACGAGGAAGAGCACCTCAAAGCCCTTCTCCTTGAGGGAGTCGAGGAAGGGAGACTTGGAGACGGCCTTGATCGACTCGCCGGTGATGTAGTAGATGTTCTTCTGGTGCTCGGGCATGCGGGTGACGTAGTCAGTGAGCGAGGTCATCTCATCGCCGGACTTGGTCGAATTGAAGCGGAGCAGCTTAGCGAGAGTGCTGCGGTTCTGCGAATCTTCGTGGATACCGAGCTTGATGTTCTTGGAGAAGGCGCTGTAGAACTTGTCGAACTGCTCCTTGTCCTCGGCGATCTCGTTGAAGAGCTCAAGAGACTTCTTGACGATGTTCTTCTTGATCACCTTCATGATCTTGTTCTGCTGCAGCGTCTCACGCGACAGGTTGAGGGGCAGATCCTCCGAATCGACAACACCCTTGATAAAGCCGAGCCACTCAGGGATGAGGTCGGTGGCATCATCGGTGATGAAGACACGGCGGACATAGAGCTTGATGTTGTTCTTGGTCTTCTTGGTCTCGAAGAGATCAAAGGGAGCGCGCTTAGGCACGAAGAGGATGGCACGGAACTCGAGTTGACCCTCGACGGAAAAGTGCTTGACGGCCAGATGGTCCTCCCAGTCGTTGGAGAGCGACTTGTAGAAGGACGCGTACTCCTCCTGGGTGATGTCCTGCGGGTTGCGGGTCCAGATGGGCTTCTGCTTGTTGAGCTCCTCCTCCTCAATCTTGGTCTCTTTGACCTTCTTGGTCTTCTTCTTTTTCTCCTTGTCTTCCTCATCCTCATCGACCTCCTCAATCTTGGGCTTCTTGTCCTCGCCCTCCGCAGCCTCCTCGGCTTCCTCATCAGGAACCTCCTTCTCCGTCTCCTTCTTGACGTGGAGGTAGATGGGGTAGGAGATGAACTCAGAGTGCTTCTTGATCACCTCCTTGATCTTGCTCTCATTGAGATAGTCGGTCTGCTCATCCTTGAGGTGAAGGATGATCTTGGTACCACGGCCGAGCTGCTCACCCTCAGTGTCGGGGGTGATGTTGAATGTGCCGCCGGCGCTCGACTCCCAGATGTACTGCTCGTCATCATTGTGCTTGGAAATGACGGTGACCTTGTCGGCCACGAGGTACGCAGAGTAGAAACCGACACCGAACTGGCCAATCATGGAGATATCGGCGCCAGCGGTGAGCGCCTCCATGAACTGCTTGGTACCAGAGCGAGCAATGGTACCGAGGTTGTTGACAAGGTCCTGAAGATTGAATCAGCGTTTGATTCACCGGAGTTTTGCAGTGAGAGACGGAATAGACTTACAGCCTTGGTCATGCCAATACCGGTATCCCGGATGGTAAGAGTCTTGTTCTCCTTGTCGGGAATGAGGTCGATACGGAGGTCCTTGCCAGAATCCAGCTTGCTGGGGTCGGACAAGGCCTCGTAGCGAATCTTGTCGAGGGCATCTGAGGCATTGGACACGATTTCTCGCAGAAAAATCTCCTTGTTCGAGTAGACGGTGTTGATAATGAGGGAGAGCAGCTGAGAGATCTCAGCCTGGAACTCGAAAGTCTCGGCCATCTTGAGGTTATTGGTCGATGTTGGGGGGTATCTTTGGTGACAGGCGAGTCAGTATTGCGGTGCGAGGTGTGAGCGGTGAAAAGCGGGTTTGCAGTTGGGAATTTGGTTTGGTGATGTGAAAGCAGAAAGAGAAAAATGTGGTGATATAACTGAGGAAACGAAGACCAAAGAATATCACAGAAGCTCTTGGAACTCAAGTGGTATGGAGGATTTGGCGATGGCAGTGGGTGGGTGTTCGCAGGAGGGGCATTCGACGAGGCTGAAAAGGGAAACCGCGGGGCGGACAAGTCGTCTAAGTAGACACTTACCACAAGTTGATTCGTAGAGTTGCCGACGGTCTGCAACCTCGAAAAGACCTTTGCAGAGCAATTGGGAGGAAGACGAGAAGGCTTGAAGCTTGCAGATGGGGAGAGAGAGTTTGAAAGGGGAGACAAAAGGAGCCGTGGCAGCTAAAATGTCTTTTCGTGAGTGCCCTGGGCTGTGCTTGGAGTTTCGATGAGATTCTATCGCCCAAAATTCTGCGCCGTTCTTCTGATTCGCCCGGGCCCGCATCCACAGCAACGCACTGAGGAGTTTGATTGGCCAGTTGTAGCAGTCCCACCTAGGCAGCGACCCCACTCTGAGGCTGGAAACGCACGCGGGAGGAGGGGGAAGCTTGTTTGAAAGGAGCGGGCAGCTATGCTACGGGAAAGAGATTCTAGCCTTTGCCAGAAACATCAAACGTACCTTAGGCAACGAAGAATCGGAACGACATAGCAGCTGTGTCGAACAAACTACACTACGTACTATAGGACGCATACACGAGATAAGTACTCCACAGCAAAATGTTCGCTGTTCTGGTTTCGGTTTGTTCTGGGAGCCGCACGACCGAAAGCTCCAGAAAATCGAGGCAGGAGCCACACTTCAGGTTGCTTGCGAGGCTGAAACGAATGGGGAGGCTGGTTTTCTGCACCACTCGCCCCGAAACTTCGTTGCCCAGGCGGCTACTGTACAAATACGATGGTAATATTCCGTAGGATAGCTTGAGACACAGCTGGGCAACTCCAGCATGAAGCACTTACATACCAACTGATACTAAAGAGACTTCCCATCTGTGGGCTCTTTACAATCCATTGAAGACTTTCAAATCTGGAGTCTGGCACGCTTTGCTTGTGTTGCCACTTCCCAACCCTTTCATCGCATAAATATTAGCCGTGTAAACTCGAATGCAAAATATCAGCATCTCATTGTGAAATTCATCGTCTCATCAATGGAAAACGCTAGGGCGGCGGTATGTATCATGAAGCCCCAAGGTCGGCTGGTTTGCCTCGCGGGCTCTTTCCAGGTCATGACCGTCGAAGCCTAGGGTACGGAGTACTGTATGGATGCTCACTTGCTGAGCCCGCGATTTGGAAGGAGGGATCCTAACCACAGGAACGTAGTTCCCTATAGCTTACACTCATATTTCCCTACATCTAGAGAGGGTCAAATCATCAGAACATACAGCATCGCATTTGCTGTCACATTTGCTCTGTACCAACTAAGGTACTTCGGTCTCGGACGATACCTGTATAATCTCGAGATACGAAGTACGGTAGTTAGCGTACTCCGTATGTACCTACATATGGATGGAGTAAAGGCGGTGAGGGTTCTGGGATGGACCCTAACCGTCCGGGTGCTTCACGTGGGGTACGTGGGGTAATAACCCTTCTCAAGCCCATCCACCAGTGTCCTAATCAGCTGCTCGACTCAAGGAACGGGGCTTGTGGTTCCACTTACGTGCTGAGAATCATATGAGAAGACATCTCTGGCAGACATTCTGACTCCGACCCAGTCTCGGGCCTCTCGGCAGAGCCAGCCTCTGGTTCCTGGGCTTACGCGAAGATGTCCGCATTAACATTCTTGCGTTGGACCCTTGACGGGATGGAACCTCTTCCGGATTGCGTCACAAAAAGCTACCCCACCTTCCCGCATTTCTTCTTTCTCCTTTTTCCCAACACACAACTCCTACGCTCCATTGTTGCGCCAATTGACTTATCGCTTCTACTAGGTCTTTACCTTCTCTAGACACAATGACCGTTCCCCAGGTTCCCGGTCTGCAAATCGAAGTCCAAGCCGAGGGCACGGGCGACCGCGAAACCAAGCGCGGTGAGTGTTCCCTAGCTTCCCATTCGCTGAATCGGGAGAGCCCCTCCAAGGCTGTTACCCCGCCTATAGCTCTTGGTACCCCCTCTCCTAGCTTCCGGGCTGCTGACACTTGGCCATAGGTGACAGCATCGACGTGCACTACAAAGGCACCTTGACCGATGGGAAGAAGTTTGACTCTAGCTACGACCGTGGCGACCCGCTGAACTTCACCGTCGGCGCTGGTATGGTCATCAAGGGCTGGGACGAGGGGCTTCTGGGCATGAAGGTTGGTGAGAAGCGCAAGCTCACCATTCCCCCGGAGCTTGGCTATGGCTCCCGGGGCGCTGGGGGCGTCATCCCGCCCAACGCCACGCTCATCTTCGAGACGGAGCTGGTGAAGATCAAGAATTGAGACTATGCGGATGAAAATGCATGAAGAGAGGTCCAACTTTCAAGGCACCTCTGTCAGAGAGCTCGGTAGAGGAGACAGAAACACTCATTTCACATACAAATGAGAGGTTGAACACCAATCTAGACGGTCTTTCCCGACATGCTCGCTCGCTCGTAGTGTATGTGTGTTGTATTGTACATGCCTGTTTACTCAGATCCCCATCAACGCCTTCGCCATATGACGGCAAATATCTACCCAGCAGCACAGATGTGCGCCTTTGGACGGATCTTATCCAAATCACACCCTCTATTACCCCTCGCCCGTTATAATACAATTCCCCAATTGCCTGTACATTCTATCCGCATACAGCAGCCCAAACCTTTCTTCCTTCTCCTCTGCTGCGCCCCTCCCTTCGAGTATCTCCATAACCTCCCCGAGTACAATTACATGATCCCGCACCCTGACGAGCCCGCTGGCCGGCTGATCCAGCAGCTTGCAGCGTAAGACGTAGAGGACCCCGTCGCCCTTCAAGACAGGCGGTTCCTTTCCGTCCCCAGTCTCCCCCATATCGACCCCGCACCCGCACTCGGCCGCGAGCTTGTCAAACACGTCCCGCCCGCTCGCGTTGCCCCGGGCTAGCCAGTCCGCTATCGCCGCCCCAGAGACATCGTCTGCCAGGAGGTGCACGTTGAAGCGCCGGCTGGCGGCCACGGCGTCGTAGGTCCGGCTCGGCGTGGCAATGTTGAAGCTCACCACGGGGGTGGGGAGCAGGGAGAGCGAGGTAAAGGATGACATGGTCATGGCCCGCGGCGTGGGCCGGCGGGTTGCCGTTGTTTTTGAGGAGGAGGAGTTGCCGGATTCGCCGCCGGCGGGAAGCGTCGAGGTGCACACCACGACCGAGTGTGACACGAGCCGCATGAGGGAGCGGAACTGCTCGGGGAGCGGGGTGGCTGACTCAACAGCGGAGGAGTGCGGATGCACTCGAGGCGCGTGAGGAGAGGTGAGGTGGAAGGGTTGGCTGGTTCGTCTTGGGTTCTGAGAGCAGAGGGAAGTGCTGTGGAAGGGTCGGAAGGGGTGAGCTGGAGAGTAGGTTCATCAGTCAGGCTTGATCGGTGTAATTGTGCAGTTGACTAGGCGCATACCAAGGGAGGTGTCTATGGCCCGGGAAGCCGAACATGGCTTGGCGACGGCACGGATCTGCGGCCGCATTGCGGCCCGGCCCGGTCTGGAGCCATGGCTGCGCCGGAATATACGGGACGGGTGCGCACTCGCACTCTCGGCAGCCAAGCGCACCAGATTGCGGCGACTGCTCATCTCAACGGTCTCAGCCCCATGAAGGTCCGATTGGCTTGCGACGAAGCCAGTCAGCGACCGGATCTGCGGAATATCTGCTGTTGGGACGGAGCGTAAATCGGCTTCCGGCTTCCAGGAGGACGAAGATTTGTTGCAAAGCTGGGAGAGGAAATGAAATACGACGAGTGTATTTGCCGGGTACCGTAGTCTTGCACTCAACAGTCCCCATTAACAGCGGTCGACCATTCTGCCAGGTTGCCGCGTTAACTTTGGTTTGACACTTTTCGGCCTCTAAAATACAACGACGAAAACAAAGATTTGAGGACCGATTTTAGGTATATTCCTGTTGTACGAAAACTCAGGTGCGCACCTCATCCCTGAGGTACTTTGAGTGGCGGACCCTGACATTAAGTGGAATGATAACCTTAACGATAAGCGCAAGGAACGGTCTGATAAGGATAGCACAAGCGGTCCGTTCTGTCCGCCGTATCAAAATTTCAACCTCACCCCCTTGTCCGCGATATTTGGATGATAGATGAACCCATTGACCGGCGAAATCGCGCTTGTTGACGACACCAGCGCCCGGGCTGCGGGAAGAGGAGGGCAGGAAGACCAACAAAGTCCGTACAACACCCGATCCAATTGACCCGACCACCTCTCGATTCAACAAAACGCCAGCATCTATCACCAATCGAAACCCAAAGGGCCTACAAACATGGGGAAACTCCCCTCCACCATCCTCCGCCGGCCGTCCCTCGCCGCGGGCAGCCTCCCGTCGTCCTCAGCCCTGCCACAGACAGCAGCAACAACAACAGCCACTCTACACCGGCCGACATTACCGGCGCAATGCACCAACACACAGGCAGCCGGCGCCCATCAAGTCCGGCACGCGACCTTTGTGGCCCGGCCGCGGCGGCCCTACATGTTCACGCAGCTCGTGCAGCTGAGCGACGGCTCGACCTTCACGGTGCGCACAACATCCCCTGCGGCGCTCTACAAATCAGACAAGGATACCCGCAACCACATGCTGTGGCAGCCTAGCGAGAAGTCGCTCAAAAACGTCGAAGTGGACGAGGCTGGCAAGCTGGCGGCCTTCCGTGAGCGTTTCGGAAACGCCTGGAACCTCGAGGGTCCCAACGCGCCTGTTCAACAAGCAGCAGCGGCGGCGGCGGCGGCGAAGAAGGACGCGGTGGAGCCGAAGCAGGTAGAGGCAGCGGCAAAGGCGCCAAAGGGACGGGCAGTGGAGGAGCCCGCTGCCGCCGCCGCCCAGCAAGATGACGCCGCCGCCTACGATTCGTTGGTGGATCTGATCAGCATGTACGCGACTGAGGACAAGAGCGTCAAGGGCGGGCTGAGTGCCAAGGACCAAGCGAGGAAGGAGAAGAGCGGCAAGAAGAAGTGAGGTCGAGGGTGTACTGGCGATCATGAGATGTCATGAAGCAGTGTATACTGTACGATAGTCAATACTAGCATTGTACATTTCGAGGGTGCGTGCCAGCACAGTTATGGATGCAAGGGAAAGGAGCAGGTCACCATGGAAGCAGTAGCCGTCCAGTATGTGTAACGTCTCACGCCAAATGACCAAGTGCGGATTCAGGGCGTTCTCCTTAACCACGATGGAGATAGAACGGCGCAACAGCTAATACATACACAATGCTTTCCTTTCTAGTTGCATGTACACATAACCGGAATGGAGAATCCTCCTAACATCGGGGGATACTATCGCAAAACAGCGCTGACCATGAATAGGTATCTTACTAGTACTGCCGAGTCGCTGCCAGCATCGAAAACCGAGTAGAGGACTCCCAGCGGTGCTTGGAGGTATTGCGTAGACATTACCGAGGCTATTCCGGCTCAGAATCCCATCCATCTGATGCAACCCATTGTAACATGCATGCGTACCTACCATTCAAGTTGAGCATCGCAAGGTATCATTGGGGCCCAGAAGACGAGACGCCATCGCGTCTGACAAACACCTAATCTGAGTCTTCATCAATCCTCGCCCGGGCTCGGTCTACCGCTGTGTCTCCCGCCGGCTTGTTGGTCTGGACAACCGGGGGCCGATAAAAGACGGTTTCGTCGTCTTCCGCGTCGAGTTGCATAAGGAAGGTTTCCCATTTCTCGATCAACTAGAGATTTGTAAGTGGGGGATTCGGGTTAGCAGAA
>NW_027041827.1:1186610-1394870 GCF_033297395.1 Canariomyces notabilis
AAAAAAAAAAAAAAAAAAAAAAAAAACTCACCTCCTTCTGCGCTTCTACTGCGCTCTCCAAGAAAGTTTCAACACCCGACTTGAAATCCTCCACCTTCTCGCGTTCAAATCGGTCCAGTTCAGACCGCATCAGGCGGCCCATGTCTTCAAATAGCAGCCGGGCCTGGTGCACCTTGCGCTCCGCGTCGGCAACCTCGGCGTTGACCTGGTTAAGTCGATCCTGCTGGCTCTTGCCCTGGCGCAGGAGCTTGTCCTGGGCTGCTTTGCGCTTCAGCAACTCCGACTCGGCGCTGTGCCAGCTGTGGAACGCCTTTTGGCGCTGTGAGAAGGCTTGCTTGACGCTCCCAATCAGCCGGATGTATTCCTCGATGATGATGCCAAAGGTAAGCACGTCCTGCTGGGCTTGCCGGTCATAGACGTCGCGGATCGTCAGCTGCAACTCCGAGAGAGCGTCGAGGGGCCCGGAAAGTGTTGGAGACAGCTCTACTGTCGACAGTGCGTGCAGCGAGGCGGAAAAGTCGCCGGCGGCTTCGGCCATGGCCTTGCGCTGCGCCACCATGCTGTCCATGGCCTTGAGCAAAGCCTTGAGCTGATTCTCCAGCGCATCAAGGTAGACCCTGCGATCGTGAAACCACTATTTTGCCCAAGTTAGCACGGAGCTCAACCAGCAGATAGCGTTCTCCTTGGCTGACTGACATCATCTTGCTCCACGAACTTGTTCCCACTGCCAACGCTGAATCCCAGCGACCCAAGCACACTCTTGCTCTCCCCCAAGTTGGGCTCCTTGCGCTCTTTATGCTTGACATCAATATTGAACGCCTCGCTCTCCAGAAACAGCTTCAAGTCCGCATCGAGCTGCAGCGTCGGGTGCGCGGCGATTTTGTTCAGCATTTTTTCCAGCGCCGCACGGCGCGATTCAACAAAATTGCTCTCGAAACGGCCCACCGCCTGCTTCTCGGGCGGCGGCGGCACCACCACTCCCGGGTTGTTGGCATGGAGGGTGTTGTACAACCACAGGAAGTCGCGATAGCGACGCTTGACCTCAAACTCGGGCTGCTTGTACGCTTTCGACGTCGTCTGCCGAGCCGGGCACATTAGCATACAACCATCCCTAACAAACCCTCATAGACAAAGTAACAAGAGCTACATACCTCTGTCCTGACGGAGTAAACAATATGACTTGTCGTCAGATCCCCGACCTTGTGCGGGTCCCCAACCGTAATCTGAAAACTCGGCTTGGCCGCCTGCTCAACGCTCACGCTTGGCTGGACGGAGCTGCGCACGGGGCTCGGCAGCGCGGGCTGGACAGGCGGCGGCTGTCTGGGTCTCTGACTGGCAAACAGGCGATCATCCCCATCCTCGTCATCGTCGTCATCGATGCGATGCGGATCCGGCGGGCCAGGAGCTGCCCGCTTGGCGCCGGCGGCCGTCGCCATGGTCGTGCGGAGCGGGAGTTGCTCCTTGACCGGCGGAACTGGGGGTGCGCCGCTGGCTCCTCCTGCCTTGCCTGCCGCCGTCCCACGCGGCAATGGCAGCGCGGCATCGTCGTTGTCTGCTGCTGCTGAAGGGGCGCCGAGCGGGCCGAGTGGGCCGAGGGGGTCGTCCTCGACGGCTTGAAGACGGGTTGGCTGCGCGACAAGGCGACGGGGCGTCGACCGTGAGGGGCGGGCAGAGGCTGTGGGGGATGACGTTGCCCCTGCCGTGGTTGTCGTCGTTCCGGAAGAGGCGGGAGCATCTGCAGGTGGAGCAGCGTTGTTGTTGTCGTCGCCCAGTGAGGACGAACCGAGGGGCGCCGAACTACCGGCCGAGTCGGCCCAGGGATCCTCCATTGTGACGGAGGTGGCTGGATATGCGGACGTGAATTGTCACCGGGATAGTGCAATTGGACGGCTAACTTGGTATGAGATGAGAATAATATGCAGGCGTCGTGTGCTAGGCAATAAACTCGGCGCCTGTCTAAAGTACGCAGTACTAGTTTTTGAACACCAGCAGCGCCTTGTGGGTGCGAGTATGAGGCAGTATGCAAGCGCAAGCTTGTCGACTGCAGCCGCTGCGCCTTCCTCGCTACGGCAGCCGATCAATGTGGGGTTAAGAGACCTTTTTCATTTTCGGAGCGAGTTACAAGTTACAACTGCCCCTTACAAGTTACATAACCTCAGTTCTACCCACAGACAGCACAAAGCAAAGGTAGATATCTACGAGATAGTACAGCGCCGGTCAGAAACATGCCGCTGGAATTATCATGTACCTCGGGATATCACCGCCGCTGTAAACTCCTTCCACGGTACAAGTACAATACAGCACAAGTACACGTCCGAAACTCCGTGCTCCCCGTCCGCCCTTGTTTGCCAAACATTGCCCCCAAGCCCAGTTGAACATTGATCACCAAGTCCATAATCCAATTCCTGTTTCTCCATATAATATCCCTAACCCGCTCATATCTCTGAATCACGACGATTGACCATGCAGGGAGGCGCCTAATCAGAGTCTTCCTATCTCTCTGGATCGTAGCAGCCCCCCGCAACAATCAAGTTCATGCGCGTGAACTGGACCTTCATCACGGGCGTCTTCTTGGTCGCGAAGGCGCTAATTTGGTCCGGGGTTATCTGGACCTCCTTGGCCTTCTTCTTGCCCACACTCGCTCCACCAGCGCCAACTCCACCCCCTGATGTGCTGGCGCTAGCTGCTGGCACCGCTTGACCCCCAACCGTGATGCTGCGGCTATCCGAGCTTCCTCCCACTGCAATCGTGTCGCCAGCCACCGCAATTCCGTCGCTCTGTGGTCCTGGAGTGACGCCGCCGGTGAGAGGATTGGCCTTGTTGGGATCCGCAGGCAGTTCGATGTCCCAGATGCGGACTGTGCCATCCAGGCCGCCCGACACAAGGACGTTTGATTCAGCGCTGAAGCTGAGAGACGGGATGCCGCCTTTGCCATGGCCGCGGCACCTCTTGATACAGGTGCCTTTCTCAATGTCCCAGAGGAAGATAGTCCCTCCAGCATCGGCGCTAGCTAGAATCTTCCCGTTGTGGGCACACTGCAAGGCACTGATGTAGTGCGTATGGC
This sequence comes from Canariomyces notabilis, assembly GCF_033297395.1. Lineage (NCBI taxonomy): Eukaryota > Fungi > Ascomycota > Sordariomycetes > Sordariales > Chaetomiaceae > Canariomyces > Canariomyces notabilis. The sequence continues at coordinate 1,189,675 of NW_027041827.1, forward strand.
CAATGAAAATGCGAACGCAGTTGCCCGTTACTATTGACCACATGCGAATCGACTTGTCCGCCTCATCTGATGCCGAGAAGACATAGGTTCCGTTGGGATGCCAGGCCAGCGCCGAGATGCTCGTATCATGGCCGACCAAAAGACGCTGAGCCGAGGCATGATCCTGGGAAAAGACGCGGACCGTCCTGTCCCAGCCGGCTGTGGCGAAATAGTGCCCATGAGGGCCCCAGAGGACGCGGAAGACGGGGCCGTCATGCGCTTTGTATATGCAAAGACAAGCCCACACGTCCAAGGACCAGAGCCGAACCTGACCGTCTGCTGAACACGAGAGAAGGAGTTTCGAGCTCGTGTCGGGCTTCTTGTCGTCGCTGTCTCCGTAAATATTCCGGTCGAGGTTAGTTATCGAGTCTGAAAATGACACGCCGTACACTGGGCCGGAGTGCCCAATAAGCTTGCGGTTGTTTACTTTGAGATCCTTTTCGTTCGCAAGCGTGGTCTTGAGCGGCTTGCCGTCTATCGACCACACGCGGATATACGAATCCATCGTGCCAATCGCCACAAGCTGGTGGTCATTGGAAAAATCCATGCAAGAGACGCTAGCCGAACAGCCTTGTCAGCACCGCTGAGCGCAACCTCCGATACATGACCAGAGCGAGCATCAAGCTTACCTCCCTAGAGTGTTGTGAAATGTGAACATGCACGCCGACACGGCGAGCCCGACACCTCCAGTACGGCCCTCAATTCGGAACCTGTCCCGGTTCTCGCGAACTTTCTGCATTTCCATCACGACGTCCCGCGCTCGGGACGGTGGAAGAGGCAGCTCGGTTCGCGCGGGAGCATCGGCGCTCTCTTCACGCTTAATTCGCTTATCAAATTCCTCGACAAGAGTTGACCTATTGTCTGTCGGAGGGTGGCGCTGATCCTCCTCTTCTAATTCGGCGCGGACGTCGTCTCTCAGCTCTGGCTCCATTGGCATGGGCCCAAGCTTGAGCTTTGCCGATGTGTCGAGCACATCGCGGTTAGAAATGCCGGTGAAAACGCCGGGGATGCCCTCCTGCGCATCAATCTCGTCCAAATCGAGGTTTTGAGCTCGGCGGTAGATGGCCTCAAAACTGTAGGGTTCGATCGGCCCGCGGGCGCTTGTCTCGACGCTACAGTACGTCTGGAGGATGTAGGTGATGGTAGTGCCGCCTTCATCCGCTTCGCGTTCTAGGAAGTGGAAGAGGTTGCCGGAAAGTGATTGGTTGAGGGGAATGCGATATTTGTTCTCACGGTACAGCCGGGTAGTCCGATTCTCATTGATATGCTGGGGCAGTGTGACAGTGGCCAGCAGAGCTAAGGTATCTTGGTGCGCGGCCTCAAAATGCGGCCTTAATGTGTCCAACAGCCGTTTTGCATCATCGTTGTAGCCCTGGCTGACAAGCTCGATGTACGAGTAGATGAAGACGGGCCATAGGAGTTTTCTAAGCTCGAACTAAAGAGACGTCTCGGTCAGCTGCCAATAAGGCAACAAACCACACGTGAACTCACCTTGTAGATGTCTAGGTTGTTCTCGACCCAGTCCCTCAGCAGCAGGAAGGCCTTGAGGTATCGCTTTGGGCCCGGGTCGTCGCTCCGCTGAGCCGGTCTCCCGTCAGGACCTAGATTGGCTGTTTCCTGCCGGAAAACGGCTTCAGTCTTGGTAAACCCTTTCTTTTTGAGGTAATCGGTAACCTGTTCATCACCGAGTTGTAAGTTTGGCTGCTTCAGGATGTGGTTCATTGGGACACGATGAAACCCCCGGTCCATTGCAAGAGGTGCGGTGGCTGGCGAGTCCGAGTGGTGGGATGGGCAGATGATATTTGAAGTACGGAGGGTGAAGAAGCGCAGGGTGTTGAGAAAGGGGGCTCCTTCGGCGGTTCGTCAACTTCTCGGTGCCGCGCTCGGTGAACAATGGGCTTCAGATATGACTCTGAGCGGCCCACTGGCCAGAGATTCCATGGCGCCGCGGCCAACCCGCATCGAAGTTCAAGCGGCCCTAATGCTGTGTTCTCACGAATATGGTTGTGGCTGGTGCTCGCATCGAATTCGCAAGAGTAGGGAACAAGATGCCCCGCACAACGAGATACGGAAAAGCGGCAACGCTGGTAAGGGGCGAACCAAAAAATTCTGTTTACTCACGATTTGGTTCAGATTCTGGGCTGAGGGAGGTGCACTTCCGCCGCTCGCAGTCCCTGCCCCAGCACCGCTCCCAGTTCCTCCTGCCGATTGAGGCTGGCCGCCGTAAGAGGCTCCAGCCGGACCCGGCACCTGGGGTGAAGGGTTCGACATGTTGGGAAATCTCAAACTTATCGTGATCGATTCCCTGTCCGTGTGAACCAAATCCCTTTAGTAATAACGGATCATCTTTTGGTATGAAAAAGAAAAAAGAAGGTTGCAGTCGACTGCTCAATACAGAATGACGCGTTGAGTGTCAAAGTCAACATTCATGAGTTTATGAGCCGAAGCACGATTCGATGGGGCCCGAAACGTAAGGTAAAGTTGAAGCGTTAGGGTTGCTCGGAGTTTTCCGAGACAACGATGGGTTTCTCTTGGCTTGCAGAGAAGTCCGTGCACACCCCTGTCGTACCCCGCAGGGCCCTTGAACTCAACAACCATGAGGGGAAAGACCCGACTGGAAGGAAGCTCTTGAATGAGCCATAGTTCAGGTTTAAGTACACATGCAGATTAGTAGTAGGCGCGTCTAAGCCTTGATGACCCCAAATACCTTACACTAGCTCCCAAGTTATAGCCCACCAAGAAGTTTCCTTTTGCCTGGTACAGTAGCCCATCCTCATGGGAATAAAACCCCCACCATGAACGACTCAGCGCAGCCTCCCCAATTCAGCGGCGCAGGTCTTAGCGGAGGGCCGGCAGTCGACATTCACCAACCCTTCACCCCAGCTGAGCGCATCGAACAGCTCAGTCAAGTCGACAATGTCAGTCAACCCATCCACCCTGTCCCACCGCCTCCCTGCCTCTATAGTCTATACCTCCCCTCCTTTCCCTTCAAAACCACAAACCTGAACATGCGAATAGGACATAGCCTCCCTGCTGAACCATCTCTCCTCGGCGATTCGCGCCCTGGCTACTCCTCCCTCAGCAGCCGGCAGCGACAACGACGGGTCAGGCGACGTGCTTATCCTCGACAGCAGCCCTGGAGCCGCCCCCCCTTCATCGAGCCCGTTGACGAGCTTCCGAGCAGCTCAAGCAGCCTTCTTCCAAACTGTCGACCGGATCGACAAGCAGCTCACTCGCCAAATCTTCGCCCTCGAGGAGGCGGGCATCATCACCCTACGCGGCAACACCACTAACATTGGCGACCAGCAGCAAACACAGCAACAGCAAGGCCAGGGTCAGCAACAACAGCAACAATCGGGAGAGGCCGCCGACGGGGCTGCTGCTGTTGCCGCGCGGTTGGAGCCCAACGGGATCGGGCGGTATGGGAAGCTGGATGTGGGGCAGCTGAACATGGCTAGCAGCACGGTCGAAAGGGACTTTGAGGCCGAGCTGTGGCGCCGGGCGAGGGAGCATCTTGAGAGGGTTGTGAAAGAGGAGGAGGATCGGATGAAGGAGTAGTAGGGGAATGAGGTTGGGGGTTGATTTTGAGGTTCCCGGGTTGTTAGGTTGGCACTTGGCAGGTGTTATGCGACTCCTAAGGGATGCGGCGTTATGGAATTCAGGGGTTTGTGGAAGATACCCGAAAACCGGCCGACACTCAACTATCCATCTCTACTTCTTGCGGTCTCCTTTCTGCCTGGTGAATGGTCAGGCTCGCAATCCTGACCTTTTGTTCACCACTCTTGGCTAGTAAGTCATAAATAGCATCCATCCCTCTCCAGGACTTAGATTGAAACAGCAGACAAGTGGCGGCTGCTAACAGACATAGCCGATGGCGAGACGTCAGCGAGAGGACTGGAGGAGTAAGCTTCCGCAGCACGCCATATCGGCCACCGAAATTTGCCAACCGCCACCCCTTGGCCTGGCGATCTCCCTGTCTGTTCCGTCTACTGCTGATCGCAGAGCCTATCGTAGGCGCCGGTCGCGATGGTGCCCTCGGCCTCGACGAAGATGGACGGTGTAATGCTTTTCGACTCGTAAGTAACAGACTCGCACATACATTGGCTGGCTTCCTCTTACATGGCATCAAACAAGACGCAGCTGAGGTGCTCGTCTGGGGTCCCGACCTTCTCTGTGGCCGAAAGGTGTCAAGATTCGGCACCACTCGAACAGCGCGACAGCAGCTCATCGGTTTCTTCCAAACCGGCAGTGACTTACCGTACCAGACAAAGTACGAGTTGCAGTTCTCAGCAGCGTTGCAGGTATACTGGCATTTGAAAGCACCATACGGATCGCTCGCATGAGTGAAGGGCATGTACTGTCAAGTGTCAACCGCGGCTCAGCAAAATCATCCAACTGTGAATGGAGTCAGGGTACCACGTTCTTGACTTACATGCGGTCCCGAAAGATAGTGCTCATCGTACCAGTCCTGGCGCAAAGTGTACGACGACCAATGCTGGGCAGGCGTGACCACCGTGTAGTTGTCGATGGGGTAGTCGCTGTCTGGGTGCTGCGCCGAAGCCGGCAGACCCTGGGTGCAAACCGCATCCATGGCAGCATCGGTCTTGCTTTGGCCGTCGTTGACGAGTAACAAGCGGCTAGGAGTGTTTATCCCCCTGGTGTCACGGGCAGCAACCTTCCCCGCGAGGGCGAGGGCGATCCAGAGGAAGCGGAGAATCCCTTTCATGGTCGTGCTCGTCTTGAGGCTTTCTTCCGAGATTTTATAACTGTCTAAGTGGCTCAAGACTGTGTAGGTAAATGAGATAGAGGAATGGCAAACTGTGAGTGAGTGCAAGCAGAGAACCCACCAAAGGAGGATGGATGATTGGTTTCAAGATGGAAGTAAATAGGCTTGAGAGGACCTAGCTTTTGACTAAAGCACTACTCGTGGGTATTTAACCGCTCTTTTACAGAGAAGGTGGCATTAGAATATGGAGGAAAGAGCAATCTAGAGCCTGAAAGCCTGTTTACCTTGTACTTGTACGCTGTCGTATCGTAGATGCTTGTGGTATCCGGCTATCATGGCATCGGGGAAACAGCCAATAACCCTCATCGCTCACCGACACAACAGCCTGAGGGACAATACCAGGTGATAGACCAATCGTTGAAAAGCTCAAATATCGTATTTGCCACTGGCAAGATCGTGCTCGGTAGTATTCACATAGTAATCTGATGTACGGGGTACCTAGTGCAGTTGCAGGATGGTGGTGGGTGGTGGTGCTGATGATGAGCAGGACGTTGATGAGAATTAGAGGATGCTGATAGAGGGGTGCCGGTATTGGATAAACGGCGAGCTAAATGATGCTATCAGCGACTAGCACCCTGTTATATATTCAAAACAATGTATTCATATCCTTGAGGAATTCTCCTGTATCCCAGAAGGCGCTTGTGTGCGGTACAGCCTGGCACACTCGAGGTTCTTTGCATTGTTTTGTACATCACCCACCTCATCCCATCGATACAAACATCCCTGATTACGGGATGATCGAGAGACGCCCGAAGATGGAAATGCGCTCCTAACCAACCACAACGCCTGACAAAACACACTCCAATCAACCAAACCTAACAGTCAAGACCGTCCGCCATTCCACTGCTCATACCGAGAAGCCCTTCCTCCCCTCCACCAATCCCTCCGCAAACTTTGTAATGGCCGACCACGTAGGCGAGAACATGAGCGCTTCATCCAGCGCGGGTATCATACCAGGAACATTAGCATCGCTCCACATGCATACGGCAGCCCCGTGAAAAACAGAACCGGGGTCCCGCAACTTCAGCCCTTCACTTTCCCCCGAGCCGTGAACAACACCATCATTACTCTTATCACCTGGCCACTCAATATCCACCACCCAGGGTTCATTCCACGACCTATGCCAAAGCCTGAGAGTCTTGACGCCACTCTCAGGGAACTGCCCAAACCTGCCATCCCATCCAGAGCTGCCGTGGACGTGAAGCGCCGAGACGGGCCGTTCAAACTCCAAAAAGCACGCCTTGGTATTGTTGGCGCTGACCTCAATTCGAGCGCGGTTCTCGGCCGTGCGCGTGGCGTTGATAGTCACAAGGCTGCTGCTGTGGCTGGCTTCCCCGGAAGAGTCCACCAGGTTGGGCGGCACTCCCGAGCCGTCGTAACAGCAGCTGACGAGACCCGGCCTCTTTGACTCGCTGCAGGAGAGCTCCTGGCCAGAAGCTGAGGGGATCTCAGCAAGCATACGGCGCAGGTATTCTTCGACGCCTGAGTAGCACACGTGGTTCTCGCCGCTGTCAAGGTCAAGCCGTTGCACGAAATAGGCCTTGTATCGGTTGCCATCCGAGAAGGGGAAGGCGGCAAGGTTGTACATCAAGGTGGCAACGAAAACGGCAAAAAGAATGACGGGTATGTGATGGCTGACACGATGGATAAATGGGGTCACGGGAAGGAAGAGCAGAACGGTCATTAAGAAAACAATAATGTAGGGAAGGAGGAGGCTGCTGCCATCTGCGCCAGTCTGATGGATTGCATCGACGAGCATCAGACAGGTCTGCCCAACCAGAATAATGAAGAAGGGGCCGAGCAGCAGAAACTGCGGGAACCACGTCCATGAGAGCAAGCGCCCAGACCAGGCCTGCTCGTGCTCATATGGCTCGGCTTCAGCGTCGCTGGATCCGCGAGCACTACTCACCAGGGCCGATATGGAGCGTCGGTATCTCGTGGCGAACGTCGTGCGGGGAGGCTCGCTAGTAGCATTCACGCCCACGAGCGGTGTCCGTTCTGTTGGCGCCTCTGTGTTCGAGTCGTCGTCCTGGTCACCGTGGTCGGCATTGTGGGGACCTTGGGCAGAGGCTGAGACAGAGGCAGAAGCGTTTGACCCTCTCGTACCCGGAGGCACTGGAGATCTCTGGCGAAGCATTGGCGAGCGACCGCGATCCTGAACGAATTCCCTTGCCTCTTGATCCTCTCGGACTCGTTGCGCCCAGGCCACCTTCTTCGGCAATGCGAACAAGTCGCAAAGTGCAATAAAAGTGGATAGAAACACGGCCGACTCTAGGAAGACAAACATATACCCAGCGCTGATCCTAAATCGGTCCTCGGCTACGGTGACAGCAACGAGAGCAGCCCATCCCAAGATGAACAACCAAATACTGACGTAGCCACGGTGAAGTGCGCTTGGCCTTACAGAGCTGGCACCTCGCATGACGGCCCAGAAGGCGAAGTAGAATAGCGAGAGCATCATGGCCAAGCTTCCTCTTGTTAGTGATCGCATTGACCGAAGAAGAAACGGGGGAAGCGAAGAATACATACACGGAATATCGGCTGCTGTAGATAATGAAGGGGTTCACCTTCCGCATCAAGAAAGCTGCTCCAAGAGTGAGGGCTCCGGCGACGACCAGAGCAAAAGGGAAGCGGAAGAACCCTTTCCATCCACCAATCGACACGGGCTCATTGTCGGGTTCCCCATAGCTTGTCTTGATGCTCGAGCTGAAGAGGTAATACCGGTCCAATCTGTGGAGAATATATGTGACCAGAACCAGTATCAAGGGGGTGGCAACCAGTACCGTGAGCGACCAAGCGAACAGACCCCGCAGACCAAATAGCACAAACCCCTTGCCGAAGAGGTCAAACCACACTCCATCGCTCGGGCTGCCGTTATGAACCTTTCCAGGCGCTCTATCCGGCCTAGGACCGATGAAAGTTTCCCCGGTGTCGCTGGATAGCCGCGTTGCAGTGTGTATGGAGGCCGAAAGCATATGCCAAAGGCTGCCTTTGGACGCGTGCTTCGCATCGTCCTGGTTGGTATGATATCTTGCACGGGGTTTGAAGAAGGCCAGATCGAGTCCCCGCTGGCCGTACACGTCATGGAGCACTGAGTAGTCGGTGCCGCTCCTGATGAAGCCGAGGCCAAATGCGTCGGAGCCGATGACGGTTCCGAAGGGGTCTGATGTCCCCGCATAGGCGGCGGTCACCTCACGGTCAGTGGTGCGGAAAAGATTGGCTCGGCCTCCGGCGCCGGCTCCTTCGAGATTCAAGAAGGTGTGGATGTACGGCATCAAAGGATGCTGGCCGAGCGCTCTGGCGCCGTAAAGATAATCCTCCTCTCCATTGTTGAACATGATCACGATGCCCCTCTCAGGCTGATGGCCATGATGAGTAAAGTACTGAACCAGCTGTAAGCAAGTGACGACACCCATGCCATCATCTGTGGCGCCATATCCTGTAGAGACACTGCAAGGGGGTCAGTCCGGTTATTGCTCAAGATTTGACGGGGGATAATGGGGCTCACGAGTCGTAATGTGCGTTGACTAGCGTCAGGACATTCCGGTTGCGCCGAGCTTCATCAACGCCATAGGAATCCCACCAGCTTCCCTGATCATCGGCTTTACCCCTGATGTACACAAGGATATTGGTGCCCTCAAAGTAAGCAGCCACCTGGGCGGCGTTCGGATCAGGGACTATGCTCGTGGCCATGAGAAACGTGCAATTCGATGTCATGTCGTCGAACACTGTGACGGCAGCATCTTGGCTACTCTGGCCAGAGCTGCATTCCCGGGGTTAGCAGCAGCTTCTAGTCCCGAACGATCACGACCACTCGCACTCACCGGTCCGTTGTCCAGGCTACACCATTCTCGGCCAGGATAGAGCGGATGCGTTCCAGAAGGAAGTCCCGGACAACCTCATTGTATCGGCTATTGTATGGGTGGTATGCCCGAGTGATAGTGGAGAGGTCGAGCCAAGCTTGGGTGAGGTTGACGCCAGCAACTGGGGAGGGCTCACGCGGTGCTGGAGGGGTGGCCTCGTTGATGACGATGATGGGAATAAGGAGGGCCAGATAGGTGACAGTGGTCCAGAAAGTAACAGGCCCGGTCCGGAATGAGAATGGATTGGCTATCATGATGGCCTATATTTTGTGCCGTGAGCCCGCCCAGGGCGGTAGGGCGGTACGGCGACACGAACACGGGCAAGGAAAGGCGAGACCACGAGGATGTGAGTGTTGACGGCGCCCTTTGCAAAAGGTGATGCGGTAACGCGTTAATTAGGCGACCTCTCGCTTAGGGGACCGCGAGGGTGAGGTGACAGGTCGAGAACAGTCGGACGGATGCAAGATTCTAGGTTCCGGGAGAGAACTGGTGGATATCGGAAGGTGCGGTGCTGAACCCATTAGGCAACTCAATCGACGACGCTGAGAGTTTGGACGGAACTGCGACACCTTGAAGGTGGTGCTACACCAGCCGTCCGTCAGATCGCCATACACAGCATCACCTGCCTGGGTCGTCCTGCTACTCTCTGCCAATGTATACACGGGCCCCTTAACACTAGACGACGCTGCGATCAACCTAATTGACCAGATCGCACGTGGAAGAATGTCGCAAGCGACCATTGCAAGAACGGTCGATACAGTTGCGGGGGTCATCCACAACGGTAAAGAGCTCCCCTGCCAACTGCAGGTGGCCCAAGCTCCTAAGGGTGACCCGGTGATGTCACCAGGCAGCATCAGAGGTACGTACCTTAGGTAATCTAACGTACATTCGCGAGAAATCCGCCCTCCGCTACTGCACAGTTTAAACCTGGGCGACCAATCCCAGCCTTGCACTATGCAATGCGCTTCAACTTTGCCGATGTGTTGTGAGGTTGAAGTTAGGGTTTGAAGTGGGTGGAATACATGACGAGAGACGTCGCTTGGCTTAGACTGTGCAGTAGCGGAGGGCGGATTTCCCAAGAATATACGGTACGTGGAGGACGGATAGGAGGGACTCTTGTACAAGTCGAAACAAATATATAGGTATGTCACCCCAGAGGATAGATGAACACGCAGAGCCTAATGCATAAGAACAATTTCCACTCTACTAGCTATACAGTTAGTCTTCTCTCCTTCCCTCATCTCTCTCCCTCGCGGTGGAAGGGCCGTGGTGTCCATCACACAGTCGAGGATGAATGCCAACTATGGGAGAGAGTGAGCCAGAGCAAAGCTATCAAAGGAAATCAAAGGAAAAGTAAAAAAGAAAATCACGAGCCCTATCAGTCAGTAGCATATGCCGTGCTCATCGCAGAAGGTTAGCGCAAGTAATTGCTGTGTCCTCTAGGCACCCGGTGGAGGAGGCGGCAGGTCCATGGGTGGCGGGGGAGGCGGCGCCTCTCCAGACGGCGGAGGGGGAGGTGGCGGAACGGCATTGGCATATTGCTGGATCAGCGCGTTGAGACCGCCAGGAAGTCCAGGGGGAGCACCACCAGGCGGTGGGGGAGGCGGGGGAGGCAACCCAGGAGGAGCTCCGCCCAATCCCGGAGGAGCACCAGGAGCACCGGGAGCACCATAAGCACTGTAGCCAGGGTACGCACCGCCGTATCCAACGGGGCCTGCGGGGGGTGGTTGATGCCATGGAGCGGTTCCCGGAGCGGCTGCGGCGCCACCATATGAGGGTTGACCGCCACCGTAGTAGCCGTCGCCTCCATCACGCCCGTCGCTGCCGCGGTATCCACGGTCGCGGTCACGGTCGCCACGGTCGCGGTCACGCGCCCAGGGAGCAGGACCACCGGTAGGACCGCCCTCGCCGTCGCGATCCTGATTCCGGGCACGCCAAGGGGCAGGTCCGCCAGTTGGGCCGCGTGCCCATGGTCGAGCATCGCCGCCACCACCGTTGCTGTGCGAGCCGGGGCCCGCTTCAATGCGCGCAGGGGCAGCGCCAGTTCCCCCGAGTTCTTGCATGAGTTGCTGTGATGTGAGTTAGTAAATCTACCCCGGTTTGCCGAGTGGGGCGATCAAAACGCTTATCAACATACCTCATACTCGCGATCAACAGCATCGCCACCTCCGCCAATACGACCCCCAGGCCGAGCACCCACTGGACCGTCATTGCGCCAGCTAGCGCCCCGCTGTCTGTCTGGGCAATCGCGGGCCATGTGACCGGCATTACCGCAGACACGGCAGATGATGTTGGCAGTGTAGTTCTGCTTCTCGGGACAATCGTACTTGCGATGCCCAATCTGTCCGCAGTTCTGGCACGCCTGGTTCTCATCATCACGCAGGGTTCCGTTTAGGGCAGCCAGCTCGCGCAACTGGTTGCGCTTCAGCTCATTCTGGCCTTCAGGAATCGAGGCAGCCTAACACACCATTAGTACAGCTACTTGCCAGATGCTGTTGAAAGGAGTACTCACCGTCTCAATGATATTGTGAATCAGCTTCTTCGCCTTGTTAACCTTCTCCTCGGTGTCGGCCATGATCAAACAGTGCAAATCTTCTTCCTGGTTGCTGGAGTGCGCTGCATCTGAACGGCCCTTGCCCTCCTTGACGGAGCCCTTGCCACGGATGGCGATCTTGGCACCTGATTCTGCTTCCATTTTTTTAAGAGTATTGCCACGAGGTCCGATAAGTAAGCCAACTTGAGTAGGGAGAGCTAAGTGTTAGTAAACTGGATCAAACGGCAGAGCAGTGATCAGGTTAGAACCGGGCAGGATTTGCCCGCAAAGCGCAGCATCACGGTGAGATGCCGTCGCGGATAGCCAGCAAAGCACCAAGGGACAAAGGGATTCAAAAGTGGTTAGGAGGGTTAGAGGGTTAGCAATCATACTGAAATTAATCTCTGGGTAGTCGTTGACCGGCACGTAGACCTTCTCCTGGGTCTTGGTCGGCCGGCGATAATCCTGAGGCGGGTGATAGTTGGGGATGGTCTTCATGGCCTTCTCGATGAGCTTGTGGCGCTCATCCTCAAGGCGCTTTCGGTAACGGTATTCTCGAGTATTGACACGGCGGCCATGGTTGTCGTACTGCGGAGGAGGCGATGGCGACCTTACATGTCGTGTCAGTATCCCTGGTTGCCAAGAATAGGGACAGAATGCATACCTGTCTCCGTCGGCGGGAACAACATCGTCAATCTTGAGCTTTTGCGTGATCTCTTCGATACGGAGATGGAGCGTGTATGCCTCAAGCTGCTCGAGGGTCATGTCGGCAACGATGGCGGTGGGGAGGCCCATCAATCCCGCGGCCTTGTTCTCGGTGGCCTCGCCCCAGCGATTGCGCTTCTTGCGACGCCTCGGGCCATCGTGTTCGGAGCCTGCAAACCACGTCAGTACCATGCATCATCAACAAAGACGGTGGAAAGAAATAAAGCCTTACGCTCGGGGCTGCGGCCGCGCTTGACATCACGGTCCCCATTTACGATGCCATTCGAAGACGAAGTCGCACTCTTGCTGTCGTCATCGGCATCACCACCACCGAAGCGCCGCACCTTTCCCAAGGGAATATTGTTGGATCCGGTAATTCCTTGATTTCTCCACGCCATATTGCCGATTGCTCGTCTCGAATTCGCGCGGTATTTGGTGGATGAGACGTTGCCAAATACAAAGGCGCGTTGAGTGGGATGGTGAGAGGCAAAAATCTTTGGGAAGTTTACCCCGTGGCAAATGCGCAAGCCAAGTCAAAAGAGCTGTTGAGTTCTGGGCCGCTAACCAAATCGAGGCCTGACGGGGCTGATGCACGTGACCGTCCACGCCTGCCTCTCTGTAAGGGTTAGGGTCTGGCATCCGATGGGTGGTCCAGATTCCCCTTGCAGTTTCGAGCCGTTCCCATTTTCTTCCAGATCACTCATGCACCGATTATTGAACTATGCATCATGATGCTTCACTTATAAATTGAACAATCTACGCTACTAATTATTCTTCAACCGCAATACTCTCTACCAATATCGCGTCCAGTCGGCGAACATCCTCATTTCTTCGCATCGGCCGCCATACTTTGCTGCACCCACGCTCTGGTTTTCCCAGCCTCCTTGTCCATCTCCTCCTCCGTCTTGTGCCTATTTTCCAAGGCAGTATGCTTCTTCGGCACATGCCTGCCTCTCTCGACGCCAGGACGCGCCAGAACTCTGTCAAGCCAGGCGTTCAGATGGGGAAAGTCATCCAGTGACACACCTGCCCAGTCTTTTCCAGCGGGTAGACGCGTTCTGTTAGCAACTTATTGTGATGGTTTTTCAACAGAAACAGGTACGTAGCAAAACTTACTAGAACCCGCCACCCAGCCCCAGCAGGCTAGATCGGCAACGGTGCATTTGTCCCCGACGAGATACCCGGACGTGGACTTGCTCAGCTGGGTCTCCATGACGCGGTACAAGCGGCGAGTCTCGTTCTGGTATCTGTCGATAGCGTACTGGATCTTTTCAGGGGCGTATCCTGTCGTATCTCTTGTTAGGGCCCTCCCCTCCGGAAGTGCATTCGACCGCCCTCCAGTTTGGACTTACTCGCGAAGTGATTTGCTTGACTGGATAGTTCGCGGTCAGCCTCGACATCAGAATTCGCATTCAAGGAGACTTTTCGCTCAAACGCACCCTTGCATGGGGCCGAGCCCGCCCATCTGCCAGAAGAGCTGCCGCCATCGTCAGCTGCCTCTCAGCCTCTCATCTTGCGCTGAGTAGGGCATGCATACCCAGTTGTTCACCTCCCAATATTCCCGCGTGCCACGCGGATACGAAACCTTATGTTCCGTGTCATACCTGTCGACCAGGTACTGCATGATAGAGCCACTCTCAAACAGCCGGATGGGCGAGCCATCGGTGAAAGTGTCGGTGAGGGCTGGGATGCGTCCGTTTGGGTTGATTTCCAGGAACCATGGTTCCTAGGTAGGAAGCCTGGTCAGTTTCCACTGCAGCTGCTCTCCAGCGACATCCATGGCCCAAGAATATCTCTCTGCCTACCTTCTGGGTGTTCTTTGAGATGTCGATGGCCGTCACCTTTGAGGCTGTCGTATCAGCAATTGATCCAAGTGTAGAGGCGGCTGTGGCACGGTACCTTATAAGGAACCCCCAGCTCTTCTAGGAGCATCGAGATCTTGATGCCATTAGCCGTCTGGTCTGTGTAGAGGTGAATATCCGACTTTGCCTCGGTCATCTTGGCTGTTCTCGTGGTGATGGTGGAGTCAGCGTTCTTTGAGAAGTCTGATCCTAGTAGAGAGACTCGCTGTACCAACTGATCAGATGTGAATTTCGGGATGGTAATGATTCCACTCATCCCTAAAACATATATACATACAAGAACCTGTCATGACAAATCACTGAAGCATGCGTGCATCATCGACTGGCGGGGATTAGAAATTACACGCTTATACGCATCGGTCACATTGGCCCATTCAGGGCAACTCATTATTAATGCGTGCTTTTTAGAGACTTAGAGTGGGTTTTGGAAGGACTGGAACTTTCCTCCGAAGCGACAAGCTTCCTTCCCCTCCTTGATCTGGGCGGATCATCGCATTAGTCCAGCGAGTTACCGAGCTAAAATGCGAGCAGAGCTAGATCACGCAGGACAACAGTTGATTACGCTCTGTGCTGGAATGATAAGGAAGCTTGTGTGCCCGTTCTCTATTATAGGTAGATTAGGTAGCGAGTGTGTATGTAGTGTGGAGATGCTGTTGTTGACATTGATACAAAGTCCACTGCTTGGATGCCTGTCCTGTCGCCGACGGTTGTCGAGATACGGACCACAACACCAGGGCGCACAGCGGTATGGGTATTAGTATTAGTATTACACGCAAGGTCTGCGTCTCATTTTATTGAGCCATGCACATCCGGCCGTCAAGGTCAACACGCCACCTCTCACTACCGACGGCATTCCTAGCGTAAAAGAAACCGTCAGGGTCGTACTTGCGCTTGATGCCCATGAGATCGTTGTAGTTGGTGCCAAAGAACTCCTTCTGGAAATTAGGCTGCTGAAAGTCGGCTTCATTCATGTAGGCGCCCGAGCCAGGGGTCACTCTCTCAATGGCCGGCATGATATCGTCCGTCATCAGCCGCTGATTGTCGAGCATTTCCTCCCAGCGTTCGGGGTCAAAGGACCAGGGAGTCGTGAGCGTTGCGTGCACTAACGGTGTGCGCCAGGCAGGAAGCACTGCGTTGGCCCCGTCCTTGCCGAAGGGCGCGACGTTGGTGCCGACGCCAATCCAGGTGACGCCCTTCTCGGCGATGTAGCGGGTTGTCTTGGACATGGCTGTGCTGTTCTTCTCCCATGCTGAGAACGGGACAAGGCGGCCGCCATATTGGGCAATGCCAACCTGGATGGCCCCGACGGGCAAGGGGCCAAAGTACTTGTCGTAGTGCTCATAGTAAGTATTGGAGTCACTGTAGTCCACAGTGTACTTTACAGCCATTGAGTTAAGTGTGCTTAGGAACGGCTCCATGATCGACGCCACCTCGGCAGACGTCTTGTTGTAGGCGGTCAAAGGTGAGATCATGAAGAAGCTCGATGTGAAGTAGTAGACGACCATGGCGCCGGCCTCGACCATGGCAGGAAGGGCGGCATGGAAGGCATCAATGGCATTGTAGAAAGTGCCACCGGGGTTGTTGAGAGCATACAAGGACAGAGTGACCCCACCAACATGACTATCGGGGTGAGACTTGACCGTCATACTGACGACGACGCCGTAGTTGCCGGGACCACCGCCAGAAAGAGCCCAGTACAAGTCGGTATTCTGTGTGCGAGAAGCAGTAACGAGCTCGCCAGTGGCCGTGACGACTTCAAACTCGAGGGTGTTGTCGGCTGACAGGCCGAACGAGGTGCTCAGCGCCGAATGGCCACCACCTTGAGTATAGCCGCCAGCAAGCCCGACAGTCGGACACTCGCCGCCAACGACAATCTGGCCCTTTGAAAGACCAGCCTCGAGGATCTGGAAGCCCTGAACGCCAGCTCCGACCTTGACGGCGTCGCCCTTGTAATACGCATCGTCCCAGATTTTGAAGGCGATGTCGTCGAGCTTGTGCGTCCACACAGAGAGAGCACCAGCGCCAGTGGACCGGCCAAGATAATCGTGGCCAGTGTTTCGGACCACGAAGCGGATGTTGTGCTGCCTAGCAAAGTTGACGGTCGCGATCACGTCGGCAGCGGACTCGGCGGCCACGGCATACCTCACATAGTTGCCGAGTGTGCATGGCTTCGCTTGCGAGGTGAAAGGGTCGCAGCTCTGGTTAGCAAAGAAAGGGGCCATCACGGAGGCCGAGTCGTCCATACTGTATGCCGACACGTACACTATTAGCGATGGACAGAGCTCATCTACAACCACGTCTGCCGACGCGTCTTATAACTTACTGAGTGGCAGGATTCTGCCAGCCATCGCGTAGCGCCTGGCATCTCGCCTCGTCGTAGTCAGGGTCGTGGCAAGCCTGGGCAAGCGGCACCGTGGCGATCAGCCGGCCGTTGACCGTTTTGTTCAGATTGTCCCAGTCACTGACAGATGGCCAGCACGGGTCTCCCGGAAAGCACTTGCACGACCCTGCCGTGGCATCGCCCGCCGCGGCAATGCCGGCCGTGATGCTAATGCTAACGCAGAGCGCGCATGCTGTAAACAAGTTGGCGGTAAGGAGCGGCACCTTCATCCTGCTTCAAACGAGTGGCTCAGGGTGAGGGCATCAGAACAAAAAAAAGGAGTGTAGTGGAGGGTTATTCGAAGGAGAGGCTCCACGGAAACACAGCAATAGCACGAAGAGACAGCATGGGCGCCTTTTCTAACGCCCGCCCACTCGCCCCTGTCTCTCTCCGGATCGTCGGCCTCTCCTTCGCGGTTGACAAGTCATGGGGGCTGCGAGTGCGGAGAATACAGATGATCATACATAGGAAAAGCGAATCTGGCTAGCCAGCCAGTCCCTGGGGAACCTGGGAGGAGCTAAAGATGCAAGACCGGCATATGGGAGCCTGGAGTCCTGGACAGATTCCGGGTCCGAATAGGAGACAACCTTGGATGATCTCCACCAGTCAGTGCTGGACACCGGCATTCGATGAAAAGTCGGAGCATCTCGAGATGCCGAGCATTAACGATATGCTACGTGTACGATACAAGTGTAGAAGATAACTCCGTGGTGCAGTATAGATTGCACAGGCATCTCAGGCATGTTCGTCGCCCTCTCCTGCTCGCTCATGAGAGCGCGAGGACAAGGGATCACAACATGCAGAAAGAGAGATCAGCATCGGGTGGAGTGGCTGTCGGGGACCCACACGCAACTGCCATGTGGGAATTTCAGTGGGCTCGGCGGCCAAAGGCTCCACTCGTCTGGCAGTTGCGAATCTTATCGTCAACAAAAACCCCGGGTCAAGCCATGTCCGGTAGCCCGAGTTCCCGGATGGGCCGCTGCCGATCCCGATCCGATCGGCCTGTCCCTGGCATGGCATGTAGTCCCTGGCGAAACTCGCAACTTTTTTACTTTCTTGCTTGTTCAAGTTTGATTACCTACTAGTAGTTACTCCACTACCACAGTACTTTTCTTTCACACAGTACGGACTGTGTTCAGAGTCGCTTCTCCTTTCCCCTGAGTCCTTCTGCCGAAGCTCTACATAGTAGGTATTTCGCAGCGGCCGTCGCCAGTTTTACACATCTGCAGGGCAACGAGAGCCCCTGAACCGAGCAGTTGCGGACAGACATAAACCAGACTTGTGGCCGCACGCTTGAGAAAATGGCTATAACAATGTCGACCTGGATGCAAATGCAGTGAATAGGGCCCCGGTCTCGCTTTCCCCATTTCCTCCGCTCCCGGGACATCGCTCCTGCCTAAACCAGACTGGTGACTGATGGTCATGCTGCGATCTTCTTGGCCAATCGTGTTGTAGATGCAGGTACGGAGAGCACCTTGAAGGCTCGGAAGCCCCTCTGATGCCGGGATAACCTTCTCTTTCTCCTCCCGTGATGTCCAAATATTCGCCAGCTAAGCATTAGCAAATTCTGCGTTTATGACATCTCATCTTGATGGGTTTGATGCTCACTGATCGGCATTCAACTTCAAGCCACAAAGCTTGACTCAGCCTGGCCCGTTTTCGGACGAAACGGCTGACGTTTCCCCTGCCTCCTACAAGGGGCATCCCGATCTACTGGTGCGAAACACTCCGATCCGCGTTGCTCTGCAGCGTTTGGCCTTCTTGCGGCATGGCTAGCCAGTCAAGGTCATGGTAATCATCAGAGTCGGCTTTCGTGACATATCGCGCCATAACCGTGAGAGGTCTCTCCTCGGGCGCATCACCAGCCCGTGACAAGCATCATCCCAGCTGAAGAATCCCAAGGGACACAAGACACGATCGCCAAGATGCGATCCAACTACCGAGGCCCGCTACTCCAGGCCATACCCGATGGCGGCGACACTCTTACCAGACAGGGCTGCTGTAGTTCAAACATATGGTGCATTGCGCACACGCCATCCCCATATCCTGATGCCGTTCCTCGCTGCCAGGGGCAAAGGCCTAATCGTCGACCTTGGTTTTTGTTACCCATGACTCTAGCTCATAGTGCCGATCAAGAGATTTCCCAGACCCCAGGAGCGGGTCTGGAGACAGGACGATCCCACAGCATCGCCAACATGAAGGAGATATATCGAACCCCCTATTAGCATGAGATACTGAACCAGCGCTTCCCCCACGTCCTCTCATCGCTGGAGCTCCCGCCAAGATGGGTTGGACATTCAACACCAAAGATCCCAATGCCCGCACTGCCGGGCCTTTGATCACGGGTGTCGCTTGCGCCCTGACTTTCATTTCGCTCGTTACCGTCTGCCTTCGTACCTACGTCCGGGCGGCCATGGTCAAGGCCTTTGGTATAGGTAAGACATTCTGGCTTCTCCTTTCTCTCTTATAAGGAAAAATCGGGAAGCTTGCTAACACTCTTCGACAGATGATTTCATCATTGTGGTAACATGGGTGAGTCGGCCCCTGAATAGCTAGCTACCAGCTTCGCTTGCCGGCAGTGTCCAAGTGCTCACAGAACCAGATTTGCGCCGCTGGATTCGCCATCGTCTCGATCGCCCGTAAGTATACTAGATGAACAATACATCAGAGTCGATTTCTATCTATCTTGTCTGGTGTAACTAACCGCTATGGTAGAGACTAGATGGGGTCTCGGATTGTACCATATCAATGACCTGCCAGAAGAGAACATTCACAACTTTGGCCTTGTAAGCCTGCCCGAGCCGTTGAAGGACAACGGGCTCACCAGCTGACCAAGGTGCAGTTACAATACATGGGCGCGCCATTGTCAGTCCTTCATGGCAGTTGATCGTCATGGTCAAGACTAATAGCGATCCGCTACAGCTACATAACGAGCATCTTGGGCTTCAAAATTACCCTCCTCGTGTCATATCTCCGATTTATCCCAAAAGGCCTCTACCGTCGCACGACTATTGGCGTCATTGTAGCATGCGTCTTGTTCCATCTATCATTCCTTCTGGTTCAGATCAACCTCTGCCAGCCTGCCAGCAAGCAATGGGACCGGACCATCACAGACGGTTCATGCCTTCCGGGTGTTCCATTCTACACGGCAATGGCATCCATCACCATAGTATTCGACGTAATAGTGTGAGTACTCTTTCCTAGGGCTCGCCTCTGCGGCACACCTGTCGTCGCCTTTACCAGCCGCTCTTCTAACAATGGCTAAACCTTGAACTAGCATGCTCCTCCCCTTCCCTATGCTCCTCAAGCTCCAGATGAAGACGCGGAAGAAGATCGTGCTGCTCGGCCTCTTTGGGCTAGGCTTATTCATCACCATCATACAAATCATCCGCATCCAGACGGTCAAGAGATTATCCAACTATATCGACTCGGCCCCGCTCATCCTCTGGTCCGCCGTCGAGAACAACCTCGGCATCACTGTCGCCAACGTGCCCACCCTGGCGCCCCTGGTCAAGTATTACAACGAGCGATCTCGCTACGGGAGCCGCGGGAGGAGCGGGCGCACGGGATACACCGTCGACGTGGAATCGCGGCACACCATGCAGACATGGAAGTCCGGCCGGACGCCTATGTCAAGGGTCTCCCGCCTCTCCAGGGTGCTGGAGAGTAGAAGCGTGCACGAAGTGGCCAATGCTGGCAGCTTTGAGACCCGGGCGGTCAGCAGGGCAAACGATAGCACTGAGTCGATTATGGGTAATAGCGATAGGGCTAATGATAGCCCGCCGCCTGGCATCGTCAAGAAGGTGGAAGTCTTGGTTACTAGGAGTTGAGGATGACGGCAATCGTTTGGGAGGTTTGTGTTGGAATATACCATTAATCAAGTAATGCAGTAGATAATATCTGGCAGCTGCCAAGTTAATCCCTTTGTCCCGTATACCTTAACTGTCTGAGCACCTGAGAAACAACAAGTGCCACTCACTGACTATCCAATGCACAACCGAAAGCTCGCTCGACTCTGCAGCACGATGTGTGAAGGTATACAATACTAAAACGCTGGTGGAAACATAAGGTAAACCAACCAAGCCATAACAGACACCAAAAATACAATAAAACTCGCAGAAAGCCGTCGATGAGCACCCCAATAACGCCAATCCCAACCAGTGCAAGTGTTTTCTTTTGCCTCTCTCCTCCATATATATATGCCAATGAGTACCTAAAACGACAGCTTAAACGAACTAGTAATCAACGAACCTAGTCGTACTTAGATATCATGTGTTGTTGTTTAATACCCCCCTCTTCTTCACTCTTCATTCATTCTTGCTCAGGGAAGACAGGCTTCCCCGCATCAACCAGGATTTGCTCATCAATCTTCTTATCCACATCGGGCCCCCACTCGACACGCTTCCACGTCGTGATGCGCGCCTCGTTCATGTCGAAATCAAAGACGCGTATCTTGCGGTGGAAGCCGCCGTAGCCCGCGTAGCCGCCGAACCCGGCCGCGCCGGCGTGACACATCCAGAGCGCGGGTTTGCCCTCTGCCGTCGTGGACAAGCCGCAGAATTCGTTTACGTGGTCGCTGTGTGGTTGGGAGCGGGGGTTAGATTAGGACTTAGGAGCATGTAAGGCGGGTTGTGTTTTGGGTTTCTACTTACTGTCCACAACTGACCATCACCACACCCTCGTCCACCAGCGCGTCATGAAATCCCGAGTTATAAACCGGCGCCGTGCTCGGCTCCAGCCAAGCGCCCACACGCGGTATGTCGGCGTCCCGGTACTCGGGTAAGGGGATGTGGATGAAGGCCACGTCCATATGCATGTGCGTGTACTCCTTGTGCTTCTTCTTGAGGCCCTGCGCCGTGCTGCGGAACCAGTCGATCTGGTTCTTCTTGATCCAGTCGTAGCCGGGAAACTTGCGCTCGTTGGGCGAGTAGGCGTGCGTGTCGAGCAGGTAGACCGTGATGGCTGAGTGACCCGAGCCGCCGCGGGCCAGCACCTCAATGTAGTAGTTGCCCACCCCGTCAATCTCGGCCGGGCCGGCCCGCGAGAGCGAGTACGGAAGCGTCTCGATCAGCTCCATTTGCGCGGCGCGCGACATGGAGCCCTCGTCGTCGTGGTTGCCAAAGATGGAGACGTATGGAATCTTGTGCTTGATTAGGAGCTGCGCGTATTTGAAGATTGCCTGGCGACGGTGTTAGCGAAATATGCTTCGTTCGTGAGTTCGAGCACGTACCGATTGCGCATCCGGCGCAGTGTCTCCATTCACCTGATCTCCGCTGAGAACGACCAGGTTGGGCCGCTCCTCCTCGAGCATTTTGGCAACAAAATCCAGCGTTCTCGGGTCGGCCTCGCACTTGCCCCCGTTCCAATCCTCAGGCAACGCATCCCGGCAATGGCCCACCCCTGTGCTCAGATGCAGATCGGCGAGCTGCATGATCTTGAACCGTCCATTCTCGCCGATTCTCAGCACGGGCTTGACTGGCTCCTGCGCGACCCCCCTCCTGATGGTGATGTGGGCAGCCGGCACGTTGGAGCCGGTATCCAGCAACAGCGGCGTGCCCGTGATGGCCCACCCGGGCCTCGCCTCGACGGCATCGTCCCCAAAGAGCACGTCCACGGCCGTGACGGCGTTTTTGGAGTCGCTAGCCCCCCTCTTATTCGACCTCTTGATCCACAGCCCCGCAGGCCTCGCCTCCCACTTTTCCTGCCCCTTTCCCCCTTTCTCGTTCGCCCCAGGGTTCAGCCTCCCCACGGCCAGGTCGATGACAACCTTGTCATCGGCCGTCAGCTCCTCTTCCCGCTTGTGCTGCACGTGGAGGTAGGCGCTCGAGAACAAGCCTTTCCCCAGGTACAGGTCCTTGTCGATGCGGTGCCAGACGGCAGGGTCCAGCTTGCAGCTGGAGAAGACGTTAAGGGTGGAACATTGCCTGAGGGCAACGTCGGTAATGACCAGTCCAGCATGGTGAGTGGGCAGGTACTCGTGTATGGCGTTGGGCAGGACGCGGAAGTTGCGGTCGAGGAAGAAAAGGACAATAAAGGTAAAGAGGGCGGCAGTCGTCGTTTGGACTATCGTTCGGACAATGCGTCGCGTCATGGTGCCGATTCGATATGGCAAGGATGAATGATGCGAGGTCGATGGGCCCTAGTGCCTAGAGCATCACCGAGCATCCACCGCGCTCGTCCACCCTGTCTAAGCAGCAGTTCGACGTACGAGAGAGTCTCGCCAGGTTTCGATTCTTCGATCGTTCGTTCGTCCTCGAGATCTACCTCAGTCGAAAGCGTAAATGAGCAGAAGACAGCCGCTGGTCTCTGTCGAACAAGGCTCGCACGAGATGCAGCACAATGCCCATCTTAGACCATGTCACGGACACGGCAAGCAAGGAATCAGACCTGTGCTTTTGCTATGGATAGCGCCAAGTTTAGCGGCCCGTTTGCGTAGAGGAGCCAACCTGGAAGGGGACGGGAGCCTCGAGTGTCGCTCTGGTTCTGTCTCTTTGGGCCTCTAGCTTTGTTTGGTGAGACGAAGAAATCCGCTAAATCGTGCTGAAGTCGAGAACTTGAACGGCCTGGGCCAGTGGGTCGCGACGCCAAGATCCGGCTTGTGCGCTCGCGACGGCCCCGCCAATCCGGGGAAGGGGTCTTGCCAAGAGAGGAATGGTCGCTACGGCGTAACTAACAGTGGACCTCCTTGGCAGCCCAATCTCACAATACTCACTTCATACGATCTTACCCCGACATAGAAGCTTTAATAAGTGTAAACGCACGCAAATTATCATATATGCTCCTCTAGGTGTAGGTTTGAGGTGCGAGGAAAAATGAGGAGAAAAGAGAAAACAAAAACATACAACACCAGGGATTCGCTGGTCGTCACCGACCCAACTACTAATCTGGCCCTTACTGGTTTATCTAGGGGAGAGCGGACGGGATCCCGAGCTTCCCAGTAGGTATGGTCGTATGTCACTGTGGACAGTGTAAAAGCGGTCTATAAGAGAGTTAATGAGTTGGACTTCGGAGCAAGAGGGTGTCAGAATGGTTCATCGTCAGTACAGAGTATCGGTGGCCATTTCTCAAGAATATCCGCCATCTACACACAAGACAAAATGTTTGGAATACACTCCAAAGAGTTACAATTAATGCTACCGCCTCATCATTCGTAACAATACCGCTAGCGATATGTACATACATGCATGCATCCTTCCTTGCCAGCCAGCCAGCCAGCCTGCTGGATAGACTTGTTGGGGTATCTTTCAGAACATTCTCTCGTCAACGTCAACAGCATCGCCTCTCGGGTTCAGGTTGGCCATAACCTTCCAACACACCCGTCACTACCCAACACCCAAAACGCCGGTCGTGCACACTCATAACCCCATTCGCCATCAATCCAAAACGTAATAAGTCGCTGGCAACAGCGTCCTCGCCAGCCATCCCAATAATCCAAACAAAATATCCCAAATCCAACCTAGCCCAACCAGTGGGATTAGGTTCTATTCGCACTCGCCGCTGTCAATGCATCCCCACCAACCCCGTTGTGCTGGTTTGCCAGAGTGTGGCAGGCAGCAAAACCGGCGGTTCGAGTGCAGCAAAACCGACCCATTGCCTCATTATTAAGCCCAAGCTTTCCACTCCCAGTATTAGGTAGGTAATGCATGTAATGTAGCCTCCACAGGAGTAACGCGAAAGAAGGGAAACGAAAAAGGAAAGGAGAAGTGGAAAAGCCCTGTAAAGACTGCGCCGTTCTGTTGTAACCGGCCATATCGGACTGAACAGGAGCGTTGAGCATCCCCCTCTTTGCTAAGTGTCATGCCATATTACACCGTCGGGCTTGCGCCCTCTTGGTCTTGCTGATTTTGTTTGCGCATGTATAATTCCTTGGACCCTTAAATGCTCCATGAAAATCGTGTGACCAGGAAATGCGAATCTAATGGAGCCGGATAGGTTGAGATGCGGAAGATGGGGGTCGATTAGTGAGGGAGCAATGTCCCGGTTCAGATGCTTGCAACGCGCGCCCTCCCATCCGGCGCTCGCGCATGGCATACCATCAGCTTGAGGCTCGTGCCCCATTCCTCGCACTCAGCGAGCAGCGCCTTGTCGCTCCACATGCTGGATCGTGAACCCGCGCTGATGCCGGGAACCGCAGCGCCTTCGTAACAACGTGTGTACCACCAGCGGCCAACCCTGGCAACTGACTTGGTGATGCTTTCGTCCGCTACCGGCCCCTCGTCATTGATCATTTCCGGAAGGCTGCGCTCATCCTTCGTGGGTTTGCCCCTGCTGGCAGCGCCCGTCGAGCTCCTCTTCCCCTCGCCTACGCCTGTCTCGCTACCAGATGACCGGGCAACGATGCTGGCGACAGGGACGCCAACCCGGCATGTCTTGATATCTGTGAACCCCCTCCTGCCAATCAACCGTAGGATGAGATCAGACGCTGGCCCGAGGCTAGTGTCCGGGGCTCTTGCGTGAATGCGCTCCTTGAGACGGCGTACCGCGCGGCGGCCGCGATTACCCATATTGTTCAAATCCACATCAAGGATTGAGAGCTCGATGAAGCCTCCGGGTTTCAACACTCGCCGTGCTTCAGAGATGATATTGCGGTAATGCGACTCTGGAGCTGCAGCCGGAAAGCGGTAAACTACAGCTGTGAAGCTTTGAGCTCCAAACGGAAACTTGGTTGTGTGGGAAGGATACTCGATCTGGTGGTGGTTCGGAGGGGTGAGAGGGAAGGCGGATGAGTTTCTGTGTTCAGCCGAGAGAGGCTGGCGGGGCGATAGATTGAAAAACGTCGCCTCCGGATATGTTTCGGCAGCATAGAAAGACCAGTCATCGTTCCCAAGACCGTCGACCACAAGTATTGAGGGTCGCTTGAGTGAACCAACGACAGAGACCAATCCATCCCGCACGGGGCTGAAGAGAACATGTCCGAATGTAAGCCACTTGCTGACAGTCATGGAGCCCACCCGCAGGTTAACCTGGGATATCGGTGAAGCGTCCTCCGAGCCCTGGCTGCTGCCACTCGCATCTGACCGTCGAGTTTGGTGACCAGACGGAGAAGTCCCGTCCTGATTCGGAGGTTCTGCTTCCTCTACTTGCTTGCCGACATCAGAGCTACGGAGCTGCTCATTATGGCTGCTAGAGGTGTCTTGAACGGAGGCTAGCGAGTGTTGGGCCGGATCGCTGTCAAGCATTCGCCTGACCTCCTCAATCATGTCCGAGCCGCAGATGCTCGACGACGGCTGCTCTATACCTGAGCGTAGGGCTTGCACTATGCTCGGCAAGGGAGGAGGACTGAGCGTCGGTGACTCCATAGAAGGTTCGATTAGATTGGCGTGGTCGTGCGAAGCCAACTGCAAGGGGAGCGGTCTCGGCAAGGATGGCTGTTCGAATGTCGCTAGCTGAACAGTGTCCTCTCCAAGAAGATCGTTATACTCATCCCAGATCTCGTCATCGGCAAGAGGTGCGTTTGGTGAGGGAACGATGGCAGTGGCATCTGCATACGCTATAAGGCCACCGGAGCTGCTAGAGGACGTTGTCGTGGTGCATTGAGAGTCCTTCCGGGGCGGAAAGGAGAGAAATTCCTGTGGGGCGGCGGTAGAGGTCGGGGGTGGTAGTCTCGGTATGCCATAAATCAAAGCTGATATATTAGAATCGTACGCAGCCTCTGTTCTCTCGAATGCAGGCTCCGGCGTGGACGGCTTAGGAGGGCTTGGTCCTTTTGCCACCGAATCCGGGTCGCGAGGATCGGGCTTCTTGGGAGGTGCCTGTATGCTGAGTCTATGGAACGGTCTCGAAAAGCTCTTGGGAGAAGTTTGCTCAGCCCTGGCGCTAACCACCTTGGGAATGCGGCCGACTTGAGGGAGCCTGCTGGGTCGACCAGAAACCTGACGTGGAGGTGCCGGTTGCTTGCCTGGATTCGGCACTTGCTCGGTTACAGCGCTCGCTTGGGGGATGGGTGAGGGCCTGGTCAGAAGCGTGGGAACCGTGACAGCCCGCTTTGGGTTCAGTGAATGCTGGCTGACGCCAGGGTCGAATCCTGCCAAGTCCGCTGGCTTAGATTCTTGAGTCACGGAACGCCGTCTAGGTTCTGTCTCTCTGGGTGGAGGTTTTTGAGGAGGGGTCTCGGTGCCCTTGGCTTCGCGAAGCAGCTCTTCCAGATCGGGCGTCCCGGCATCGTCTTGCTCTGATGAGTCCATCATTGTGTAAAACGCCATGGGCTTGTTCTGCACAACTTTGACAGTTGCGGCCACCGTCTTGGCTGCCTCCTTTTTCTCAGCAGCAGGCTGGGTGTGGGACCGACTAAAGAGATTCCACTTGCGGGGGGAGCGAGCTCGTTTCAAGAGCTTCTTCGACCCAGATGAGCCAGCCACGGTTGTTGATTGCTGGCTGGGAAATGTGGGTTCTGCCAGAGGATCGATTGTAGAGTCGATAGAGTTGATGCTCGCATCCAGGCTCGTCACAGAGGGTGAGACAACCCGAGACCGGGTTGCGATGGGCGTTGGCAGTCGTGGGAGTTCCTGTCCACCAGACTTCAGCCGCTGCATTGACCGCCTAAGAGCTAAGGTAGGCTTCATGGCGAGAGCGTCGGATTCGCTGCTCTCAGAAGGCCTACGACTGCTTAGCGAAGGTGTCTGCGTAACGTCGCGGGGGAAAGGTGACGGCCACAGTGTGCCGCGGGCGGCTTCCCTAGGTGACAATGACAACTGAGAGCTGTTGTGAGACTCGACGCTGGGTCTCCTCAAAGTTGAGCTCTGGTTACTTGTGGTGCGTGTCAAGTCCGAGCTCGTATTCCTGTTCTCAACGACTTCCCCGCCAGCAATAATAACCGGCGCCATCCGCTCCATCAAGAAGGGATCGTAAGACTGGCTGCTGCTCAAGCTTTCCTGCGAGGACATAGTCCCCGGGATCACACGAGCCGTGTTTGCCACGCTACTGCTCCTCCGGCGCACTGAGCCTAGTCGGCCATAACCCTCATGGCCTGTTCCTGCTGCGGGCCCTTTCCTGGTGGCCTTCTCTTTTTTATCCGACTGGGTGGATGACTCTGGCGCGGTTTTTGTCCGTCTTCCAAAGAGGGGAAACCGAGCTCTGAAAGTCGACACCGACACGCCTGGGCTTGGAGTTCGAATGCCCCTCCCAGGCTCTTGTTTCGATGCTTCAGCCACCTCGCCAGTAGTAGCAGCTCTGGGCGCAGGGTCGAGTTCTCTTGCGGGTACTCGTCTCGGGGCTTGGGCTGACCCGTCAGAAATAGCCGGTGAAGGGGCTAGCCGGTTGGCAGGGCCGGGGGCTAAGAAACTGCTTTGTCGTCTCTCGGAGAGCGATGTTGAGGACAGGTTGCTCTGAATGACTGGGATGGGATGGTCCAACTGGGTGTGGAGGTCGAGCGTTCCCTCACGACTGGGTCGAACGGGCGGTGTTGGCTTGTGTGAAGCGGCGGGCTGTGCAACCTGAGTAGGCCGCGGTCGAGAATAAGAGGCGGCTTTGGCTGACGAAGACAACACTCCATGCGGTCTATCACTCCCGGAGCGGGTCTGGGAGGCGGCGGGTTCTTGATCGCGGCTCTCCTTCGATTTGTGCGACGATTTCCGAGGCGGAGGATTTGGGGGTGATGCCGACCTCTTACCTTTCTTCTTCTCTTTGGTATTACCATCGGCGCGGACCGTCGAGTTGGACGAGGACGATGTTGACAACTCTCTTACAGCGGCCAGACCCTGTGGATCAGCGCTTAGAGATGCAGCTTCATTCGATATGCTCCCCCCTCTCCTTCGAGTCACCGGAGGACGCGCCAAAGCCGGATCCGCATGTCGGAATCTGAACCCTGGCGGAGGGATACGCAATGGGACCACCAGTCCCGGGGATTGCGACGACACAGATGTTGGTGTGGTGTCTCGGCTGTATGGACCGGGACCTGGTGATTCCGACCACCTTGTTGACGGGCTCCCGCTGAAGGCACTGAGTTGACTGCTCGTTCCGGAGAAGAGAGGCGTGGGCGGAGGCAGGTCGTGTGTCGCAATTCGGTATGGAACATTGAAACCGGGGCCCTCGTCCTGAGCAGGCAGCTGGGAATCTCGGTACCTGTCTAACTCGGGGTATATTGTCACGGCCTGCGCCCTTGTCCTGGGAATCTCTACCTGTTGTGCTACTCGAATTTCCAGGGGACTCTGGGTCAGCTCGCGGTCAAGAGGGGAGATGGCGTCTAGAGGCGTCTGCGAACGCGGATTTGAATCGGTAGAGCCGGTTCCCGTCGAGTTGTTTCGAGACTCGTTGCGGGAGCAGCCTGCGTCCTGGGATAGTCCTGATCGCTTTCGCCTCAGGACATTTCGCGGCTTTAAGCTAGGAGCTGGGAGCCTGCTCGAGGCTGGGATGGATGAAGCTGGACCGTTGACTCCAGCTATGGCCAAACTGCTTGTACTTCCGATCGAGGTTCGGAACTGTGCCGGCTGACCAACACGCGGCTGCTCCAGCTGGCTGTCAGAGGGGCGACGATGGGAAAGAGGCTGCGGCAATCGGCTGGACAGAGCTGGCTGGGGAATGGCCCGCCCGGGCTGTCGGTTCGGTTCGGCCTTCTTTCCATCATTCCAAGGGAGTTTGAACTTGACCTCTCCGTTCGGGGCGCCCAGGTTCCTAGCTCCAGTGTCACCCGACCAGCCGAAGGTGTGCGGTCCCGGCCGCTTCGAAGCCATCGTTTTCCTTTATTTTCTGGCTGAAGTCCGAGTGTCTCGGTCATAATCACCACGGCTCACTAGTGCACAACATGAAGGGCGGCCCAAGAAAAGATACACAGTGTCTCTGGTACATCGGTTAGCACACATATCAGAGCCGGTGGCGAATGGAGACGGGAACAACCTCTCGTCGGGCGTCGTTGCGGCCTGCGGTCCCCGAAAATGACGATCCGGCTTCGCCGTAGCGGGAATGCTCCACTGGGTTTGGTATATGGCCTTGAGTTCAACCCCGGCTCATCCAGCGCTTGAAGGGGCGAGGCGGTTATGTATTAGGGTCGGCCCATCCAGTGGCCTGATGGCTCGGAATTGTAGTCCCCCCTAAACAACGGTAGGGAGTAAAAATTATCAGGAAGAAGCGAAGAAAAGCCAGAACAGACAAAAGAGAGAAAAGCAGACGTGAGTCTAACGAGCCTCTGGGACTGGACCAGAGTACAGTTATCAATCACGGCTAGTCTAGTACAGATTGGTGTAAGAGGGTGTGTAGTGCAAGCCCACGCACATGGGTTGCGAGGGTGGGGAGATGGAGGGGGTCAGCAAGCGCTAGGCCAGTGACCTTTGGCGATCTCTTCACGTAGACCGCGCAAAAACTGATGCGGACTGAAAAGGGGGGGGAGGAAACAAGCTAACCAAGCAAGAAAAGCGGGATGAGATGCCTAGATCGCGAGCGGCAAAAGGGCAAACGGTCGACTGGAAACGACGCTGGGCTACCGATATGTATCACAGAGAGAGTGAGAGTGAGAGAGCGAGGGAAACCATATGACTGTAACTAGATATTAACTAAGCGGCGAAAAGATACCTGGGGTACAAGATGATGCTCCCAACATTCCCATATCTTGGATATGAGTGGCGTAGCCATCTTTGCCCAAGCATATTGCTGCGGCCTCAATGGCCTCGACGACGGATTGTCGCTCGGCAAAGTCAGGTGGCCTTGACGCGGAAGGCCCGGCCGAGAAAGCGCCTGGATTGGGTCTCCTAAGAAAAGATGAGCGGTGGGTGGGCCTCTCAATCCAATCACTAACTTGGTGCGGAAATGCGCAAACGCAGACGAAGCCATTGACGGGCGAGGCGAGGCGAGCCATGCAGGCTGCTGTGTGGTTCGAGGCAACCAGCGGCATCAGCGAAAGCGGTGCGAATGGAAAACAAGCGCGGTGGAGCTGGGCGGAAGGCGACGTGAGTGGAGTGGAGCCATGAAAAAAGCGGGGATCCAAGGTGTGCACCCGCCCCACCAACTGGTCCCTCCTTCCCCAGTGCCGTCTTCGCGAACCCTTCAGGCCCTGTCGTTCCCTTGTGAGGCGCTGGTCTCCACTGGGAGAAGCTGCACTGCGCCGCTATGCGAGAAAGACGAGCCCTGGGAATTGCATGAGTACATGTCCTATGAGGGCTCAGAAGGCGTAGTTTGCCGTACCATTGGGCAGCATTCGCTCAGAACCCAGTCGATTTCCCGCTACATAAGTTGGTTCCCTCAGAACCCCTCAAGAAGGTCTCCGATCTTCTCGGCTCAGGATCCGGAACTCGTGGACTATATTCTTTAACCTATACCCTCTATTCGTATCCCCCTAGCGGCGGTACGTAACGCTGATCCAAGAAACAGGCGATTCTTTCTCTGATGCTTTTCTGTACGTAGTTATCTCTGTATACGGATATATAGGCCGGGATAGTATGACAAGCGGTTAAGAACAAGCTAGCGGCCCGCCACCTCCACCTCGTGCCTGAAGGAACCATGGATCAGGTGAACCGGTGTACGTGGACACCGTAAGTTGGGGGCAAAGATCTCGGATAATGGCGACGGTCTGACACTTACCTACTTGTCTCTAATATTCACAGCCGTTGGCAGCTCTGAGTCAACAAGGACCTAGCCAGCTGCTGTGGCTGCCAGGGCCATCTCGACGACTACATTAGGTGGCCGGCATCAGGGCACCCATGTTCGGCTCCTCTTGTGGATACGGAAGACAGAAATGTAAGCACCTTAGCTGAACCATGTTAAAGACTCAAAGAGTCCATTGCCAGTGGCGAATGAGCTGGCTAATAAGATCAAAAGCCCTCTGCCCCCCGCTACCCAGGACGTATAAGTCCCGCGACGACTCTGCTGAGAGAGGGGAGAACTTCGTACACCGGTCTCAGGACCCGGTTTTAGCAGATACGAGGCAAGATGCTATAGCATGTACGGACAAAGATATAAGTGTAAGAATCACAAGATGCTTCGTCCCCTCCCCGCCTCGCAAATTCTATACCTAGCAGTCAAGCCAAGGAAGCAGAGCCGCCCCGTGCTTGTCCTGGTTGGTCGAACAGAGATGGGACTTCTCGGCGGCTATCTCCAGATTGTGCTTCATTTTTTTCTCATTGGCTAGAATATCAGGTTTTAGAGCCAATCATTGATTCTGAATGGCGAGCCGGCGCTTGCGATCAGACAGCCAAGATGAGAAGAATGACCCCTTTCAGGAAAATACCGTTTCAAGAGCGGGTTGCGTGACGGGCTGCACCTCTTCTCAATCACCCCAACTGGTTCTCTGAGCGCTGCTTATCCAGATGGATGTCTCTTGGAGGGGTTCGTTCACTTGCCCAACGCCGGATTGACCTTGGCTTGCTGCATGCTGCAATGCATGTCTCAGCCTGTCCTGCGAACCATCTGTCGGATGCTCGGGCTCCCTGGCGGAGGGTGTGTCGCGGGCCTACTCCGAGAGGTTGATCGACACACAGTGGAGTATAACACTCCCGTGATATCTGCGATGGTCCAAGACAAAAGGTTGCCCGGTGCTGCAGGTCCCAGTGTCTGCAGGCCTATAACGCAGAAATCCAACTCACAACCACTGGGCGACAGCCATGCACAGCTGGACACGCGCGGTGAAGCATACATACTTCGTACATGGACTGGAATGCTGCAGGATTGCATTGGCGATCCTGGCGCGCAGCAGCAAGGCGGATTCGAAGATGCCATCTTCTCTGTCCTTTTGTTCAGGTACAGAGAAGCCAGTCAGGCCGACGCCGGGCAAATTCTCAATCTCAAGAACGTTTACCAGGTATGTGGCGAGTCCGTCACCAAGACTGTTAGCCGTAATTGTCCAAAATCTGCACTTCGCCACAGACCCCGTCTATACCTGCCTGATTATGCGGCCAGCCCTGTGCTGTCGCCGATTCCGATAGATGAGGCTGGTGACGTGGCATCAACGGTTTCCATATTCCATCAATGGATGCTTCTGAAGAGTTTTGCCAGAAGGCGACTGCTGATCTACGTGTAAATTCGAAGGTTGTTTGAGGTCGTTGAGGTCGTTTGCTACCGTTTTGGACAGAAAGCACTACCACAGTTTGTGGTCGTCTGTCGGTAAACCCTGATCTTGTCAACTGCCCCGCAGACCCGCCAAGCCTGCTATGACAGGGGTGGCCGACTTAGCAGGGATCCTTCGAGGCCCAATTGGTGGGACGAACGACGCCCCGGCTAGCAGGATCTGCCTTCCCTTCCCGGGAGCCCTCCTCGCCTCGCTCTTTCTCAGTAACGTGATTGCGAGATGGTGTGAGTGCAATTATCATCGTCAAATATCTTCTTATCTCCCTCGTAATAGTGTACTGTACAGTACATACATGTCCTCTCTCCTGGCTATCCTGTTACACCTAGATACCTTAGTTGGTGATGCTGCTCTGCGACCAACATAAATAGTCGGCTGCATACGGATACTCGTACAGTTTACCTGTGGTAAAAACGGCAAATCCCGATCCCGTCTGCTTGGTTCGCGGGACTCCACTCCCTGATAGCTGGGAACTCTGCCACCACCAACCGCAGCCAACAGCCAACAGAATGTGCATCGCGCAGCCAACAGAATTCATCCGGGCCATCCTCATGCGCATGGCATACATATCATAGGTTTACCTATGGGTATTCATGCTTGAGTGTGGCGGGAACTTACTCAGCTGAACAGGCTTCTCCTCCGCCCACCCTACCCCCGACGACTCCAATCCCGTCGATGAGTCTGACGTTGTCGACGGCCGATGATGCTTCTCACGTGCGCTACTCTGTGGTCAACGCCGACGATCAGCCCCTGCGCTTAAGCCTCTTCTATCCTCCCTATAGGACTCTTAAGAATCAAGACGTCTGTGGTCCTTACCTGCCGGCTGGAAGATAGTATCGCTCACGAAGCCGGAGGCTGGCTGGGTGTAAGGGACTTCCTTCGCTACTGGCTCGTAGATTTCTTCATGCCATTCCTCCCCGCGAATTGACTTCCGTTTTTCTTGTTCTCTGACTTCTCCGAACAACGCCAAACAACTGTGTTCCGAGAGATGGCAGCTGATTCTCGTTAGCTCAGATTGAAGTGCTGATTCCTGGACGAATTCTTGGGCCTCATGCCACGCTAACTTTCCCTCTTTCGTGCACCATCACAGGGCTCTGATAAGATCAGCCCGACTCTAGTGCTGCAGGACAACCAGTAGTCTCCGGAGACCCGAACGAGCATGTCTCCCTTCCTCACCTAGCCGGCAATCATCGAAGGGCTTTTGCTAAAAAAAATGTCACAAGCGATGGCTCACGATTTCGGTCAGATATGGCTAAGTCTTTCTCCGTACTTCTCCGCCTCAGCGACACCCCACTGCCCGGACTACTGTCTGCACCTCGCTTCCTCAGCCGCTGTCTTGCATATACGCTGCCCAGTGAGCCGCCTGCGGTGAGGAATGAGGATAGACGCATCGCGGACTGTCTACGAATGAGATGGCACGCCTGGCCTGGCTTGGGATGTAAGATTCCAGGCTAGCCGTCCCATGCTGATCGGAGACGCGTCTACAGGCCAATCCATATGATCTCCGCCAGTCCTGAATCGACCAGTCCTTGGGCCATCCTCTTAATCAGGAGTGCTTGTTGCCCCGAGTTTACCACAGGTAAAGTGACCGCAGCTATTCATGCGAAAGCTGGTCTGTGGTCTCCAACCTGCCCTTAAACCCGTCCTGTCACATACCACTCACATACGAGATCGGGACTCGTCTTTTGAATCCGAGGAGTGGGCATGTTATCCTGACAGCAGAGGCAGCTAGGGACACCGCAAGCACTCAACGGACCTCTAACTCTTGATGAAGCGCCGTCAGCTGCTAGAGCGTAAGTTGTGCAGATAGCCCAGCCGCCATGGTGGGATTCGACCTTATCGTGTACACAGCAAGAGGTCTTGACTTCAACCCCTGACCAAAGGTGTTCATCCACGGCCAACTCAAGATTGCCTCTCACCCACTCATCATCGGTCTCCAGCTGGGGAGGAAAGAACTGCGGGAATAGGCTGGGTATTGCTGAAACTGTTGACTGGCACGCTCCCCGCATTCAAGAACCTCCTTTCTGGCCAACCTAGCGTAGGACAGCCACTCGGCCAGCTCTGGAAAGCCTCCTGAACGGATCGAAAGTAAAAAGCGAGTGGAACAGAGGGAAAAGCAGCGCCCGGTACGCCGTACCTGAGAGAAACCAAGCTTTAGCAATCCCCCTTCCGGTCCAATGCCCTGTTCTGACACCCTATCTTTGCATCACGAAAGGCACTGATTGTTTGAGCAATGAACGGGGTGCTATAAATACAGATTCTCGAGTCTCTTCCTCCTCCGGCCCTGCGCACTGAAGCTGTTGTGTAAAGCCTCCCTGACCCTGGCATAATCATCCTCATTGAGCCTCAGAAATACGTTTGAGCCGGGCCCGTAGTAGACAAGAGCCAGTTATATGCACCAGGACCAAATCCGGGCTCGGGGTCATACATCGCAAGACGGCAAGGAACAACCGCGGCGCAGCCTCAGAAGTGAGCAGTCCACGGCCTGTGTCAGTCCCAGAGACGAAGGGAGAGGGGCGCCCAAGGGTTCAGCAAGCAGCAAAGTGGCGACAACCCGCTCAAGAAGCGAACCTCTTCGCCCTCGCCTCCATCTTGGCCTTTTCAGCCGGGTCAACAGTGACAGGCTTGGATTCCTTGTTGCCCTTTTGCCCGCCCCCGCGGCCCTGGTTCTGACCTCCTCCTCTGCCGCCACCTCGACGGCGACCACCACCACCACCCCGTTGACGGTTCCGTCCCCCACCACTTCTACCACCTCCCCCTTCACCGTGATTGCTCCGCTTACTGGCGCGCGCATTCTCGCCGGCCTCGTCCTCCTTGTTTTCTTTGTCTTTGTCGCCGTCACCTCCGCGCCCACGCTTGCGGGGGCCGCGTTCAGGCAGCGCGCTGTCTATCATGGCGACCTGGTCGTTGGCCACGCCGAAACGGGCGGCGCGCGCGGCCTTCTTGGCCTCCTCAGACTCCGGGTCGATGCCGAACCGCGCGGCACGGGCGGCGCGCTTCTCGGCTTCCGTCTTGGCGTCAGTCGGGGGCAGGTTCTGAGTGAAGAGGGGCGCGGCGGGAGCAGCAGTAGCGGCGGGCGCCTCCTCGTCGGTCTCGTTGGCAGCGGCTGGTGTGGCGGTTGTTTCGGGCTTTTTTTCGTCGGAGGCGGTGGCGGCTCCGTCGACCTTCTTCTCGGGAACCGCAGGAGTCGCCTTGTCGGCGGCCGGCTTCTCGGCCGTCGCATCCTTCTTGTCCTTGTTCAACGCCGGGAGGTCGTCGTCATCGTAGTCAATCTCATCCTCTGCAGCGGCCGGCTTGCTGGAGTCTGGCGGGCTTCAGGTCAGCGGGATTGCACATCTTGGTTTGATTTCTGGTACGTGGCGCCCTCCAAAAGTGCCAGAGAGTTTGCGGAGCAGTCGGAATGAGTCGCAGCAGATCGCGCGCAATGATAAGACAAGACTACAGCCACAGATGGCCGCGATGCAAGGTGAGACACAAACAAAAAGAAAAGAAATAACGTGTCGCTCATGGAGTCGCCGCGGGCGCATCGCGGAGGAAGCAACTGCAGTGGGCATGATGAATGAGGGAAACGCTTACCGGCCTGCGGCTCGGGATTGCTGGCCGCCTGCTGCTTATCGTTCTCTTGGAGGCGGGCAATCAGGTCGGCCTTGTTTCCAGTGTGAGGAAGGCCCCGTTCGCCGAGCAGCTTCTTGAGCTCGGGAACCTTCATCGAACTGTAGTCGGCCATGGCGAAGAGTATACCGCGGCGCTGAACGTCGCAGCGCGCAACAAGTGGCGGAAGAGACGATATAGACTTGGCGAGCTTTGGTGTCGCGCAATTCCAGAAGAGCGAGTCGAGATCAGTTGTTCTTTGATGTCGATGTTTTTGTCGGTGTTGTTGCTGTCCTTTGTTGTCCAGATAGCTGGCGCCGAGAACTGACCTTATGGATACCGTATTTGCCTTTGTTTGAACTGAAATGTCAATAGGCGCGCAAAGAACGCGTCGTTTGGTTGGATGGATAAGGTTAGGTACGGTACTGCAACAATTCCAGAGAGGCGCGGGAATCCAGAGCACCCAAACCCCTGTCGGCCAGCCAATGGTCGGCGAGATGAGCATCAAAGGGTTAGGGTTGTGGCCTGAAGACTGACTGCTCGATTAAGGTACTTACTCGAGTGGTACACATCAAAGCTCCCAGGCCAAGAGCCCCAGCGTACCATATTTAAGATACAAGCACATGTGGAGGATTTCCTAATTTTAACATGATTGATATTATTTGATATTGGATACCTCGCCTGGAAAAGCACGGGGACGACTTTGCAATAAGTACCTAGGTAGCTTATACCCCTATGTAGTACCTCCGTACCAACGGATGAACTTCGTACTTGAACAGCTCCACAAGTCGACGGGTATGAGAATTTGTTAGGTGAAGAGCCGTAATGAATCATTAACGTCTTTGGTAATGGCCTACCAACCATATGTACAGTACACCTAGCCTGCTGGTTGAGTCGACAGACAAGACCGTGCCATCACCATCATCTCAAGCTGTATCGATACTCTTCAGGGAATCTATCGGTATTAGCAACTATTGTTTCGCTCTAAACCACCCTGCAAGACAATCACTAACCAGCCATAGCAGCGCCGCTCTATCATCTCCGACATGGGTATAATCCGTAGAACTTGAAAACGGTGAAAGCCTGGCCGAGGAGAGGAACCCCCGAGGAGCAAAGAGACAAAGACAGACTGACAAAGGGAATTGAGAAAACAATGAAATGGGGTCAGAAAAAAATGCAAGGGGTCGACCCATCTCCGCGTCCAGTGCTCCTCTTGAATTCACAGCCCAGTCTCCAGCTACGAAAAGCACCTGCGCCCAATCATGGCCCGTTTCCACAACCCACCCAAATGCCTCTCCCATTTCTCCCCCCTACGAGTCCTTCCCTGCGTAGGCTGCTGGCAGTGGGCCTCCTAGCCCATCATCAGCCCCGGCACCTCCGAGGTCACCATGCCCATGATCCAATTCGCCTGCTGCATACTCTTGCATTGGAAGCACCACTTGGTCACCTTTCCAGCGACTGCCCCGTTCCGGGGAGCAACACCGACATTCCCCTCCTCGTCTCTCAGATTCTCCCACACACTACACATGACCCCTTTGGAGCCTAGCATGCTAAAGCACTTGGACCCGAGCACCGCATCTAGCAGGATCAGGGGCTTGTCCTTGTCGCTGCCGCTCTTCTTGGTCGCGTGCGTGACGATGATCCGCTTCTCAAGTCCGTGATAAAGCGACAGCTCCTGTCGGACCCCTGGCGGCGGCCGCGTAATGTGCAGAATGCAGTCGCCCTTGTCGAGCCATCGGTTGTTTTGGACGTTCAGGTGGCAGCGGATCTCGAGCGGGCGATCAGGGGAGAAGGGCTTCGCAAGCCCGTTGCTCCAGCGGCTGCCCGAGCCGGACAGCGAGGCCGACACGCTCCGCGGAGGCGTTGAGGCGCCGCCGCCGCTTGAAGACGCGCTCGACGTGTAGAGGCTACCGCCGCCCGCCCCGACGGACCCAGGCCGCGACTGCTTATCAACGGTGGATTCATCAATGTTGAAGGCTGTGTTACCACCGCCCATTAACCGCCGGAGGAAGCTGCCCGCCGAGATGGTCGTGGAGATGCTCCCCTGCGATACGCTCGGCGCCCGCGTCGACGCGCGGTAGCTATTCTTGCGTCCGAACCAGGTCCGTCGACGGCTCGAGCTGTCGTCATCTGCGCTGCCGTCACCTACCATTGGCTGCGCCTGTCCAAACGAACGGAACCGTGCCTCCTCGCTGAGTTGGATGTATCTGGCGTTGTTCAGACGGCTCAGGTGGACCGCTTCGTAAAGATTCTTAGCCTCGGCCTGTGTTGCTGCTCGGAATCTGAACATGCATCCCTCAATCTTCAGCCGCGATTCTGGGGATGCTGGGCTGCGCACTTCGAGATCCAGGGCCGTGCTGCGTCGAATCATCACCACTGGAGTCAAAACCAGTCCGACTAGTGGCAAGACGCTCCCAGCATCCTTGTTTGTGTTATCTACCTCGGACGTGCCCGATGACTGCAACGGGTACGCTTGGTGATTGGAACTCCGCTCGCTTAGCTCGTGTACCTCCATGAAGCCGGGACGAATGATTATGGATGCCGGTTCGCCCTGGCTGATATCTTTCCATACTCCCTTCCTACTAAACCAGTAGGAGACGGATGCAATGAACCTCTGCGCAGGTTGAGCGGGTTTTGTACTGTTTCCCCCTTGAGGTTCAACCTGCGAGGCGGAGTTGGACGGCGTGAGACTATTGTCTGAAACAACCGAATCATTTGCGGCTATGTCCGGCTGCTTGATGCTATAGCCTGGAATGGTGTCAGGTACTTCATCTTCATCTAGCTCGTCGCTGGAAGACTGGGACGAGTCGGAGTCGTCGCTCAGGGATGTTGAACTGTCAGACGAGATGTCGGATGGATGGTATTCATGCTTGAGCGGAGATGACATTCGGCGCTTTACTCTGGTATGTGGGCTGACATCAACGGGAGGCGTGAAAATGCCTGGACTATTCGAGCCGAGAGTACGGTGGATAGGCGGTGGAGGAGCTCCATCCTCACGATAAGGTCTTGAATTAGGAGGCGGTCTTGAAGCCTTCACAGGCTCATGAGAGGGGCTGTTCCATGGGGGCAGGCTTCGACCTTCATCCAGGCAGCTATGAGAATAAGTTTCTCGAGTGGGCGTGGGCATCCTATCTGGCGAGATGGTGGCACAAGGATCTGGTGACGGTGAAGTTGGTGTAGAAGGAGGAAGTGGCTTTGGGTGGTATCGAGATGGGGTCCTGGACTGCTCGACCCCTGGTGACTCCAAACCAGGCGTGCTAAGCCTGCTTTCACCAAGCGGAATATCGATACCGTCCGATTTTGGCGACGTTGCCTCTGGGATCATGGTGGTGGGTGTCCGACCCACGGCGGGCGGCACCGGATGACTGCCAAGAACTGACATCCAGTAGTCTAGCTGTTCTTCACTGTTCGATGATAGCTTGAGGAGCTCAAACCATTCGTTTCCATTGTGTGTGCCGCGTACCATGACGACCAAGGACTGTTCAACATCGCTTTTCCGGGCGGATATGTTCGAGGCTGGTACCGGAGGGAATAATAGCCATGATCGAGCGTCGTCTCCAATTTGCCTGATGAGAATGTCTCCCTGGTCGGCGGGGACACTCGGATTGTCTCTATAGATCAACTCAACCTGACATTCTAGCCTCTGGCCGGTTGAATGATGCAAATCGAGGGCGAAGACATCCAAGGCAACGACCTGACGCATCTGATTGACTAAGACGCCACTGAGCGGTAGAAGGTTTCTCAAGTCTCGGCAGCGGGTCGTGTCAGTGCTGTTCGCATCTTCATCGGTCATGCGGGCGGTCTCCTCTTTGTGTCTCTTGCGGGCCTTCTCCTGAAGAGTCTCGAAAACTGCGAGGAGATTCTCTGCCTCCGGAGCTCCGGTGACTGCGACGGCAGCCTTGACATTGGAGATCAGCATAAGTTTGGCGAAGTATGGAACAGCAGACAAGACACTTACCTTTAGGAATTTGGTCATCCATTTGACCCTGATCAGGGGCCGTTTCAGAAGGTACGCGACATCCACTCGCTCCCCATTTTCTCCCACCACATCGCCATCCTCATTTAAAGGAAGTGCATTTAGCAGCGAGTCATCGTCGTTGAAACGGCCAGATTTTGGAGCGAGATTGATAATCAAACCCTGAAAGCCGAGTTGCCAGACGTCCAGGTAGTGTTCATAGGCCTGGGAGACAGCCTCAAGCCAAGTCAGAAGCTGATTGATATCCGAGAGTGGCGCTCGTTGGTGGAACTGTTTTAGCTTTTCGAGCGCCATGCCCATGTTGACCACAGACTTGGCCGTCGCGTCTGCATCCCTGCCTGGCCCGTTGCGCGTGGCAAGTCCACCCCGAAGAACATCTTTCAAAAGCACCGGAACGACGCCATCGACGAGAGTTTTCAGTTCCCTTCCGTAGAAGTGTTCATCATTGGCAAATTCCTCAAGCAGCTCATCTGCCTGGCTCCTATTGGCCCTGCTGGCCCTGCTAGCCCTGCTGGGCCTGCGGTGCAGGCTCCGCGACGATTTTATGCTCTTCGAGCTTCTCGGTGGGATTAGCTGGCCGTCGTCTGGCAGTGACAGGACGGATACGAGGTCTGAATGTTTGGTGAGACGCCGCTTGAGACCAGACTTTTGGCTCCTCTGTCGGGGAATATCAGTAGTCTGGGTGAAGGCGGTTGTCTGAGTGACTGTTGTTTCGGACACGGTGGAGATCGTCTCGGAACCGGCTGTGATGCGAGACTCTTCCGACACAATAGTCGACAGCTCGTGCGCACCGGTAGTCGGCGGTCTATTTCGTAAAGGGCCATGGCTGGACAGCTCAGAGGAGAGAGTAGAGTCGTACGTAGATGAGTAACTAGGAGACGGCGGCCTCCTGATTCTGTCCGTAGATCGTCGCCGTTCATCGGTTGACTCCCAGTCGTCCTCCGCATAGTCGCCTTCGTCCTCATAGTCTGTCTCACAGCTGGGATATACTGTGGGTGGTAGCTTGTGACCGCCAGACTCGCCCCGGAAAGCCTCTTTCAGCAGATCTCGGAACGGCTTTTTCCCCCCTGACTTGGTTGGGGATGGTGCGGTCCTGGTTGCCCGCCTTCTCTTCAAGCCGGTCGTTGGGGTAACAGGGCTTTTCGGTTTTCTGGGGGTGGCACCATCATCTTCCTGCTGTTGCTCAGCTGTCTCTCGGGGCTCGGGTTTCTTCGCCGGTGCGGGACTGACTGTTTCTCTTTGCCGACTTCCAGATGGGGACCGCGATGTTGGCCGCTTCCCGCTATTCAGCGCCTGTCCCCGGGATTCTGGAGTTGGCTGCCTATCGCATACCTGATCCTTGACAATGGGTTCTACGAAGGGATCGACCGTATCATTCAGCCAGGACTCTATACTCTGCGGCTGATTTGCCGCGGCCGGTCTGGGAGGCTCAACCCGTTCTTGGATGATCTCTTTGGCACCAGTCACAACTTTTTTGAGCACCTTTGGCATCGCCTTGAAGCTCGGGTTCCGTTGAGTTTTCGGCTTTTTCGTCCCGTGCCTCGCTTCTGCCCCCAGGGGCAAATCAAGAACACTAAACGCTGAATACCCAAATGGAATATCCGCAAGCGACTTGTTTCCCAATACAGTCGGCGGGACTCTCTCGGATTCGTTGTCTGACCCCTCACGTTCAGGATTGACAGGCGTCGCCGGATAATCTGAGCGTTGGTCATCGGCCGGGCTAGCTCTCTGTATGATGGGACTAGGACTGGGTGCCCGTCTCGAGCGACGGCGAGAGACCTTCCTCTTCGTTGGAGTGTCAAGCTCAGTCTCATTCTCCTCGATGACCTCAATCACGTTATCAGAAGAACCACCTCGCCGGCTGCTTGGAAGGCTAGAGTCCCTCCCTACAAATGTCGGTCTGGATGATGCGGACCGAAGAGGTAACTCATCGGCAGATCTCTGAGACCCGAGGCAAGTTTCAATTCCGTCACCCGGTGACGGGCTGTCAATCGGCCGCACTCGGATTCCGTCATCCGGAAGCTTGCTTTTCATGGGACGTACCCTGATCCCATCGTCTGGCACTCCGCTTTCCATGGGCCGTACTCGGATTCCATCATCATCAGTGCGGTCGCTTTTTCGCACTGAGGATAATCGGATGCTGTCATCTGTATCCGACGTTGGCTTCCTTGGCTTAATCGGCTTAACTCTGATGCCATCATTTACTCGGGCCTTGGGCGTTGCCCGTTCTTCTGCACAAGATTCCACCGTGCTCGGAATATCTTCTTCGATGGTAATTGTTCCGTCGGCCTTTTCATGCCGAGAGTGTTTCACCCGGGGCGGTTCAGTAATTTCAACTCTCTCGACCCAGTCTTTGATCTTGCTCTGTACAGATGGATTCTGTGTTGTTTTTTGCAGGAAGTCCTTCGGTATTGGAGCTGGGCTTTTGTCTGTCCTCAGTTTCGGAGAGTTGGCGGGAGGCGGGCTCTTCCCCTTCCTACGCTTCATCCAATTATCGTCACTAACGATTCTCCTCTTGGGGGCGTCTTTGGCGGCTCGCGGCTCCTTAGACGCAAGCGCCGGTCCGGGACCTGCCTTGTCTCGCTTCGTATCGTCACCAGTCTGAGCATCGTGGTTTTCCTTGTCCTCCTCCTTTTCCTCCTCCACGTCGTCCCTCACCTCGGCTTTCTCAGCCTTAACTTTCTTCTTCTTGGGCTTTTGCCGCATCTTGATTCGCACTCGGTCCTCCTCAGTCACACTCTCGGCCGCGACATGTAGGGCAACATCGGTCGGCTCACTTCGCACGTCCTCAGCGCACGGCACCCCTCCCCCTTGTTCCTTCATGGCGGCTGCACTGGCCTTTTGCCATGCTTTTACTCGATCCTTTACGCCTCCTGGTTGCTGAAGCCTGCGAACTGCAGCCTCGCGCATCTCCCGGCGTAGTTCTTCCCGCACATTCGCCGCATCTGCCGCCATGCTTTTGCGCCGTTGCTTCAAGGCATCTCGTTGGGCTGCTTGGCGAGCCGGCGAGGGACGACCGAGCAGGAAGTCGGCCAGCAGAGTTGGCTCAGTCTTCTTCTTCTGCGGCGAGCCGTGACCGGCGGCAGCGGGAGCGCTCTTGGGCGTGGTGGCGGCCTGGGCCGAAGGTCGTCTATTTCCTGGCGTCGTAGGTACGCCATGTTTGGCGGCCGAGGTTCGTCTCGGAGTCTCTGGGTTCGGAGGAGGTATCTCATCTTGCTTTGCCGGTGACATGGTTCTGGAGAACAGGCACAAGATGGAACCAAGTTAGCTATCCTCATTCTTCTCAACCCTAGCAACGATTCTGACATGGGCACGAGGTCTGGAGCTGGAATTAAATTCTTTTGTCGATCGAAGCAACATCCAAGTCGATCTCAAGTGCCGTGCGCAAGGGCAATCAGATGCTGTATAGTCCCTGACTGGGCTGACGTTTTGGGGGTAGTCAACAAACAAAAACCACGGAAACGGTCTTAACCCACCTTTCTTACCTAGGTGAGCTGCATACTGGTGATCTGCGGTCCAGATCCGAATCTGCACCACACCAGGCAGATCAGAACCCAAATGACAGCCCTGCGTAATGTGATGAGCTGAAGCTGCTCATGAGCACCGTATGTTGTTGGTGTGAGGCCCGGAAGCTAGGGAGATGGTGCGCAGCCAAGAGCCGTTAAAGAAAGCAGTGACGGCGGTATGGGTAGATGCACTGGGGTTGGAGATATCAGAGGTGCACTAGGTGAGTCGGGATGTTGCAGGAGACTCAAGTCACTCAAGTTGCGCCAAGTAAGTAGCAGTGTATGAGATGCAGCGAAGAATCAAAAAAGAGTGGAAGATTGAAATGAAGAACTGTCAACAGAAAGAGTTGCTTGGGGTCCACGACTCGAGTGAAAACCTGCGCCGCCTGCACTCTCGGTCCAAAACAAGCCAGAAAAAGGCCATCAGAAATGGCAAGCTGAAGCTTGCTGAAGGGCGCCGCAGGCTGCGCCAATGACGATAAACAATGGATGGAACATAAACAAATCGAGGGTTTCCACTTTTCCTCAACATCAGCACCCTGTTCTTTTGGTCCGAAGCCTCCCGGACCCGAGCGGGGCCATGTGGGCCAATGGAAGGCTGGAGCTCAGCCCACCAAGATCTTCCGTCCAACCTGTCAGCTGCCCACACCAGCAAGTGCGCATCGGCGCAGGCCTCCTTCCGATTGCCAGATCTCAAGCTAGTAAGGTAATCATCAGCAGGCTCGCAAGGCAGCCCAGGTGATTGCCTCCTGCTACGAAGGTGGGATGTGATTTCAATTGATAACGTCTGTGCTTGGGCCAATCTCGCGCCAGAGGCATTCGCTGACTGACAATCAGATAAGGATCTTTGAGCGCTTGAAGAAGTTTACCGTCTCAACACCAGTGGGCCCAGGGCGCGGCCCGCCGCGCTCTGACATCACTGATGAATTCCTTGTGGAGATCTTCACTAGGGCTGCTGGTAAGTTACGGTCACCTGTGTACAGTACATACTGTGGTACTGTGTAGATACATATGGCCAGCCCCTCCTGACACGATTTTGATCTCTGCTTCTCGAAAAGTCTGCAGACAGTACAGACGAGTATCCCACATATGTGGTGCACTCTGTTCGAGGCCCAGATAGACACACATTTACTGGCAACATCCCTGGCTTTGCCCTTTGTAGGAGCCACAAGTATAAAACCAGGTATGGAGCTCTGTAAGACGCCCCCAGAGACGGTGTACCTAATATCAAAGAGAGACGGCTCCGTTCTTGGGACGGATCTTGAAATCCATATGTAAGGCTGAGTCTGTGTATGTACTACCGTATAATCTCGACGAAGTGAACAACTTCTACTGCACGCACTATCTCAGTAACCAATCCTAAGCTTGTGTTCTGCAGTGCGCTTCAACCTTGCTGATGCGATGCGAACTCGAAGTTAGGGTTTGAAGTGGGTGGAAGTTCGATTAGAGACATCGCTTGGCTTAGTCTATGCACCCTAGGAATGTAGCACATGAGAAGGATGAGAATCCAAGTAGGAGGGGGCCGCGAGCAGAACAGCCACGTTCTCCAATTGTAAGCCAATTACGGAGTACAAGACGACCAGGTACATTATATACACTAGTAAGGGTGCCCTCCTGATCCGCCCATCGATGCAACGTAACTGTTATACGAG
This sequence comes from Canariomyces notabilis, assembly GCF_033297395.1. NCBI lineage: Eukaryota > Fungi > Ascomycota > Sordariomycetes > Sordariales > Chaetomiaceae > Canariomyces > Canariomyces notabilis. The sequence continues at coordinate 1,234,556 of NW_027041827.1, forward strand.
TACAATACAGGAAACCCAGAAACAGAACGAGGCAGAATCAAGCAATTTATACTTCGTATGATGGCGTCGAATCATCTGTGTTCAATGCATGGCCTTGCCAGAACCTTCAGCAGGCAGGGCAAATCGAACCCTCTTCTTTGGCTTTGCAGCCGGAATGTCTACCGCTCCCGCCCTCGCAACGATATCATCCTCCCCGTCCTCAATTATCTCGACGTTTAGCTCCTCCTGGGTTTCTTCCTCGATGGACCATACATCCGGGCTTGGCTCACGCCACGCATGCGGCGATAGACGCATTGGTGTAGTCGTAGAACGTCTAATCTGAACACTGGCTTTTCCTGAAGCCGCCGCAGGTTTAAGGGCGGGTCGGGTCATGGCGCGCCCTCTGTTTGACGCATGCGAGGAAGGTTGAAACGCCAGCGGAAGAGGGGCATCCATGGCACTGGCTCCTTGCTTCGAGGAGGCCTTCAGCTTTCCATGGGCAAGGCCTTTGAGACGACGAGAGAGGGCTAAGGGCCCAGAAGGCTTGATCGCCGCAGCCGCCTCCAAATAGTCGTCTTGTTCGTCCGGCGTTGCGGACATGCTATAATCCAAGTCTGGGGTTGCTGGAGACCTTGGTGGTGTAGGCGGCCGGGGCGGAGGACGGCTCAACCCTTCCAGGCTGGATGGACTGACGCTCCTCACAATCAGTGGCGGGTGTTTGACATCTTCAATTCCGGCGTCAAACTCCATATCAAAGTCCATGCCCTCCCCATCCTCCCCATAAGAGGAAACAGTCGGCGTCAGAAAATAGGTAAGAGGGTCCTCGCCCATCCTGGCTAGATCCAGCTCCTCGATCTCCGTATCGTCAACTCCAATGGTGGGGTGAAGGAACATCTGCGTGGGCGCCCAGGATTCTTTTCGAGGATGTGGTCCAGGTGGTTTTGGCATTGGCATCCTATCGTCTACCCAACCTGAGATGCTAGGTAGCCGGTGCACAGGACGGCGACAGGATTGCTCAAGTATCCAAATGTTCCAGAAGTAAAAGCAGCGGGCATGAGGCAGGTGCTGGAACTAAATAAGTGCAGCCTGATGGCCGCAAAGAACAGCCACTGTCGCCGGTCTAGCCGGCTCAAACTAATCAAACGAGCGTCGAAGAGCGGAAAGCTCAGTGTCCCTTAAAGCTGTCAGACTGGACGAGAGAAAATGAAGAGTGTAAGCTGCGCGGCCAGCTGAGAACGGCCATGCTGATGAAGATATGTGCATGCTCAGGAAGCACACTTAGGCTCCTGCTGCCCCCGGCTTCCCACCATCAGCTTGGAAAGGGCTGTTATGGTCACCACCTCGGCCAAGTCACCGGTCAGCGAGTTGACTAGTCTCAATTTTTTGCGGGGCAATATCAAGGCTGCCCTCCAACTTGAGGACGTGTGTGTGAGTGGGCCAGACAGTTGCTGCACCATTGCGCCATGTTAGAGGAATGTTCTAAGGACCAAACGCACATCGCGACCAAATGTGCGTCACGGGCGGGAATAGACGACAGAATGGTGCCCAAGATATCCTTGATATGGGTGGTTTTGATCAACGGCTCGGGGGACGATCGATCTCCCTTAAGAGAGTTCCATGGGAAATCCGGGTGCATGTCGGCACTAACACGTCGTGTGACGGAGCCTAGCGGGCTTAGCTGAGACCTTCGCTGAGAAAGGCAACCACCTGCTCCGACATCTGACTGTCTGCTGCGCCATCGAAGAGACACCAACCTTGCCGAAGCAGCCGATGAATGCTTCAGTGCTCGCTGTATGCAATCAAGTTAGAGCACGAGCAAGGTCATACTGCTCACCGCAGTGTGTGTTGGATGGGAGAAACGACCAACTGCCGGTCAATTCAACTTAGGGGAGGCCATCCATGGAAGTCAAGATGTACTGTACCTGCATCGTGCGGGCAAGCAGCATCCAAGCAGATGTTCAGGCTGCCACTACCACCATCCTTCCAGCGGGTCACAACGAAGCAGCTCATGTCGCGGATGAAGGGAAGTGGAAGGACCGCGATGCCTCGAGAGCTCCGAAAAATTCCGGAGGGCCAAAATCACCTTGGAGAAGCAAGCGCGCCAATGGATCTGGCATACGCTAAAGTAGGTACTCGGTTCAAAGTTCAAGTTCGGCCTGGAAGTTGTTTGTTAATGCACTTCGTTCTGTTTGAAGATTTCAAAGTGATCGACAAATGCTCGAACCTCGATACTCCGCCCCACTTGACCTACCTTTTTATGGTATAGTGCGAAAGCTAGAACTCCAGCTACTGTGTGGTACATCAGACTTGGCCTCGACTTCTCTCCCAAGACAGGGCTGCGAGTATCAAACAGTCCTATGCGTATCCGTATCATCCTTCGACTTCAATACAAACTGAATACTTAGTAGCTTTCGAAACCTCGGCGCTTGGTGCAAAAGGGTAGTGAGCTAAGATCGATGCTTCGAAATTACCTATGCATTTCTATACTCTACATTTTGTTCCGCTTGAAGTACCGGGCTAACCAACAAACCAGGCGTGGACTTTTAATCTACCGGTAGTGCCTGGCGTTACCTAACGTCGGGTTAACGCAGTTGCTGCCAGTGACTCCTGAAGACTGGAGGTGTCTGGACTGCAGGCAGCTCTTGAAGCCTGTCCTGTGAGTGGCCGGTGGCCCACTCCTCAGCGCGATGACGCATCGCCATGCACGCATCGCGACTGCCTACCTCCTAGTACCTAGGTGGTAGTGTACACTCTGGTTCGGGCACCTTCGCACTGTCGATCTTTCGTCGATCCACACGCGAGGGAACCTCAGAGCCATTCTAGCGTTCGACTACACTATTTTAAAGGTGCCTCGGCTGCCCGCCAGAGGACGTCATTGCTACAGGCCAACGAGAGTTTGCAAAGAGTTCTTGGATCTGTCTCAAGTTTTCCAGGCTCTGGAGAAACCACCAGCTATGGAATCGACAGGCGCATCCGGAACCTCCTCCTCGCATCCTCTTCCCGTCCGCATAGTCACCCTAAACATTCGTTATGCCACAGAGCGCCCTGATCCTGGAGAGGAGCCATGGCGGATCCGTTGCCCAAAGCTCTGCGCGCAGTTGAGGTTCATTACTTTAGGACACGATTCGGTGTTTGTGTGTCTCCAGGAAGTCTTGCACTCTCAGCTCAACGACGTCCAAGCATGCTTGGGCCCGTCGTGGGGTCATATTGGGCAGGGGCGCGAGGACGGGAAACAGGCCGGGGAGTACTCTCCGATCTTCTTTCGGACCGACCGCTGGCTGTGCGAGAACAGCAGGACATACTGGCTGTCAGAAACACCGGACATACCATCTAAAGGCTGGGATGCTGCCTTGGAACGCATTGTAACGATAGGGTCGTTCCGCCATAAGGAAACCGAGACCGCTGCCGTTGTTATGAGCACCCATCTTGATCACCAAGGCGAGGTCGCCCGTGAGCAAAGCGCTCGATTGCTGCTCCAACTCGCGAGGACATGGGTTATCGGCAGAGAAGTCCCTGCCCCTTTATTCCTGGGCGGTGACCTTAACAGCACGCCAGACGGTGGTGCGTACAAGGTGTTGACTGAGCCAGGCGAGGGCATGAAGGATATATCCACTCTCGTCCCGGAGCATTTCAAGTACGGCAACCAGGAGATAACCTATACTTCCTTCGGAGAGCAAGGAGAGGAACCCAAACAGATAGATTTCCTCTTTGTCCTGAACCCGGAAAGACTGAATTTCCTGGGGTTCAGCATTTTGGCCAACCAGTTCGACGACCAGATTTACCTTTCGGACCATAGGCCGGTGGTTGTGGACCTAGAGATCCCTTGTCCCAGCGGCCAGATGACGCGATCTTGATCTCCGTTCAGGAGCCAACTTGAAGTTCTTGCAGTTTTTCTGGGAGGTCTACCTTGAGACGCTTTCGCTCGCTTCTCCAATGCAGAAATATACAACCGGTTACGAGCCTCGGTTCAGTGCTGCACGGGGAGTCTGGATGCATCCGCTAGATTGAGAGAGTAGCCAACATTCTGCTCCTGATGATGCAGATGGGCATACGCCGAACGAAACCTATCCATGTTTTCAAGGGGAAGCGCCAGGTACGTTGGTCATCCTCTGAGACCAATGTAGACGAAGTCGACCTCGCCCACACAGCATAGTCATACATTAGGTATCCCAGGGATCTTGCATCAAAACTCTGGGTCCATCTGAGACTTGCACCTTCGGGCTCTTTCGGCCCTCAGGAAGGCTGGGTCTCTGGGACGCCCTCAACGGCCCGTGAGGCCGGGCCATGTCCCCGCCGCTGCAGCTCCCGCTCACCCCATCGGCCTGGTTCGAGGGAAAGAAAAAGCAACAAACTTATATAGTATGTACTTGGCGAAGAGCTAGATTTGCTAGGATGTCACGGGACCAAGTGAACGAGCTTCATGCAGCATGCATGAAGCTTCTCCGAAGGAGTGGACAACGTCCCGCACCGCATCAGCATCGCTTCTTCTCTGTCTCCTGTAAAGGGCCCCAGTATTGATCCCGCTATTAATGCACAGGATGCAGAGAATCACCAGATCAACTTTGAATTGGTGCAAGGGGCACCCCACAATACAGATTCGACCCAACGCTCTGCGGCAGCAAGCGGCCTGCTTGAGAATCTACGAGAGCATTCGGCCGGCCTGCGACCGGCAGCCAACATCAGCCACTCAATAGAGCACTTTGATATTGGCAATGCGGCATGACATGCAGCTTCTCGTGCGGTTGCGACGACCAGAAAGACCATTGTAGCCGCAGCTTGCCCAATCAATATAGAGACTTCTCCGCATGGCGTACTTTTGTTTCGTCGCAGGAGAAGAGCGTGCTAAGTTCCCCCGACTCCATCAGTCAAGTCAGATACCGCTTCAGCCGGACTGGAGGGTATAACGCCGGAAGCATTGGTGCTCGCTACTCGACACAAAACCCACTGAGGCCAATGGGGATTAGACAAACTTTTGACCGGACACAAACTGCTACATGCGAAGACTGCTCGCTTCCCGTGTCACACATATGGGACGTTGAGCACCCTGGGACTTTTCGATCGAAAGCCATCTTGCTATGAAATATCGGCGGCGTATAGGATTTTGAATGCCCTCAACTGGTGATCGGAGGTTCCTAGCAACCTATCCATGGATATGCAGAGGATAGGCCTTGGCGCAGAAGATCAGAATATCTGACAGGCATCGCTGCTGTAGTCAAGCGAACAATGATGAAGAGCGGCCTGTCTGGAAAGGCGATATCATCGGCGGTCTGGGCAGCAGCATGGTGGCAGCATGGGAGCCCACGGCCTATGACTGCACGACTACGACCGAAAGGGAAGCGTCCCGCAGTTTCACAGGAGGACTGGGCTTGTTGGCCCCTCGGACTGCCCTGAAAGACTCATCAGGCAGTATTTGGCTTGCAGAACAAGTCTGCATTCCATGCCCGACTGCCCAATGAGGACAACGGAGCTGCACAAGGCCACAAGCATACCCAGAATGGTGTGTTGGCGTGCTACTTGCCTACCGTTGCAGCGTTGCGAAGCCGCTGATTGTTCGACCTGCCCAAGGCAACATTCCAGGTTTCCATGGCGGTCCGCGGCTTAAGCCTCAAACTTAGCTATGTAGGTATGTAGAGTGCATAGTTATCCCCTGCGTCCATTTTTCAACCAAATACGGTTGTGATTCTAGACTGATTTTGATATATCGTCAACACAAAGGCTCACTCTATCGGAGCGCCGAATTCCGTGCTCCGTTGCCCGAGCGTAAGACCGTTGCGAGGTCGTTACTGTGCGATTGATACCCAAGAGTGAATCGGGCATTAAACTCGCAATATGGAGAGGGAAGTTACTGGGAAGGCAAATGGTCAGTGGTTCCCATTGTTCAATCGTCGCACGGGGTGCCTGGTTCAAGTTTTGTCAAGCTGCAGACCTGTTCCTTTTGCCGCCTCTTACTGAATGAGTGAGAGTGTTTAAAGCTGTCCAGGCCATTGCCATCCCAAGCTGCCCTGCAGCCCCACTCTATGATCCACTCTTGAGGCCTTAACACAAACATCAACCACACACATCATCCCAAGTTGCAGTCTGCCCCGGCAGCCGTCTTGCTTACACTGCTTCGTAAGAGGCTCGCCACAGGGTGCTGAGTACTGCGCAGCTCATCTTTGTCGAAATCTCGTCTGAACTGGGGCGTTTGATATCTAAGGTAGGAGGATACATTGTCGGTGTAAATCGTCTGTCCTCGGTCTCCCATTGTTCGGACTCACGCTACTTACCCGTTCGCCTCGCTTCTCCCCTGCTGAGGATCCGGCAGTTCATGGGTGTCTAGGTAGTGTCTAGCTCGCAGGTCTTGGATGAGTCTTGGGGGATCTCTGCATGGTTTGCAGGGTTGGACTTGGAGGAGCGGTCGTTCTTTCCAATGGCCTTTTCGGCTTCGCTCCCCCCACGCTCTTTGAGCAACACTCCCAGTAAATACTAGCCACCCGGCCAGTTAGCCGTCAGCCCGTACCGGTGCGTCGGCTGAGTGCTTGTTGAGCTTGGAGATCGAATCCTGCACGAACCAAGAGACGGGACCGTAGAGCTTGGGCGAGAGGGCTACTACCTAGAGGTGGTGCCAGTTTGTCACCCGGTCACTTCCCGCTTGCAGGGTTCCTTCTTTTTGTTTTCGTTATCGATAGGAGCGTCCCGGGGTCGCCCCTCCTCTGGGGACGGCTTCCCACACCCCTGTCCCGTCTCGTCCTGTCGTTGTCAGCGCTTCCCCAGCGCCTTGCTCCAGGCCCATTCCTCCACTGCCAGCGCACCCCCCGCACTGAATAAAACTCGTCACTGTCCCATTCCCCCATTCTTTTTTCGTGACAGCCAGACTACCACCTCTATCCCGCCCGACTGTCCCAGTGACCAAACTGACAACGTCCGGGGTTTGCAGGCGCCCTCGGAAGCCGAGCACCTCGCCAGCAGCTTCATTGGAATTTATCTGTCGTCGTCCGAAAGTCCTCTCCTCGAGCTGATAACACTGCTACCGCCGCCGATTGCTTTTGCAGCCCAACGACAACGGCATCTAGGCGTGTTCGCCAATTCACCGGTCGCCCTTTTGCCAGAGTGGCACCCCTTACTCGAAGCCCGAGGCATCATTGCCTCTTCTGTAACGACATACCCATCTGACTTCTGAGAAGTCTCAACTCCATTTCTTGACTGCGAGCAACTGCTCGTACCGCAATGTCCAGGCGGGGGGAACGACCAATAGTTGCGTCTGTCGAAGACGTTGATGAGAACGGGAACGTGGTAGAAGGAACCGATCGCTACGCATCCTCAGTCGCCCCAAGCAGCCCGGCAAAGGAACAACCGAACACTGGGCGAGCGAGAAATAAGGGCAGGAGAAGCTCCTCGTCGCCAATCACCACCAGCGCCCTCACCGACTCCGACTCTACCGTACACCCTCAAAGGGATTCGAAGAAGTCGAGCAAAGACCGGGACAAGTCTGTGTCCAAGAAGGCGCTCATGGCTGCTTCACGGCCTCCGGTGAAACATGCAAAGACGACGTCGAGCATTCCCAAGAGGGACGAAGCATCGTACTACGGCGTTGACCCTACTACCATTACTCCTGCCACCTCGCGTCCCCGAGCGCAGACTTCAAGACCATCGAGTTATTATGGCCCTTCGAGGCCACCCCCAGCGAATGCCAGGTTTTATGCAAACCAGCCGCCAACCCCCCTCATGACCGGGTCGTTGCCGCCTCATTCGTGGCTAGGGCCGGGCCCCCTGCCGCCGTATCCGCCGCCCTCACCGTCCCCCGTGATTATGCAACAGCCACCGCCGCCGCATCCCGATTACTTCACGCGCCCTCCAGAAGCTCGCCCTCTGGAAGCTCGCTTTGGATCTCTTGGATCTGTTCGGCCACAGTCCTCTATGGGATTTCGTCCATCTCGTGCCGCCATCGAGTATGACGACTACGAGACACCACCCGAGAGAACTCTAGCGCGGCGGCCATCAACGACTCGCAAGGTATCCAAGGGTGAGGCGGACAGGAAAACAATGCCTCCCCCGCCCAGGCCTGCCTCGGCTCGCCCAACTGCCTTAGCGTTCCGTCCACCTCCATCCACTTCCGCTAGGAGGACGGTGGGGTTTGAGGATCGCGATCCAGATGATGATGACCCTCTTTTCCGTGACCTTTCCCCACTTGCACCTGCGAGCTACGGCTATACACCGCCTATGCCGTTCCGGCCACGGCCAAGTTTTGGTGCGACAGAAGCCTCGTTTGATATCCACGACTTCCGCACCGAAGTAGCAGGGAAAGGCCATCGACGTCATTCATACTATGGTGGCCATTCTGCTTCTTCCGGAAGCGCATACGAGGAGAAGGTGCGCCAAGCTACACGCTATCAAGATGACGTTGCCGGTGGTTCTCAGCTGCCCCTAACGGCCGAAAGTCTCCGCAAGGCGGTCAGGAATGGCGGCAGCAGCAGGTCCACCAAGAGTTCTGGAAGCCATGACGAGAGCAGCGAGTATAGACAGTCGGCAACAACCCGGACGACTAGATCGAGCGCCAACAACGACGAAGATGTCACGATCCGGGTAAAGGGGAGCACGGTGCTCAAGCTTGGAAATGCAGAATTTCAGTGCCAGGACGGGGCTGAGATCAACATCAGCTCGAGGGGTGGCACCGCGGATATCCGGGCCAGTAGCGATCGGTCGAGCTACCTAGACCAGGACGATCGTCGAACACGAGTAGACATCCCATCCGCACGAGCGCGGGCGAGTTCTCGAGCGAGATCATATTCACGGAATTTCGCAAAATATGACGCTGGCTCGGATTATGACGCTTATGATTATCCTCAACCACTACCGCCGCCCTACCCTCCATACCCTTCTGCCTACTCATCACGACCGGATGACGGGTACTATGGCGGCGCGTTTTGAGATCCTTGCACGAGTACCCCAATAGGATTTCAAGTTCGGTGATGGCAATGCGACAACAACGATGATGAGATTGATGACGATGGGTCTCTGGACCCGCTGACGCTGAGCGATGACGATAATGACGTTGTTTATTTGTGTGCCAACTCTCTAATGTCTTTTTCTTTGGACTACATCTCAGCAAGCGATGGTTTTCATCTTTCCTGTTCATTGATCCTCTATTTTGTGCGGGCTATAGTGCCCAATTTTGCGGATAAGGGTGCTGGTCTATCTTGTTTTCTTTATACCACTTTGCTTCTTGTTCTCATTGTATCCTCGGTTCCTAAACAAGGAGGCTCTCAGTGTTGGGTCGAGTCTTGGCTTAGCGGGAGGACGGTCTATACCCCGAACCGGGACGGGAAAAGCAACCTGGCATTTATACCGACGATACTATTTGGACAGTTATTCTTCTGCTTTTCCCTTTGGCTTTGACGCTTCAGTATCCCTTGATTTGGGAGGTTTCTTGGGCGTGGGTGTAATCCCAGCCATGGTTCCTTGGTCCCTGTTTGTCGCTTACTTTAACTCATTGTCGCTGAGGGCAAGATTGATATATCCCTGCCGAACGTTTGTGTTCTTGAGGCGGATCCGGCTGCGCCAGACTGTCCTCTCTTCACATAGCCCCGTGTTTGAAGCCACAAAACCTGTTTCCGCATTCGCATCTGGATCGGTTGATTCATTCATGGCCGGCAGGAAGCACTTCCCCAAGATTAGGCGACAATAGATTATGACTTCGCGATTGAAGCTCACACTTCTTTATCTGGAATATCTACACAACACGGGCAACGACAACTCGGTCAAGGGGGTTCGACTCCCTCCGGTAGAGCTGGGTTGCGCCAGCCGAAAATCCTGGAGTTGAACCAAACCCCATGTGTGGGTGTTCGATATGTATGTCTACCTATTCATATATACGTCGACTTACTCGTCTCGGCAGCCCTTTCTCTCATATCTCTTAATAGGTCATAATAATAATAATGAAACCTTGTTTTACTTACAGCTGTTACCCACCCCACGAAGTACACATACTTGTTTTGGTGGAGATTTGCGGGCATGTCAGCCCGAGGCCCAAGCTGCCGGACATATTCGCTGGCAATGGTTTCCCACATTGCTCTGTGTTACAGACCACGGAGGTTCGTGATACACTTCCGAGACGATAAACGGGGGTGGACATTTGATAGCCATATCGCATATCCTACTTACTTTCATTGCCACGGTGTGGCGGCTCCCCAAAAGAGGGGTGGGAGGCGAGGCGGGAGCGAGGGTTCTCGACGAATAAGATGTGTAGCATATCCCAAGGGATGCCAGAGAACTTCGCAGATGGCGATCCAATACGACGTAGCAGGAAGGACTGGTCGATGAAAGCAAATGGACATGGAGACACACTGCCTAATGATGCTAACGCTAAGTTAGACGGCAGCTTTTGTCCTTGCCGCACATCCCCCAAACAGGAAGCCCATCACCCCGATACGTTTAGCTCATAACTTAGGTTCCGTTCTTCCGAACGGAGCGGCGAAACTGTTGGATATTCTCCAATAAATATACGGATGTGTAACTGGGGTAACGGCGTTCCAGACATGAAGTTGACGGCCAATTATTCTCTAACGCGCCGGCTTCTCAAGCGAAGGCGGGAAGAGAGGGGATTTATGCGTGTAAGGCCCTGCTCCAGACGACCACATTAGCATAACGCAAAGTTGGGCAACTTGGCCAATGTACCGAAAAATTCGCGTGCGCGGGAAAATCGCTCACGCCTTTCCTTTTTGGGCCATAATAATTGGCGCGACTTCGGGTACCCAGCGCTATAATGCGAAGTTGCCAAGAGGCAGTGTACCGCGCTAATGCAGGCCAAAATACCCACAGAACCTTCCCTCTATAGGCCTAGTTGCCAAGCTTCTCGCAGCAAAAGTCCGAAAAAACCACCCAAATACGCTAATGCCAATTGGAAAGCATTATGGGCAGCGCCCCAGCAGTACAATGGCTTGCCCTATGCCCACACACACTAGTGCTGCAGATCAGAAAGGTCACTTTCCAACTTTGCGTTATGATAATGTGGTGGTCTGGAGCAGGGCCTAAGTCGACGGAGCCGCTCCGTCGGAGCGGGTAGGAGGTTGCCTGCCTTACGGAGAAGTGGGGAAGGATAGAAAGGCTTGGCAGAGATGTGCCACCGGACTGGATACAACTTGGTTGCCTGGTCGTTGCCGGGCAGCGGTGAAGATGTTTACGTACGTCATCCCCAGAGAATAACCACAGTTGAACTGAAAAGTTAGTTACTTCTGTAAGTTGGTTAATTCCACAGAAACCTCATTTAAAACCGTTTCCTGCAGGGTAGGCAGTGATCAATGTTGATTGGGCAATCCACAAGGCTGTTGTTGGCTCCCCTGCCGCTGTTTTGGTCGTTTTCCCAGCCCCTCCAGCCCAGCCTCCCAGTTTCTGGGTCAACCACCACTGCTCCGTAATCAACAAGCAATCGTCTTCTCTCACCCTCCTAAGTTTAGGTTCCAATCTGGCGTCGGCTTTTGCGGTGGGTAGTCTGCATTCACCCATTACCTACGAATCCTAGAGCCTTCATGTTTCTTGTCACTGCACTGTCACCACAGCCAACCGCATCGATACGCACCAAACAAATCTGACTGCGTGAATCCAACTTACATCCCTCCGGCTGGTTGACCAGCCGGAAATACCCAAGAAAACGTGCGATTACTTCACTGTTTCTCCCGACAGGCCCAACCATACAAACGAAAAAAAAAACAACCATTCAACACCATGGCTCCTGCGATTGTCAGCAACATCCTCTCGCCCGTCCTTCGTGCGGCGCCTGATGCCATCTCTCTTGGACCATTGGGCGCGCGCTCTGTCCTGCTTGCGCGCGATCCGGCCGAGCCACAGAGGGATCCTCATTCGGGCGCGCTGCGTCCAGACGAAATCAATAACAACGCCGTTTTTGCCGTTTTCGGCCTCATTGGCGCCGGCTTCGTCATACTGGGCATCTGGTTCTTTTTCTGGGCCAAGAACGGCGGCTTCTACTTCAAGAAGAACGATTGGGAGGATTACAAGTCGACGGTGCTGCGACGCAAGGGGCCCAACGGCACCATCTATTCGAACGCGACGCCAAGCACCATCCTCGGCGGCGGCAGTGTCTACAAGGATGTCGATGACGGCACGACCACGACCGGCGACGACTTGACCACGGTTGTGAGCGCTACCACTGGCATCACGGGCATAACCGGAGGCGTGTCGGACATATTGGGCCGGGAGAAGCGGCGCAAGAAGCGCGAGCAGAAGGAGCGTGAGAAGGAGCGCCGCCGCGAGGAGAAGGCGCGTGAGAAGGAGAAGAAGAAATCGCGCCGCAAGGTCGGCCAGGACGGCGTGCTGGTCGACGAGGAGGCCGAGGCCGAAGCCAAGGAGCAGTTGCGCAGCTACCGTCACGAAAAGCCTGCCCGCGTGGGCGGCATCAACCGGGAGGCCGACGGGTCGACCTGGGACGGCTCCACAAACCCCAGCTGGTCAACAGCAAGCCCAAGCCATGCCAACGACAATGTCGCAGCGTCCACGGTTGAAAGCGGCAGCACCGTCACGTCGGAGCTCCTCAACAATCGCGAGCGCACGCCCACCAGCACGCCCACCAAGCAGAAAGACGGAAATGAGCGCTCGGGCGGCCGCATTCGTAAAGTCTATTCGACGGCGGACAAGAACGCGGTGCGCGAGAACGAGCGCATCCGGGCCGAGGCGCGCCGGCTGCAGGAAAAGGGCCGCGAGGCGTCGCGGATTCGTCGTGACTTTAGCTTCACGCGCGGCGCCGACGAGACGGTGGCGCTGCGCCGCATCGACGAGCAGACGGAAAGCGTCGTCAGCGGCGGGTCCTATGTCAGCGAGGTCACTGCGTCAACCAATGACAAGTCCCAATCGCGTGCACGCTCGCGTTCGAGGCATGGCGGCGGTGCCACCGACTCCCGCGTTCCGGGAAGTTGGGTCGAGAGCGAGGTCGGCAGCACGGATGTTGGTACCAAGGTGTACCAGCACCCACACCACATCCCGACGGCGTCCTCGGTGAGCGACTTTGCCTACACCGAGGAGAAGAGGAAGAAGAGGGGTGGTGCCGGGGCAAGAAGGCACCGCGGTGGGGGTGATGGGGACAGTAGCGTGGCTTGATGGCAATGAGTGATGAGGCTACATTTGTGAATCGTGGCGCTGTCGATGGGGGGAAATTGAGCAATGATAGGGTTTGTGTGAGATGGTTCGCGATCATGGGCTGGCGTTGGTGGTACAGTACGGGCGATCCCCATTTGTTGGTTGATGACGTCAATTATGGTATGGTCCTCACATTGATGAAGAGTACGATTTGCAGGAGACGATAGTACCGGTATGACTTCCACGTTGTACCTATGTAGGGTAAATAAACGCCATGCCTTCGCCATCGCCGGCGCATCTTGCTGCTACAAATGCTCTTCATCTTGTCGGAAAGCTCGGGATGGAATTGCCGCGCAGATGTGGCCTGTGTGAGTTTCCAGCGGCCCGGCTCAGAAGATTGCAAATAGGTCATGGAAGTTCTGCCATGCAACTTGTTCACCACTCTTCTTGGTTGGCTAGCCACATAATTACTCAGTGATAAAGTAGCCACCCGATAAGACTGGAAATCTGGAATGAAGTGGTTGTAGATAGGCACTGCACTGGATAAGGTTGTGGTGATTAAGGTTGTGGTGCTGGGTCAAGGTCTCCCTCCCTGCCCAAATGGTCCCGGACAATGGCGCGTACGCCGCGCACGCAGGCCCGAAGTCTATTCTCAGCCTCCAGAGTCGGGAACAAAGTCGGCCGTCCCAAAATCTCTTGAGAAATCGACGTTATGGTGTAGTTGGTGATAGCGACATGCGTGACCTGTATAAGAAGTATAGCTTTCAGAAAACTGCTGGGCGGTTATAGCGGCCAACGGTGTTGGAAACAACCAAAGAACCCAGCAAACCCGAAACAGATCGTCCTGCGTCCTGTCTTTGTTGGCCGACGGACAGCATTGCGAGCTACAGCTGGACCTGTGCCGCCCTGCTGTGCTAGTTCTGAAACTGGTTCAGCCCCTCCGCCCCGCTGAATTGAGGCGCCGCATTGAAGGGATGTGTCGTTGATTGTTATGCACCACGAACAAGCGCACCCAGGAGGGTCCGAGGGCAAAGAGAAATGCGATGGAAAGGTGGCTGAATCATTTGCAATCGGCGTCGGCGCTGCTGGAAACGTCGCCGATGACGGATGGGATGCCGAATATCTTTCTTGGGCCGTCACGACCAGCTTTACGGGACAGGTTGAAGGTTACAGTAGATCGGGGCCCAGGCAGCGTCATCCACTGGAGCAACCTTGTTCATGTCTTAGCTCACTGCTCAGGCACCCCCGCCACCCGATAAGTTAGTGCTCAATCGTGTTGCCGCCATGCCATTCCTGGGTTGCTGATAGCGTGCCAACTCCGCTAATCCCGTTTCTCCCGCTGGCCTGAGCTGCGGGCCAGGGCCCCCAATGCTGAAGCCATCGTCCAGCAACAAGAGCATTCAAGGGCACTCGATGGCATTCCATCCAACCTTCGCTTTCCTCCTTCATCTTTAGTAGTGCAGATCAAATACTGTGCGGTTTCCTTCCAAATACCTTTTGCTGACTATCTATTGCATCCCGTTAACCCTCTTCTGCTTCTCTTGTCTTTGACGCATCTCTATTCCGTATGAGCCGGTCGACGCCGTCCCTTTCCTCGCCGTTACTTTGCTTGCGTTCGTCATTCGTCATATCGGCGTTGTCCCCGCCAGCGTGACACACCAATGTCCTGATCGCCCACCTGACATACACCATACACCTTCAGCCAAGCGCACTTGCAGGCTCTCACGGGCTGGTAACCCAACCACACGCGATAAGCTCTACCATCGACGCACTCGATTACGATTTTCTTTTTCCGACCCTTGCCCTATCGCCCTCCTCATCATTACTTTCCAAACGCTCGAATTAGACAGCTCTCCTCACTTCGACTCGTGGGAAACGACGACGGAAATATTAACCGCCCCAAAGCCGCATCGCGGGTACCGCCAGGATTGTAGGAACGGGAAGGAAGAGAGTTTGGGGTTCTCAGGCCGTCACACGGCTTGGGCGGCGACCGCCCTCGATCGGTTCGCCCTTCCAACTCGGCGATTCACAAACAACGAGCGCCCCGGTCGGGTGCGCTAATCCTCCAAGATGGCCCGCTATAACCCGGGGCTGAACGGCGTCGTCATCGGCCTCTTATCATCATTTGGATCTGCTATCTTGATCCTCTGCATTTTCCTAGCGTTTTACTTCTTCAGATACACAGCGTCCGGACGCATATTTCTCGACCGCATCGGCCGGCCAGGTGAATACGATGATGAGCAGGCGTTTGCGCGGGACGAGGCCGAGGCCCTCGAGACTATGGATGATATGCAAAGGACAGAGTATTTAAGGGCCAAGGGTAGGCCACGCTCATCCCACACATAAGCTGTCTGCAGATGCTGACACGGCCGGGCAGCTTTCATCGCTGCGAACCCTCCCGAATCCGTGCAGACCGATATCTCACTGTCCCAGTACCTGGCCATCCAAGAAAAGGGCGTATCAGCATGGGAGTTCGAGCCGGAGCTAGAGATTGCAAACTGTTTTGTTGAAGCCCGGACCGAGATCGAGTTCTTCGATTCGGAGTGCACTGTGATGAGCAACCTGCCAGTTCCAAAGCAAAACGACGTTTACTACTGGGAAGCAAAAATCTACGACAAGCCCGAAAGCTCCTTGATAAGCATAGGCATGGCCACCAAGCCGTACCCGTTGTTCAGGTTACCCGGTAAGATGGCACCACCATCATGATTGCTATCCAGATTGATGCTAATCAATGTATAGGCTTCCACAAATACTCTGTGGCCTACTTGTCCAACGGCACACGACGCTACAATCAACCGTTCACAGCTACCCCTTATGGGCCACAGATCGTGCAGGGCGATGTCATCGGGGTTGGCTACCGTCCCCGGACTGGCACGATTTTCTTTACACGCAACGGCAGGAAATTGGAAGACGTGGTTCACGGACTGAAGTCGCAGAATTTCTTCCCTGCGGTCGGCGCAAACGGACCATGCGTTGTCCATGTCAATTTCGGCCAAGCTGGATTTGTCTTTATCGAGGCCAACGTGAAGAAGTGGGGCCTTGCGCCGATGACGGGCTCCTTGGCGCCGCCGCCGCCATATGGGTCAGAACAAGGGAGCATCCTTCTTGAAGCTGGGACCAAAGACGGCTTCACAAGCTCACAGGCTCGCGGTCACCGTCACAGCCATTCAGTCCAGTTGTACTCGAGACACGGCCACAACACATTGGATCCTGGCCATGCCCGCTCGAGGTCGGGGAACATACGCGTACTTTCCCCCACGAGCCCAGGGCCTCTCCGCAGCCCAACTGACATCTCGCTCGCCCACCTAGCGCCAACGGACGATTCTGGGGAAGCCAGCAGCAGCGCTGCAGCATTGGTGCTGGCCGCGAACGGCCCCAACCAGCCGTCCGTTATCCTCGGTGTAGATGACGCCAACAATCCTCCACCCCCCGAATACACCAGCCCTGAGCACTCAGATGCGGAGACGGAAAGCAGAAGAAATAGTAGTGATAGTGAGAACACGCCGTTGATCCATCTCACTAGGAGCCGTGGGGGGTCGTTAGCGACTGTGCGGGAGAGGGCAAACAGCGGCGCCAACAACAACAGGCCGTCACCCTCGCGGGGCCCGCCGAGCCCGCCGATTCCGAGCTATCAGGATGCTATCCAGCAAGGTGCGGGCCGGGAAAGGAGTGATAGTGCGAGGACCGTGAGGTCTGCGCGATGACGGTACGCGAGAAGTCGTGGTCTCTCTACGCGATGAAATGGAATTGTACCCCGTGGGGGACTGTGTGTGGGCATTCTCACAAGCAGGGTTGGTTGAATGCTCTAGGAATCTGCGAATGGGAGGTCGGACGCGCAGGATTGATACCATGGCGCATGGGTAAGGGTATCATGAGCAGGTTGTAACCACTTCTCATGCTCGGCAACAGCTGTCCTAAAAGACTTGGCTTTTTTTTCTTTTCTTCTCCTCGGAAGCGGTGTCTGGAGTAAGGGTGGGCGGTCCATAGGTTGATATCTTTTGCGGGAACGTGCTATACCAATGAAGAGACGTATATATGTGCGCGCCTTTTTTCTAGTGGTGAGCTTGAAAACCCGCCGCTGTTTTAAGGAGACAATAGCTCAGTCACCAACTTACCCCTTTCCATCCTTCCCTCAAGTAGACATCAACATCATATGTGATACCGGTAGCTAAAGTCCTTAGAACCCCCTCGTCTCGTAGCTCGTCCATGAGACGTTCTCAGAGACCGTACAGGATATGCCTAGGGGCTTGATGTCAAGCCTTCAGCCTCCAAAGTATACCTCTCTCGCTACAATGATTGACTCAAATGCCCTTGATGGCCTCCTTCCACACGTGCTCTGCGGCGAGACTGGAGATTCATAACTGCTAGCTACGCTCGGGTGGCTGGCGTTGGCATCGGCTAACAATTCCAAACTGTTATACACTTACATCACATAACCCTCTAGTGTATGTACTGTACAATACGGTACCTATCTACGTAGAGCTTCAACTGTTCGCTTGACCGGACTTAGCCTCACTACCAGATCTGATGCCGGAAGCAGCTTCCCGTCTTTCTGAATCGACTTTGGATCATGGGTCACATACTGTAAGCCATCTCAACTTGAAATAGCAATTGCTTGGACTACGAACAGCGACGGGGACATCTCTAGGCCCCTCGAGGCCCTGTATCTTACCAAGTGTTGGTGGTGTTGGCCATCTCCCGGGACGAATCAACATACCTCCCCCTCGCCGCTCTGCATTCTAATCATCAACGCCAATACATCGGAAGGTTCGACTTCCGAGCAACGATGTCCACACAACACCGTCTCATCACCGTCTCTCGACAGCCGCTCTGCTTGGAATTGATCGTTGAACAAATTTCTCAATTGGATTATCCAGGCTCACAGCCTATTATGTATCCCTTTGTTACAATTAATATTATCCCAAAACCAAGCGCTTACTACCCTGCGAGTTCCGTTGAGCACCCAAGATTATCCTCCCTTTTTGAACATGTGCCACAAAACACACTATGCAACAACACCTAGTTAAATCCAAATCAACGCCGCCCAATGCAACAAAAACAGCCGATAAACACCATTAAGCCAAAAAAACAGAGGGCTGGACATGCGTCGACAGCCAAGGCTCCCCCCAAAACAAATGCCAAAAGCAAACCAAAACAACAGTCGCTATGCAGTTGGGTATCATGATCATCCGAAGTGAGTCCGTAAGGAGTGAATCTATGCCGATGAATGCCTCATCATGATACAAGTCGTCAAAGGAGTGTCTATAAAGTTGGTCATAACCGTTTGATCCGAGAATAAGGAACGTCTAATAGTTTGCCGCAAGGACCAGCCGGTGCAAAGGAGCGGTAATAGTGGGTATCTTCAGGGTGTTGTTTGACAAAGGAGCGTCGTTGCAAAAATTGCGATATTAGGTGAGATCGTCGCAGTCATAAAGGAGTGTAACACAGCGTAATGATGCTGTGGGATTGCTGCTGTCGAGTCGGGATTATGATCGTTAAAGGAGCGTCGTGTACAATGGCGTCTGTGTTGAGGTAGCGAAAGTGGCGAGCAGATTGAATGCTTGACAAAGAAGGGACAAGCTCGAAATATCCGTGACCAGGAACGGGGGGTGGGGAGAGGGTGAGGGCAAGGTATATTGCTAGATCTGCTTGCCCTCACCCTTGACATGGCCCTCCGATGCTCGTGGCGGGGAAATCGTGGTGTTTCCCGGCATGCCAGCCTCTTCGTGCTCCGAGTGCGACAAGAGCGGTGAGACGGGCGGCTCCGGAACGGGGAGCGAAGACAACTGCTCGGGGCTCAGGAAAGGCGAGGGGACGAAACTCTGGTGTCGAAGCGGTAGCCATGAAGGAGGATCCTCAGGTGGCGGGTGATTGGGAGATGTGCTCAGAAACGAAGGCCTGGTCGCCATTGTTAATTATGAATGCCCTTGCGCAGCTGGGCAGCGGCCCTTTCCGTGCGACCCTAATTTCAAGTCCACACGGTCTGGATTGGAGGAACGAACCCGACACCATAAGGGCTGGCACTGCCCAGCATGGGTGAGGTGGCGGCGTAACCAGCGCCATATGGACCCGAGTCTTCAGTGTCGCTGTACACAGCCGGAGACGCGTCGCCGAAGTCGCCATACGTGCTCGAGGCAGGACTATAACCCCCGTACGACGGGCTGGGAATGCTCAGATATTGTGGATTGGTAAAAGGCGACGACAGCTGAAGCGGGCTGATGGCGCTGCTCGGACCGGTCTCGGGAGGCACGGACAGATCCTCAGTGCTGTAGCTGAAGGCCAGGTTGTCTCCGTAGGGCAGGTACTCAGAAGACATGGCCGCCGGCATCACCAATGGCGAGCCCTCGTTCATGTAGAAATTGGGCGGGTCGAACGTGGGAAACGAGGGTGTGCGCACAGGCTGAGTCCATCCCATCCGCGAGCGGAACTCATTGACAGTGTCAATGGGGAATTCCATGAGAGTCAATGGCGTTTGAAGATCCTCCTCCAGCTGTCCTGAGCCATGCAACGCAAACAGACGGCGGGCAATCGCCTCAACCGGGCCAATGGTCATGCTCCCAAAATACGCGGCACCGATCTCGGGGAAGAGACGCTCCATCAGCAGGGCTGCCGTGTAATAGTGGGCAATGAGGACCAAGGCGCTTGGTGATCCATGGGTTCGCTGCAGGTGCATCACTGGCAGCCAGAAGAGCCAGGTGCGCAGAGGCCGCAGACGTTCAAACTGCTTACATACTGGCAGGGCTGAAGTGACTTTGCGAGAACCCTTCATGAAAGTGATCAGCTGAGCGGCCGGCTTCGTGTCCAAGCGGTTTTTCTTGAGGTACGCTTCGAGCTTCTGGAGCTGCTGCAGAGCACGCTGGAAAGCCTCCATATCGTCCTCGCGAGGCTCCCTAGGCTTGTGGTCCGGAGTGGGAGAAGGAGGAGCAGTTGGAAATGTGCAGCTCTCGGCAATGAAATCGCCGAACTGCGACTCGTGTTTCCAGGGTTCCATGGCCTCAATAACCTGGCTGTTGTTAGTAAAACACTAGCCAACGCTTTTGAGTTTCCACCCTTCACGTCACTCACGGATGAGGTTCCTTGCATCAGCTGGGTCCAGCTCTTCCTGCAATCGAGGTTAGCCCAATACCGGTGTAGGCCGGGTAGATGCATATTATTGCTTACCAATCTGTGGCTTGCCATGAGAGGACCAGGGATGCAGCGAGGATAGCGTCAGAAGTCTCCCTGGAAAAAGTACCGATGGCCTCCTGAAGGCCTTTCAGAGCAATTCCCCGATGCTCATATGCCATGTTCCCAACCAATGGGCAGTCGGTCAGGTATGCAACATGCATGGCAGAGAAGGCCAGCAGCGCATGCAAGACGTAACGGTGAGTGGCACCAATCCTGATGATCCTGCAAAGACAATGAGCATTGCTCCCCTACAATGGCAGCTTGGCGCAGACTTACGTTGGGATCTGTCGCGTCCAGAGGGTGAAGTCGCTGGCACCCATCTCTTGCATTTGATTGCTGATGGAAGCAACATGATGGATCAACCTCAGGTCCTCGAGGGTCAGGTGCTCGGGCGCGGGCGCAGGATAGACGCCCAGGCTCGGGAAAGGAAACATGCCCGTGCGCTGCCATTGCTCGATTTCGGCCTCAATCTCAGGCGTCCACATCAGGTCTGGCTTATCAGGAGAACCAGCCCTGTCCTCGGCGACCGTGATGTCGTTATAGGGGCAGCGGATCTTGTGCTTGGTGCAGTTGCGGCTGGAAGGTATGATTAGCCGCTAAGAACTGTCAGGTGCTTGGGGAAGGGCCTTCAGGAGCTTCTTACCATTGGGGGAAGTTCTCGTCACACCTGATATGGCGGCGCTTACTGTAATGCAGTGTTAAGACAAGAGGCACTGAGAATAGCTAGGGAGATGGGAGGGAGGTGCAATTGGTTGGGTGTTGGGACAAGCCTACCAAGTATCACACCCCTTTCGGGATTTGGTATGGCTATTGTCGTGGTTAGTAGAGCACAATACAAGTACGGCAGCAAGACGGAATCAGCAAGCAGCACTTACCTCCGACGAGGGGGACCACCACCGGGACCAGCCATTATTATTAATAGGGGTTGGAGAGGTACAAGATTAACGAGAGAACTGGAGCACAGTCAACACCCGAAACATGCTGGCTTTTATCTGAGCTTGAGGTCCTTACATGAAGTAGACACACGACGTATCCTGAGCGGCAGAACGAAAGTAGCGGGTTGGCGGTCAGGAATGGCGCGAGACTGTGAATCGAGCTGACACTATGTTGACAAAGCGTAGTCGGGGACGAGACTGTACCGCCTCCCTCGGCAGGTCCGACACGGGGTAGAGTCAGATAGACTAAAGTGACGTTACGTTCTCGGCTGGTGACGAGCCGAAGCAGCCTCGGGGGCCGAGATGAGTAACTGGCTAAGCCGAGCGAGCGATATAAAGCCTCCTCTTCCCTTGGATACTCGATTCTTTGGGACCGTCCGTCTTCGTGTCGTTCCAGAAGCTTTCCTTTCCCCTTCCCTGACAGTAGCGATCGTGGAACACTTCTTCTTGCGTTGGAGAGATGCAGAGAGTTGAGCGAGAGTACAGGCTGAGAGCGACTAGACCCTGCAGACAAGCATCCGGTCTTCGTTCCCAGGAGTTCTTGAACTGCCGGGGTTATTGCCTTGCAGATGGTTGTTGTGAGATCTTGCAGAGCAACTTGTGATTACACCGGGACCCAAGGGTGGACAGGGGTTTAGCGACTTCTCTGGTCTCGAGGCTCTCCAAGCACACAAAACAAAAAAAAATAAATATAAAGGAAACAAGCGAATGACAGGAGTCGACGAGGACTTCCTTGGGGAGTTGCAAAAAGCGAACGTGAGTGGTGGAGGTGCAGCAACGGGGCTGAAGCAGCGTTGGGATGATGTATATGCAAGACCGAGAGGAGGGAAGGATGGCGGCGTTCGGGGGAGCTGCAAAGTTAAATACCGCTCTGCGCTACTGTAGCTTACTGCACCACGCGAGAGTCGTGGGGAAAGAAAGCGGGCGTTTACCCCATCGGGAAAGCATGGCGGCCATAACTGACAAGGGTCAAGAGTGACCCATGGCTTTTGGCGCTCCACTGAGCGTGACGGCCCTAATCCAATCCCCAAATGGCTAGCGGCTGGGATCTCTACTGCATCACCAAAAGCCACAGAAGAAAAGGCGCGAGACACTTGCATCCCGTCAGGACACCACAAGTCGGGCAGAGTTCGATGCTCGCTCTTTGTGTGCTAAGAATAATTACATCCCGTCAGGTTTACTGGACCATAACTCGTTGCAATCCAGAAGGCGATGCAACATCTTGGGATAGACGGCACGAGGACGGGTTTGTCGATTGCTACCGACGTCTGCAGAGAATAAAGAAATGGCCCAATCCACCGTGACCGTCGAAGCGTCGTGGAAACTGCCAGCAGGTGAGAATTACTGCTCTGCGAGTGCGGCATGAGTGCTGGTTCATGCAGGTGCTATTCGCTTGCTGAGGGCTGGCCAACGACGGCCGATTTTGCAGCGCAGTGACGGGATACAGCTGACCTGGGCTTGCCCAATGTTACGTTACTGCTGTGAACTGTTAACGCAGCAGCCCTGCCATGTTAGGCAAGAGTGAGTATGTATGTAAATTACTGTTATTGGTGCACCGTCGGGCAGCACTTTACATACGAACCGTATGTATGTACATACAGCCATGGCCGATTGTCAGGACAGATGGCGATCTTTCGGATGGGCCCGAAACTAAGATCTTGGCTGTCATCTCAAGAACAACCGCATCAAGACGGCACGAGATGTCATGGAAGCTAAGACTCTTCGCAAGAGAAACTTCAAGTTGATATATCAACAGTTCAGCGTATCGATATTACTCGTACCATAACGCTGATGATATCCGTAATGCAGTACAATACATACCTACCTTACCTTACACCCCAGATATGGCCCTAGTGCTGGATGCTCGCTTCTACACTAGCTTCTCGACGCAGCCCTGAGCCCGCGAACAAGTGACCGAAAAGTATGGATCCTTATGGGCTACGTTAACTACGTCGGAATTGCTTCCGCTGCCTGCCAATTGCCAATGGCAATCGTCCGAGCCAACAAACCCCGGGTTAGCGCATCGCTAGAGCAGAGAATCCACTGGGGCGGAGCAGCCCAACCTCTCCATCCGTGGGATAGCCCAAGGCCCTAAAGTTTTGTTTTGTGCTTACTCTGCTACAAAACACTGCGTTGACCAGGCACGCTCTAGCAGTGGCAACCAGAGTCCAACCAGGCATGTCATCTGGTAAGCTCGTAAGTTAGACTGTCATCACACCGGGCCGAGTAACAGAGCAACTAGAGGCGGAGTGCCCGACAACTTGAACTCTGCCCAACCGTGACAAACCCCTTTTCCTGTCCCAAACAATAGCCCCTTTCGGCTGGTTCGCATATTGACCATCTACTAGTTTTTACACGCAACTGCCGCCGCCTCTGTGCGGCGGAGTCGACACTTTGCCATTCCATCTTGAAAAGTCCTTACAGTCTCGTTTGGCTCACTGAACACGCAGCGAATCCTTTATGATTTGTGTTACTAAAAAGGAGGGGGGCCGCCGCC
The DNA here is from genome assembly GCF_033297395.1 of Canariomyces notabilis. NCBI lineage: Eukaryota > Fungi > Ascomycota > Sordariomycetes > Sordariales > Chaetomiaceae > Canariomyces > Canariomyces notabilis. The sequence continues at coordinate 1,258,199 of NW_027041827.1, forward strand.
GCCGCCGCCGCTCTATTCTGTTTGCTGTTTATCAAGGTCATTTAACAATATTCCGAAGCGGAGTGGCTGGGAGATGACCCTAAAGGGTCCAATCCATCCGGGTGCGATAGTAGGATGCATCTGAACGGCCTGTCACCGGCCAGCTTGGGTCATGCATGCTGCAGGTAGTCCTTCCAGATGCTGCGTTCTGTAGCTAAATGGATGCTACCCTACCGGACCGTGCTCGATTTTTTTCCTCTCTGGCCGGTCCAGAATCCCCGAATGAAAGCAGATAGGTAGGTATATGTGCAGATTGGAGGGGTCCATGGTCGAAGACTGCGTCTAGTGTTCTGACGATTTCTCGTTGGGAGCCCTTTCCTCCGTCTATGGCTCTCCCCAGTTGCACACTACAGTACCTCGCTATGTTAATTGTGCGAATGTGACGCACAGATGTTTTGCCAGCGGAACGGGTTCAGATGGGGGGCTTAGACCGCATCAGACTGAGACCCCATCTATCGGTTGGGTCCGCGTCCGTGGGGAGCGCGTCCGCGATGCCTTTTTCCGGTTCGAAAGTGCCGAGTGCTCTCGGGCAGGAATCATAATGGGCCACCGCCAACTGGGAGAGGCTTGGTGATGTTGCCGGTCTCTCAATCCATGTACCATGACGGCCGCGGGCCCGAGTAGCAGGACCGAGGCCCGACTTTGCAGCCGCTGCCCCAACCATTATGTCATTTGTTTCCGCAGAAACTCGGCTCGAGCTCATTCTTTCCTTTCAGGCCCTGGGTCCGAGTCGCGCTTGGTTATACTACTTCGGGGCAGGCTCACGGCCCCGCTTCCACCTCGGCTCCCTGGCTTAACAGACTAGGTAGCACCGCGGATGCAGAGAATTGAGAATACCCTATGTGAGTGAGTTAACTTTTGGCCTCTTCAATCTCGCGCACCATGGTGTCTCAGGTGTCAAGGCGAGGATAACAGTGCGAAACAGCGTTTAAAAAGTGACTGGGCCCAACCGATCAAGATAAACAGAACAGTGCAAACATCAGATCGCTGTTCGCGCTTCGCACGCATCCTGGTGAACCCCGAGAAGCACCAGGGGCACCGTCCTCCCCACTGTCCTGGCGCCCCATGTCGTGCAGGACCCCTGTCCAAACCACCTGTTTTGATGGGGTTAAGGTGTTTTGTCTTTCGGCCATTGGCATCCCTGGTTGGATGAAAGAGCGACCGTTTTCTCGTGTTCAACCTGGGCCCGCCCACCAGCTGTCTCATGTCCCTGTTACCTGCAACAATGCACACTGGCACAGGTGCAACTTCCCCCTCATCTCCCCTCATTGGAGAAGCTCTGCTCCTCGGTTTGACCTGCCAAGACTGCAAAATCGGCCGATTTTGACGAACAAGGTCCCAGGTCGCTTGCAAGATGGACTGGACGTCGAGCGGGATGAATTGCTGATGATGGAGCATGCGCTTGCTTGTGCAAAGGGCTGCCAGGATAACGTTAACGTTACGCTACAATAATGTGCGCAAGGGCCTCTTGGTGGGAAATTTTGAAGGGCAGAGCAGAGCGGTCAGAGTCGGTCCCCGCAGCTTTCGGGAAAATAACCCTGGATTGCCGTGCCGTCTGAGGATGGCATGGGATCCCGTTGCTGGTTACGGCCTAGTGTGCTTCTATTTTTGAACTTAAACTTTCGATGTCCGTCGTTGGCTCCACGCTGACGTGTAGTCCGCTTTTTGACCTTCTGTTGACTCGACCGAACAGACGGCAGCCGAGTCGCCGACCCAATGATTGTTTGGTTTCGTGTAATACACGTACAACGTTCCACCACTCACTTGCCTCAAGCAGAGTTCCATACACACTCTACACGCACCAACTTCCCTCTGATGTGTACAGTACTGTATGTATGTACGGATACACTACAAGGTAGCTGTCATTTCCCGCCAATCGCCGTAACGCCGTCTCACAACGGAGTTTCCGATTAAGGTTTTGAGATGAGTAAGTTTACCTTTAATGTTAACTTAGCCTCAGCCTCTAACTACCGTGGTGTTTCTTTCGGGCCTTTGGCCTTGTGCCGCGCACTACGATATCCATTCCCAAAGCGCCGGGTCGCCGCCTGGGGAGTTGAAGATTTGGAGGGTCCACGGCATTGGCAGAGAAATCCCGTGGTATTGTACTGTACCTAGTGGTGCGGAAACCATCACCATAGACATCTACCGCGGGATAGCTTCATAGGTTCATTTATACCGTATGGTTGCAAGAGGTGATTTTCTCTCTCTCTCTCTTTCTCTCTTTTTTCCCTTTCTTTCTTTCTTTCTTTCTTTGCTATTCCCGGTCCATTGGCGGAGGTTCGCCCTGCTCCGATCGGGAAGCTGGCCCTATGCAGTGTAGGTCGACCTGCATCCATACCTTCGTTAGGGCAGCTTGGGTGCATATAGTTACATACCCCGCCATTTGCTTCCTTTCGAACATGGCAGAAGGGCTTCTCGATGAACTGATGGTGGCGCTCATGGACCATTAGTGTACTAGTAGTCCCGGGAACGGCCGTCATGCCGTCATCGCCGCCCGCAGAGGCGCTGTCGTCCCACTTGGCCTAGTGTGGCCTGGCATTACACTACACTAGGGCATCGGACGGCTACTGCAGCTCGCCCCGGGAATGGTTTACCGTAGAGGCGGTGAGAGATATGTAACATTGGAGGTGTCAAGCCTTCACCCGGAATCGCAGATGAGTCTCTGATCTGAGCGGGTGGCGCGGGGTTACATACCCGCATCTTCACCTCATCGACTGCATTTTGTATGTATGTGCTGTATTGTAAGCAAAAGAAGGTATGTACAATACCTCAGGTACTAATTTTACAGGACAGGACCTCGACCACGCCTTCCCGGCCAAGACAGTCCAAAGCCCATTTCCCTGGGATCGAGAAGATTGGATGGAGGATTGGCGACCGACGGGTAGCAGCCCTACACTACCAGTGTAACGTTAAAACAGCACAAGCCATGGCGCAAAATCATGCGGGTTGGACTCTTGTCGAAGATGCTGGACAGATTTCGCTACCAAACCACAAGGGAAAAACCCACAGGCCACAGGGCGATCGAAGCCTCAGGCTTCTGTTGCAGTCAGTGATCAGTGATCAGTGATCTGTTTGGCCCCTCTAAATATAGCTGGCTTTATCCGCTTTTCCTAACCCGGAATTGCATGCGCTGGATGGACCATGTGACGTTGGCACCGAGAGAGCGGCTGAAGAGACTCGAACACCGTTCTCTCTGGCAGCAGGTACGCGCTACACCATGGGCAACCGTTCCAATCATCTGACTGGCTTCAGTCACGTCTGATCAAATCTACCGCTGGCGACACCCCTTTGTCCAGTCAACACCATCATCTATCGCCAACTCCGGTGTTCGTGTTTCGTTCTCCGGCCAATGTGCTTGGAAATCATGCTTCGGGCTACGGTCATTACAACCAAGAGCCATCAGTGGCTTCGATTATTTCGTTATGCAACATCCTGACCGACAGAGGCGATGTGAAAGGTAAGAAACATGCGACTCACACCAGTAGCAGCAACCTACATGTCATCCCCTCTACCTCATTGGACAGCCTCAGCCCTCAGCGTCCCATAGCACCGGGTTCCTGCAATGCGTTCCATGCCGCTGGCCTGTTAGACCCTTAAGCTATGGTTGAGGCAGTCGTTATAGGGGTCAAAGTGTACAAGTCACCCAGTCTGGCACAGCCGTTGGTAAGGCTGAGGATTACGCGGCATTACACGACCACTGAGTGGGTGCCTGGTTGAGATCCAGGCTAAGATCTCCATCCGACATCAAGTCTGGCTGTCAGCAGCGGTTCAACGAGCTTGGGAGCGTGCAATTCCCTCGAACTTGAGTACAGAGAGTTGGAAGACCAACTTGATATTCGTCGCAGTGACCGGAATGTATGGAAGGTCCAGTGGCGCTTATGGAGCACTTTCAGGGGGCCACACAAAGACCCGAAGCGACTTGGTTCAGCGGAAAAAACATGGCAGAAGATTGTGGCTATCCGACGCCCCGAAACCGCCCCGGTTACAGTATACGCCCCTAAAATCATGTGTCTAGACTGTAGAGTAGAGATCCGAGCCGGCAGCTGACATGATACCAGGGAGACACAGAACAGTGGACACCTCGGTAACCAAACTAAGAGGCTTGTTTGTGTTCGAAAACACACCGACACCGGCGGGGTTAGCAACTGTCACAGAGCCGGGAGATGTTGCTCTTTCCCAGTCCTGAACTTCGTTATAGCCGAGTGTTCAGTTTGCCAAGAGATGGGAAGCATTAGTAGCGTGGAATCATGGATAGGTAGGCAGTCGCTAGCATGAACCGAAAAACATGCTCACGCCGAAGTGAGTCACGATGGTAGCTTCATTAAAACTCTCCAACAGCTGACAATCTCTCCTGAAGCCAGATCTGCTACTGTACTTACTAACTCGCTCGCCACAAACTTTCACACGGGGCTTGTCGGCCCTTCCCATTTATTTTTATTTTTATTTTATTTTTTTATTTATTTCAATTCTGCCCCTTAGAACACGGGGCAAGGGGATTTGAAAGCGCCGGGCTATCCGGCAGCTCGTAGGTAGATACCTAGCCAGAGCAACTGGACATAACGTTACGTACCAAACTGGATGTTGAGAATCGGTGGGTATACTTGCCCTAACCTTGACGGCCCGGGTCCCGTCAAAAGTCAACCACTGCCTGCCAGCCCAGCAATGGAAAAAGGCAGGCAACCAACGTCATAATCATGCCAAACTCCAACACTTCTCCAGCTACTCAAGTCCAGACCAACCAAAGAATGAGAGTGGAAGACAAAAACCAGCGTGGGCTCCATCGGGCAGGTCATCCTGCCTTGCCTTAAAAGTGGCCCTGGGAAAGAAAGTACTAGAACTGGGAAAACGACGATCATCCTAAGAATACTACAGATAAGGTACTTGTACCTCGTTGATGATGGCAGACAGCTACACATACTACATACATAGCCTACCAAGCGACCCTATTGTATTATCTATCTACATTGTACCAGGAGGTGACCGTGAATTTACAGTCCGCTACTAGTTACTTATCTACATACCTCTACATACCTATCTAGAACGTTATCCATCCCTCACATATCTATGTACTGGCCAGCTCAAATGTTCCACCGCCCTCTGCTCAATGTCCAGTGGTGTCCCTTCCCTCCCGCCGGTGTCCCATGAGACAAAGCAACCTCTGCCTGCCATCAAGTGTGCCGGAGCAAACAAGTGACAAGGCAGTAGAGACCGTTTTGCAAACCCCCAACCATGATCCCGGCAACCGCTAGCTCATGATAGCTCCATCTCGACCAAGTTCCCATCCCATCCCTTCCCTTCCCTTCCCTTCCCTCTCCAGCTCCGTTTCCCGTAAGTGCCCCAGTCCAGTCCTTCCTCAAAACATCATCATCCACATACTCCGGACTCTCCGTCAAGATTCAGCAAACGGCCCTGAGACGCACAGCAGCCATCTTCCTCCAAACAATCACCCGTCTTCCCCCCGCAAGTGGGGGAAGATTAGGTAGAAATCCCATTTACGTTCACTTATCTGCCTTGGACACATATCATGCCATGCCATACCATGCCATACCATGCCATACCATGCCACGTTTCATACCGTTACCCCCCCTTACTTCCTAAGTCCTCTTCATTCATCCAGGCCCACACAACATGGAGGAAGTTGGAGTCTAGCGCGTCCACGACCTTAAATCAGAAAAAGCAAACAAGCGGGAATCAAGAAAAGCAAAAGATAAATGGCCAACGTTGGGCGACTGCCCGACCTTTCATCACTCAGCATCCTTCCATCCTTTCGACTAGATTAAGCCTCGCCGTCATGTCATGCTGTCAAAATACCAAGGAGCCAAATGGGCTATGTTTTTTCCTGATGCCAACGATGGACAGCTACCTACTTGCTATGGATTTGCGTGATGGATTTCATAGGGTTTGCAAAGATGAACGTAAATGGAGACGAGCGCTCTAGCTAGGTGAGCGGTTGGTTGTGTACCTTATGCTTTGTGCTTGGTCTGGGGGAGATGGGTCCGGCCTTCCTAGATTCAACCCGATATCGACCAAGACACGGGGAAGAAGAAAAGGCCACGGGGCGCTATCACACCCCATAGGTCGATTTCAACGCCTGTTGATCTTCGGGCTGCAGCTGGGCAACGAACTCGTTGAACTGGGGGATCAGTTGCCGGTAAATGTTGATGACCTGCATAAGAAGAAGGTTTAGTATAGTGCTCAAATCTGAGATTGTTGGCGGGAAGTTGCGGACTGCAAAAACTTACGTTCTGGAGAACATCATGCAACTCCCTCTTGATGGGGTTGCTCAACTTCAGATCCTGGTATCTTGCGATCGAAGTGAAGAAATGAAGAAGATCTTTCTCCATCGACTGCGGGTTCTGCGCCACCACCATGCTGAACCCCTTGAACGCTGTCGCCTTCTCCTCCGACGGGTCGACATCGTCCATGGACGTCAGAAACTCATGAGCGAACTTGGGCAAGTGTGGCGCGAGAATATCGTAATTGTCTAGACCTAGCCTGCCCAGCGCAATGGCAGCGTTCTCGTTGACGCCGGGTGGCACAGAGGGGTTGGAAATGATCTCGACGCAGCGCTGGAGCAGCTCGGGCACAAACGGTGCCATGCCCTTCTTGTACTGCATGGCAATCTCGCCCGCGCTCCAACAGGCGTTGTTCACGACGCTGAAGATTCCTTCAACCTCCTCGTCCAATGTAGTCTCCAGGTCCAGCCGCTTGAGCAAGATGGTCATGATAGACGGCAGGAAGGGCTTCAGCTGCTCAAACACAAATTTCGCGCAGTCGCCGAGAAGGGCGTATGCTGATTGCTGCACCTCATCGGCCGGGTCCTCCATGCAGAAGCTCAAAAGCTCGAAGAAGGCTGGCTGGCTGTTCTCAACCAACTTGACGGCCTTGGTGTCGTCGAGAGCCTGGATGATGGCGCTGAGCAGGTCGAGGCTGGTAACCAAAAAGTCCTTGTCAGGCTGGTCAAAGTCGGGGTTGTTGGTGGCGGCGATGGATTGTTCCAGGTTCTGATGGATGATATTGACACAGCGCGCAAAGATGGGCTCGGCGTATGGGGTAAAGGCGTCTCCAAGCGCCACTGCGACATAGGACAGGCATTCCTGAAGCGGGAACAGTTCCCGGGATTGATCCGGCACCTTCTGCCACCGGTCGATGAGGGCGGGCATCAGCTGGTTGCAGAGCTCTGGCCGAGCCAGCACGGGTCCGATGTGCTCGGCCAACGTTTGGACGCAGTCATACAGGATCCATCTGTTTTTGTCCTTGTACTTGCTGAAACACAAGACAAACTGCTGAATGATGGGGCCGCAGAACGGCTCGAGGCGCTTCCCTGCCTTCTCTTCAAGGTTTGCCATGGCTGAAGCGCCGGCCTCCTGCACCTTCTTGTTCTTGTCGAGCATCTTCCTCAGGATACCGTCCATCATGGGCACAAAATAAGTTTGTCTTTGGGCAGCCTCTCGCAGGTTAGCCGCCCACGCCGAATACCGACCGAGCGTCCAGCATGTTATTGTGCGAACGACGGGCTCGGGGTCCTCGAGCAAGCTGATGAGATAGGGTATCAACTCCGGCAGGTGGGGAATGACGACGTCCATACAGCCCTCGGCTACCGCACCGAGCGCCAGGACAGCAGCCTCCCTGTACGGCCAATCTGAATGCTTCAGGTTTGTCTGCAAGTAGGGCAGGATGGAAGTAAAGACGGCACCGCCAAAGTCGGTAGCGAAAACATCGAGAGCGGCTGCCGAGCACTTGCGGAGCGTCCACTTCTCGTCCGGGTTCTCGTCGCCTTCCTCGTCCAAGTCGTCAATCTCGCCTTCCTCGAGGTCTTCGTCCATGCTCGCCAGCCTTTCGAACGCGTTGTCATTCTGGTTTGTCTGGTTTGCACCTTCAGACATGTCCCCGTTGGCGCCGCGCTTCAGGTTTTTCTTGGCAAACTGAGGCTTGATGTCTTCTTCCCTGTCCTCTTCATCCTCATCATCCGATGCCCCGCCTAGTGTCGCGATCTCTTCTGGACTGTACACCATGCACTCGAGCAGAACGGGGATGATTTTCTGGATGTAAGGCTCTAGATTCTTCCATAGGCTATCGTGCTCGCCAACGGTGAGCCAGAACTCGGCCGCCTCGCATGCAAGATCCTCGTCGTCGCTTTTTTGTTGTGCGATTATGTAGTCGACCAGTCCGCCGAGGTGGGGCAGAAGCTTGTCTGGCCTGGCATCGACGAGACGAACAAATGCGCGGCAGACCTGGCGCCGCACGTCGGAAACGGAATCCTCAGAGAGGTAGAAGAGATGCTGTAGGAGATCGTCGATCGAGTTGAGCATGGCCTGGGATTTCCGGGGGGTGAAGACGTTGATAGCCGTCAGCGCCTGGGCGCGGACCTTGGGAAGGGGACTCTTGGTCGCCCGGATAAACTCAGGCAGGAGGAAGTTTAGGGGCCGCTGTCCATTGTGTTCGCGCTCCAGCAACTTGGCGTTGTCCTCGCAAATCTTGGCCATAGCCGCCATGGCACCCTCTTGGGCCTCGTTCGATACTTGGCCTGTCTGATTGGTAAGGAGCTTCAACAGTTCCTGTAAGAGCTCGGGCCAGCTGTAAAGGCCTCCCCGGCGAATCATCTCGGTCGCGATGTTGCCCGCATAGCTGCGGATCTGCGAGTTCTTGTCCTGAATACCTAAGGGAACGGCGAGCTTGATCAAAGTGAGGCTAGATTCAGGTATCTGCTTGTAGTTTGACTTGACGTTGTTCTTGAGCATGATAGCGGCGGCCGAGCGAACCATGTGCCAGTCGCTCGCGGAAAGCGTCAGACCGGGAGATGGCTCGGCGCTCGAGAAAATGTAGGCCAAGTAGTTGTTGATGTCGGGGTTCGCTTTCGCTTGAGCCAGCATCTATACGCAGGGTCCTCAGTTAGCTAGCTCCCCTCGATCGCAGTGACGCAGTGAAAAGGCAAGGGCTCCGTCGCAACTCACAATCTCGGCCTGTTTTTGCGCGGCCTTGTCGAAGCCGCTCAGCGAGTCCCGGAGACATGCTGCGAGAGTCTTCAACGACTCGTGGTTAGGTTGCCAATCCATGGCGACGAAACCAACGATGCGACAAGCGCAGAGCGGGGCTATTGAGTGCGCTTGGAGAGGGCGGCTGGGGCGCCTGGAATTTCAAACAGAGCGTTTGATAGCGACGGATACGGCGGTCAATTCGCGTTTGACATGGAAGTATCGCGGCCACCACGCCGCGGGTTGATCGAGATTTTCGCCTGGTCAACTTTTAGTGTTCGGGTTTCAAGCGCTGAAGGTTGGTGGTGATGTATGGCATGCTGTTGCTTCGCAAAGTGGGGTGAAGCCAGATAGAAGTTACTGTAGTAAACTAAAAGTTAGCCCTTTGGGTTTCAGGCCCGCTGTGGCCCTTGCACAAAACAAAATTCAATGAGGGGACAACGTCCAACTCATATTAACTTAAACCTTACTGGACCGTTAGTAAATTAAAGCAGCCCAGTGTATGTACCCTTAAGTGCGATAATACCTATGTAGTCACTTGCGGTGCACCTCCTGGCAGCAGGCCTTCAAAACCGTGAAGTTGAGGGATCAGTAATTTTGAAACTTGTTACTGCGGTTGGTACTACCCGCTGTAAGAGCAGAGCTCTTCAGTCAGGTTGCCGGGCTGACATGGAATGTTTCAAACTCTTGCATGGTTCTGTTTCTTCTTCCTAACACTCGCTTTGTGCCACCATCACGATGAAAAGTAACGTTAACTAGCCCATACGGATAAAGTTGAAGTTTGGACTGGCCGCGTAGCGGCGGGAAACTGGTATCTTAGGTGGGGGGCTATGTTGTGGGCGGCCAACTATATTCAAGAGTCAGAGGCGTCTGTGGCACAATACACGTATTGCTTTCGCCCCTTGACGGTGATCATGGCGACTGATGTCTAACGTTATGCCAGAGTGTATGTACAATACGAAGACAAGAAGCTCGATGCCGTAGCGGCCTCCAAGCAGGATCACAGGTGAGCAATTGCGGGATACACCACCCCGTCAACGGCTTCTGTCCAAGGGTCTACTACAAGTGCAGACAAATATGACCTTGGGCGTTGACGATGGGTCACCCCAGTAACCCTGAGAGGCTGGGGATGCCAGTTAGTCTTCATCCACGGAGGGACCGGCCGTGATGGCATTCCACAAAGATGGCATTCCACAAATATTCCAACGATTGATGGTTCTCGACGTCAAATGGCTTGGCTGGGAGACTGGATGACAGGTAGCAGATGGGCCAAGGTAATGTCAACGACCGTCTTGAAGGCCTCCATTTCCTCTTCAACAGTTCCACCGAGACCGGTGCTTGCGAAGCTCATCGAATTGCCCACATAAGTCGGGAGCTGTGTTTTCCTTGCCAGCAACTTTGCAAGACGTGTTGTGAACTCCAATGTTGGCTCCACGGTGCAAAGCGCTGTCGACAGTGGCTGGCTTGGGTTGTATTTCTGGGCCGGGCGTTAGTGCTGGTTTCCTGACGCAGAAAACAAAGCGCACTTGAGATTTGGATGGGGACAAGGGACATCGCACATCAGGTAGAGCATATACGAATGACCCCAGCGGGGTGGGCGCCGACGCTTCTTCCACGGAAGCAGTGGTGAGAAAGAGAACAATGGCCTTGGATTTGACACTCAAGTGGATGTAGATGCGCGAGTCCAATGAGCGCGGAAGAGGGACGGACAGCTGTATTGGTCCTTCCATGCTTCTTCCGGGGTCCTGAGGTTGCTAAATGATTTAACGTATAACAACTTCAAAGCCCCAGATCGTGCTTCCTGAGATTGACATGCTGTGCCTATTGGATGTTCAAAGCACAGGAGAGGTCCGTAAAGTTAGAAGGCTCGAAGGTAAAGAAACCATCGCAGCAGCGCCCAGGGTTAGGGGTACTGAGGAGGAATTTCTTGGTGGGATTCGAGCGGGCACAAATGGGCGCTGAGCAGTTTCCCTCACATTTTCTTCTACTTTTCGGCATTACTGGCTGACTTTGTTTTTCACCTTTTTCTTTTCTTTCGGCCGAAACTAACGGGCACTGTCACTTGCAACCCTCGGAAGCCATCCCTGATCCAAGATGCTTGTCTGTTTTGCGGTCGGCGGGGCCGGAGCAATGGTCAGCAACGGAAGGCACCGAAGGGCGAGTGCTCCCCGATAGCTAGCCGATGCAGACATGCCGGGTCCCGGCTACGTTTTGTTGATTTGACATGCCCAGATTTTGATCTCGATACAACACCATCAGCAAACTGCGGAAATGGCTGAAGAGACGGAATGGGCTGGTATCGAAAATGGCATTGACGATCCCGAAGAACTTCAGGTCATTTATCGCACCCTGGACTCCTTCCAGTGAGTAAAATCTTCGCGGTTTGTCTGTTTGCTTCCGTCATCTTCGCCGTTTTGGTGATATAGTGGCATCGCGCGCTTGCTCTTCACATCCAAAGCTTCTCCTTTTGTCAGTTCCTCTTGGTCTCTGGTCTCTGCTTGCACGGGGAACGAGAAAAAGGAATGCAGGACGTCCCAGTGGACTCTATTTTCTGTCACTTGATTTGAGCGAGTGGCTCAAACCCTCTGCTGTATCGTACAGGCTCGATCTTGCATCGACATGGTTTATCTCGTTGCCACCTCGAATTACTAACTCCCTCCCAGGCAATATGCCAAGGTTGCTCACTTCCAGTGCACCCACCTGCGGAGACAGGCCTTCTATGCGCTACCACAGGCTCACTGGCAGCGACTTGCCGCGCCTCCCTTCAACTATCTAGACACCCTAGATAAAATAGACGATGCCATTGGGTCGAATGCCGACCTCGCCCACATAATCGTCAAGACGGGCCTCCAGATGTTCCATGTCGGCGTCCCCTCCGAGACTGGAGAGCCTCGGATACCACCTCAATGGAACGAATCGGCAAAGTCCAACGACATTGACAAGGCCCGCAGCACCCTCCGCCAGTTCTACCGCGACTGGTCCGCCGAAGGGGCTCGCGAGCGCGAGGCCTGCTTCGGGCCTGTCTTGCGTGCCATTGGCGCCGAGCAGGCAGCTCGAGGGCCCGACCACCCTCCGCTCAAGGTCCTGGTTCCTGGCGCCGGCCTGGGCCGCCTCGTCTTTGAGCTATGCTTCCACGGCTACGAGACTGAAGGCAATGAAATATCGTATCACCAGCTGCTCGCATCGTCGTACATACTCAACTGTTGCGACCGTCCCGGGAAGCACACCATCTACCCCTGGATTCACACTTTTTCAAATCACCAGACCCGGTCCAACCATCTGCGCGGTTATGCCATCCCAGACGTGCACTGCGCCACTGAGCTCACCAAAGCCGAGCAAACCAGGCGGGTCGGCACAATGAGCATGAGCGCTGCGGATTTTCTGTGTCTGTACAGCCAGGAAGACAGGGCCGCTGCCTACGACGTGGTTGCGAGCGTCTTCTTCCTCGACACCGCTCCCAACCTCATCCGTTATCTCGAAACCATCTTTCACTGTCTGAAACCAGGTGGAATCCTGGTCAACATTGGCCCTCTGCTGTGGCATTTTGAGAACCGAGTGTACGAGCGGGACGAATCTGAGGATGCCGACGCCGCCGACGCCCTCGGCGGCGGCGACACATCAGGCATCGCGGACCCGGGAAACTTTGAGCTCACAGACGACGAAGTGATGGCACTAGTGAGCCAGATTGGATTCGAGATTATCTCTCGAGAAACGGGCATCGATGCTCCATACATCCTAGACACGGAGTCGATGCTGCAGACGGTGTACAAGGCGAGTTTTTGGGTGGCCAGGAAGCCAGCGTCTGCTAGTATACCTTAGACTAGAGTAACAGTTAGCATTTCGGGGATGGCCATGGTAAGGGCATCGCTGTGCTTCAAGCGGATTTGTAAACAGGGACTCAAATTCAAACGGAAAAATAACATTAGAGCTTAACATCAAGCTGGCCTCTAGACCACATCGCCCCTCCATCAATCTCGATCGCCGCACCATTGACGTGCGCCCCAGCCCTGCTCGCCAAGTAGACCACCACACCCGCGATATCCTCAGGCCGGCCCAGCCGTCTCATAGGGTTAGCCTTACCCATGCGCTCCACGCCGCCAGCCATCTCCAACAACCCATTGCTCATCTTGCTAGGAAAAAACCCCGGACAGATGCTGTTAACCGCAATCCCCCTAGGCCCAAGCTCCACAGCGAGATTCCTGCCCAAATGAATGACAGCCGCCTTACTAGCACTATACCCGTACGTACCCTGCTTGCCGATGGTACCGATCCCCAACCCCGCCGTACTAGCCGTGATGAGCACTCTGCTGGGGTCCTCAACACTCGCCCGCCGGGCCAGCAGCGGGGCGAACTCGCGCACCAGGTTGAACACCCCCCGCACGTTGAGGTCCATGACCTTTGCGAAAGCCGCGTCCGGGTGCGAGTCGAACTGCTCCCCCCAGGTAGCGCCCGCGTTGGCGAGGAGGATGTCGACGTGTTCCGTCTGTGCCGAGACCTGGGATACCAGGTGCTTGACCCCGTCAAGCGTGGCGCAGTCGGCGGGCACGGGTACGGCGACGGCGCCAGGGCGCAGGTTGGGCAGGGAGTTGAGTGCGGCGCAGGCCGATTCGCAGGTTGAGGCCTTGCGGGAGGAGATGAAGACTTTAGCGGCGCCGGCTTGGAGGAGACTGGGGGGGAGGAGGTTGGTCAGCCTTTTGGGTCGTGGCAGCTAGCTCAATTCAAGATATATCTTCCAGTTTATGGCAGGAAGGAAGAGGAGGGGGGGGGATCCTTACGCAGAAGCGGCACTGAGGCCGAGACCGCGGGAACCGCCTGTTACAACGGCAACTTTGCCATCGAGGGAAAAGAGCGAGGGGAAGTCGTGGAGTTGTGTTTCGGCCATGGTGAGAAAGGGCGGCGTGTGCTAGCTACTACGAAGTGCAATGGAAAAGTGGCAGGACATTGATCATTGATTGTAAGTTCTGACTTTGATAGTCAAGTGCTTTAAGGTACATACATACGCCGGAGCGCACCTGCTCTAGGTGCAGTGGAGACTTGCAGTTGCCTCGGCATCGGCGCCGCATTAGCGTCGTCACTCGGCTCCGTGTCGGTTTTGGTCGGGTAACACCACTGCAACGCCGCATAGAAGTGTATACAGTACATACTGTACCCCGAGGCTTCCAGGATTCCAGGGGCTTGGACTTGGGATGGCTACAAGTGCTCGCATGCAGGCTCGAAATCTTCTTGGCACTGTCGATACCTAAGGCAACTACTAGGTAACATGCAAGCGCGGTGGATAGGACTCATGAAGATATCGGCAGGATTCAGAACAGAGCGATATGGGGTATAACTGCATTGAGGAAGTCAATCATAGTACGCCCAGCCCTCTGCAGCGCCACATGCCCATTCTCCATCAAAGCCGTTAGAAGTCAACCCCCGTAGAGTTACAATACAAACAGTTCAAATCGTCGCCTTCATGGAGCAGTGCTTTTTTGCTCCGGACACGCAGTATTTAGTGCGCCTTGGTGCCAATACAAGGCAGCACCCACGTCGCCCATGCTCTATCGACCCTGATTCCAGCTGAGCAGCAGCGAGGTCTAAAAAGGGACAATGTCTGTAAGAGTCAAACCACTGTCCTGCCGCCGCTGGACTCGTTGGTTTATGTAAACCTATACTTCGACCACGGGAGGCGGAGGCTGCTGCTGCTCCGCTACTTGATCACGCTCCGTGAAGGGCTCGGTCCTAGTCCGCTGCTCCTCGTGACCCTCTTGGTTTCCCGCAGACCCGTGAGCAGCTTCTTGGGCGGCCTGTTGAGCAGCTGCTCGGGCTTCTTCGGCGGCCCTCCGTTCAGCTCTCTCCCGTTCTTCCAACTGCTGTATATGCCTCTCGGCCACCCCGGGAGCAAAGCTCGCCAGAAACAGGATTCCTGCCCTCTCCACTCTTCTCAGCTGGTCGGCTAGCCAGTTCCCATTTGCAATTCTCCTTTGTGCGACTAGTCTCGCCGCCACGCGAGCTGGGTCGGGTTCATCTCTATCTCCGCCATTTCGATTACCAGGCCCCGGCTGTTGGTTGTGTTGCGGGTGCGCTTGTTGCTGTCCTCGCTGGCCTCGCTGGCGATCGGGATCCGCAAAGGGGATCATACCCTCTAGCTGCTCCCTCACAGGGTGGAATGCATCATTAACCATGCCAGTGAACAAGCCCGTGTTGATCGCAAATACGACAAGGAAAGCAAGCAGCAGAGTGAGCCATCGCTCCCACGAGGGGTTGCTGTATGAGAACCACCAGGCGAAGGCGACCAGGCGAATTAGCAGCCATATGTGCGGCCAAATCGCCGCCCCAAGGGCAGCAGCTCCAGGGTTTCCAGGGTGGTGCACTTGAGGAGCGGCCGGTTGAGCCGGTGGGGCTTCTGCTACTCGTTGACGAAGGACTGGCGGTTGATTGTTGAGTGCTTGAGGCAAGGGCTGTTGCTGAGCCCCGGGTGCAGTCTGCTGCCGCGCTTCTGTCGGCGCTTGCCTGTGGGTGGACAGATGAATTGCCACCTGCCCTTGTGCAGGCGGGGCTACGTGGATTGGTACTGACGGCGCGTACGGGAACGGCGGCCTGTAATAACTGGGAGCCCAGGATGGCGGCCGGGCGGCCGGGCTAGCGTAAATCTCCGAGGCACTATTAATCAGGAGGGCCCGAGGACCAGTAGGAGAGGAGAGAATATAGACATCCGGCCGGCGTTGGGATGACTGCGCATGGGGACGATACTGAGACTGCGCGGTACCGGGGAGAGCCCCGTTACCACGGCTGATGGGCCTCACTGACGAGTCGGGAGTAGCGGTCCGGCTGGCATTCCTCGACAACCCCGGGAAGACAGGCGTTGTAACGCCAGGAGGAATTGGCTGCACGGGAGCATTGAAACTCATATTTGCAATGTCCGCTGCTACGTTCGCCGGCCCCGCACCCGACGCACTGCGTTGCATGGCGTTGGTTATGGTTTGAGTGGCCCGAGTAGCATCAGCTCCATGCAAGATATTCTGGACATCGGCTGCCGAGAGTGGCCTGTGAGCAACGGGCTCGGAAGCGGGTGCCGGAGGGCGGGGAGCGGCTGCGGGCCGCGCAAGAACCTCGTTAACAGTAATCCTAAAACTGTACTGCTGGCCATCCGGCCCGATGCCCTCGTGGATTACAGTCTGCATTGGCGGTCTAAACGGGCTGTTCCTCCCCCCTACAGGGTCCGTTGGGTTCCCCTGGCCCTGGCTAGCAGAGTCCCGGGCGGCCCGGTGCCGAGCAAAGAACTCCTGAAACTGTGCTTCACGTTGTTGGAGCTGATTCATTCGCTGAAGTATATCCTGGTGCTGCTGCTGCTGTGAGGGATGTTGCGCGGCCTGCGGGATGCCAATCGGGGCAGACCCGGGCCGAATCACGGAAGCATTGGGAACCACAACAGGAGGGGGAGCACCTGGCCCTACGCCTCGGAGGAACCGGGTATGGGTTTGGGGGTTATAAGCATCCACTCGGAACGGATTGTTTCCAGGCGCCGGACTCCTACTTGCCGCTGGAGTTGCTTGAGCTGAGAAAGAAAGGGGAGCGACGTGATCTCCAGTATCTCTCACTACTAGGTGAATCGTCTGTTGCTCGCCCGTTCGGATCTGTCGCGCACACAGATTAATGACTCGCACCTCAAGGAAATGACAGGAACCAAAAGGAACCATACAGCATCTTCACCCAGCACATCCTGGAGGGTGTCGGTTTCGCATGCGAGGAGGCGGCCGCGGTGGATCAATCTCTGATTGTCATCTGCGGGCCGTGATTCCAATGACTCCCGGATCTTTGCCTTCAGCTGCCGTACCGTCGTTGTGGCTGGAAGGTCGGGAAACCGCAAGTTTCCGACACCAACTGAAGGCGACACGATATGTAGGTTGACAACCAACGGAGCATTCTCCTGCGACGCCAGCCGAGAGGGGGCGGGCTGCTCTTCCGCCATCGCGCTCGGTTGCCCAAGTTTAGCTTGAATGGCAAGACAACGGAATAGTACAAGCGGTGTTGTACTCAGAGCGCGCAGTGCCGGGGGATCCTGCTCAATCGGTATCAGACGGTGGTCGTTTTATCGCTTTGCTGCCAGATTATTGACGATGTTGGATTGAATCCCTTAATGCGCGGGCCGTGATCACGAAGGCATGCTAGGCAACAAACATGAATCTTTTCGCAGAGGCCGAATTCCCTTGCAAGGGCTGAAACGATGCGGGGATTTGAGGAGGTTGAAGATAGTTTCGATTCACTCCATGGAGGATGGAAGCTGACTCTGAAAATGCCACAAACATCGGATTCTTTAATCAGCTGGCAAGTTCCACGCTGGCATTCAGAAGCATTGAACATGGGGTAGCGCTGCGTACCAAGTACTTGGGAGAAAATCACGCCCCACATATCCCTACAAAATAGCTGCTACAAGCCCACATGCCCGCTACAGTAAGCGCATGATTTCCCGTCCAGGCGCATGAAATAGACGGTCAACGGGTATCCACAACCCGCCCACTACCTCCATATATAAACTGCTCCGTCCCAAAACGCCGGACCTGGCTGGGAAACGCCGAAGCATCACTGGCTGTCCGCCTCTTGTCTCCGTCTGAATATGCAAGCCTGCGTCATGAGCGTCGAGGCTTGAGCTACCACCCTAAACAATCCAATCCCGCTCGTTTATTTCACGGCGTTTTATCAACGCCTGCGAGAGCCCTGCGATCTGCAGCGAGGTCAATGATGCAGGTTCGTCACAAATGAAACAATGCCATTTTTCCTCGACCATTTTTGTAGACAAAGTTGTTAAGGCGAAGGAAATATGGCGTCTTTCCAGATTAGCCCCGTCTCGATCGCCGGGTTAGCTCGCTCGACACTTGGACGGCGCTCGACGACTTGCCGTTGCCGGCATATCTATCCCACCTATCCAACCTATCCAGCCGGTCAACAAGCACGTGCGCCACCGGCACATCGGCTCCTCGGTCGTCGTCCCTTCTCCCAGCAGTCGCGCAGGCCCGGGGCCTCCTCCAAGGTGCAAGACTCCAGGATCCGCTGGTATCCGATCCCCGTCGGTCTCGGCGTTGGGTTTCTGGGTCTGGTGCAATTCTATAAAGTCTATACTCGGGAGCAAGAGAAGCAGGCAGAGGAAGATGAGTTGGAGAAGCGGGCCAAGAGGCGGTCACGGGTCCGGACTGACGGTCCATGGTATGGTCATTGACACTTGGTATTGGCAACACAGGGCTGACGGGCACCTAGGCAGGTGCAGATCATGTCGACGCTCCCATTAAAGGCCATGTCACGGTTATGGGGCAGGTTTAACGAGCTAACCATCCCATATTACCTCCGAGCACCCGGCTTCCGCCTCTATTCCTTCATTTTTGGTGTCAATCTAGACGAGATCGAGGAACCCGACCTTCGAAAGTTTCCAAACTTGGCCGCCTTTTTCTACCGCACCCTAAAGCCTGGTGCACGACCTTTAGATCCCAACCCCAATGCGCTTCTGTCACCAGCGGACGGGCGAGTCTTGCAGTTTGGGCAGATCGAAGGTGGCGACATTGAGCAAGTCAAGGGCATGACCTACACTATCGATGCACTCCTAGGGCGAAGCAGTCCAAGTCCCAGCATTTCCAATAGTCAGATTTCTCTTGACAAGCTGACCAAGCAAGGTGAGCGCGAACTCGAAGGTGGTGAGGAGCTCGTCAAGAAGGACGAGGAATTCGCCCGTGTCAACGGCATCTCATACTCGCTCCCCGACCTCTTTTCGGGCTCCGGGAAGGATCAAAAGGGCGGCAGTTTTGAGCGCCCCAAGGACGGATCTGTCACACCCAACGAGACGTCCGTCTCCGAAGTTCGCGCCGAGCTCGCTCTAGGCGACAAGGCCTGGTACGAATATCTCACCCCTGGCAGCCCGCACAAGCTCTACTACGCCGTCATATACCTCGCGCCGGGCGACTATCATCGCTTCCACTCGCCTACCAATTGGGTGGTCGAGCGGCGGCGCCACTTCGCCGGGGAGCTGTTTAGCGTGTCGCCCTACCTCCAGCGCACGCTTCCAGGACTCTTCACGCTCAACGAGCGCGTCGTTCTCTTGGGTCGCTGGCGCTGGGGCTTCTTCGCCTACGTCCCTGTTGGCGCCACAAATGTGGGCTCGATCAAAATCAATTTCGACAGGGAGCTGAGGACCAACAGCCTGACGACGGACACGGAGGCGGACAAGGCTGCCGAAGAGGCGGCCCGTCGCGGGGAGCCATACCTGGGCTATGCCGAGGCGACCTACGAGCGCGCAAGCGCTGTGCTGAGAGGCCATGCGCTCAGGCGTGGAGAGGAGATGGGTGGCTTCCAACTGGGTAGCACCATTGTGCTTGTTTTTGAGGCCCCGGCAGCGGAGCACGACGACACGGGCCGCCATACCCGCGGGTGGACATGGAACGTGGAAAAGGGGCAGAGAGTCAAAGTCGGGCAGGCGCTGGGGTTTGTCGATACGTGACTTTGCCGTCTCTTCTACTTGTGTCGGCCGGATAAACCTGTACGTCGGCGAGACTATGTACTCTGTACAGAAAGAACAGGGTTGGATAATGTCCAATATGCGAAATACTTAATGCCGGCTTGTTGATCGTCTACTAAGGTGTCACCACCGGTCACCAATCTCGGAAGCGTCTACCGGTAAGTACGGTACTCAATTCGATTGGACTCGAGCCTTGCCCGTTTAAAACTTCTAAAAAAGAAGAGAATCTAGAAGCGATGCTAAGGCTAAACCGGAAACCTCCTAAACGCCCAATAGAATAACAAACCATATCCCTCGTAGACCCGCCTACGCACCAAAGACCTTGTACTTCTCCTCGACGGGGTTGAATACCTTCTCCCCGGCGTCAGCCGTCTTGCCGCCAAAAACGAGGTGCGCACTGAGCTTCCAGGTAGTTGGCAGCTTCCACTCCTCGGCGATCTTGGCATCGATCAAGGGGTTATAGTGCTGCAGGTTGGCACCGAGCCCTTCGGCCTCGAGGGCGGTCCAGACTGCAAACTGCAGCATGGCGCAGCTGTGTGCCGCCCAAACAGGGAACCTGTTTATCGCAACTATCAGCCATTTATTCCTTACTCCCACCTGATACACCCATAGAATAGTGCCGACCGGGAAGTAAACAATGACGCGGAGGTTAGTTGAAAGGGGAGGGAAACGTACCGATCAGCGTAGAGGGCAAACTTGGCCTGCATGCCCTCGACGACCGTCTGGTCCTCAAAGAAGAGAATCGACCCGGCGGCGGCCTTGAACATGGCCATGCGGCCCGCGGTGCTCTCCCATTGCTCGACGGGGACGATGGCCTTGAGCGTCTCGGTCGTGATGTCCCAGAATTTGTCGTGCTCGGCCCCAAACAGCACGACGACCCGGTTGCTCTGCGAGTTGAAGCTGCTGGGCACGTGCTGCAGCGCCTCCTTGACGATCTCCTGGATGCGGCTAGGCGGGATGGCAAGCTCCTTGTTGAGCGGATAGTAGGTCCGGCGGTTCTTGATGTGGGCCAGGAAGGAGTCGGCCGAGAGGGGAGTTGTTGGTGTGACCGTCATGTTGCTGGCTGGTCTTGCTGATTTAGGGAATGGGAAAGGTACGAGACGATGCGACGGGGTGATGGTTCGTGAGATGGTTGGAATGGCACGAGAAGGGATTCTGAGCAGTCGCTGCATATAAGGTAGCTAAGGTAGGCCGAGGTATCTGTGGTGGTCGAGATGGGAAGTCAAGCACAGCGAGGGAGCAGCCATGGTATAATTATTTATACGTCGTTTGGGAAGTAGCCACCAAGTGCTCCATTCCCTTCGGCATCTCCAAACACTTGTCTGAAGCCGAGCCGGGTTAACCCGGCAGTTGCTGGACAAGAGACTTGCGAGTCGCGACGACTCGGGGACATTCCGCCCCGGTTCAACGGCTGCGGCACGTGTAGCACAAATTGTGTTTGCGATTCCATGGCCTTCTCGACGTTCTGCTTCCCCACTTACCTCCTCTGAGCGGTGTCATCAACGCTGTTATGGAGCTGCTACATCCTAGCCAGGCCGCGCGGGCCGCGAATTCGGAAAGGCTCACCTTGGGGTAGTGTATAACGTACACGTGTGAGTAAGCTAGTGTAAGCGCCTCAGGATTACTCCACCCCCGTCACACTGCAATTGTCCAATGGCCATTCGGCGAACATCCGAAAGAGGGAAGAACACCCCCTGTCCATGTCATGTATTTCAAATGCTTACGTACCAGATCTGAAGCGAAGATTTGAACCCTACCGCTTCTCCACCGAGTCAACAATTGCTCATCGACACAGGGGATTTCGTTTTCCAAGACTCCAGGACTCTACGTTATCCTTCACTGGATTTGACGTTAACGCCGCTATCTTTGTAATGCTAGAATCTGCTGGTTCAAAACGTACAATGTCCTCCCAACTTATTTGTCTTTATCTTTCACTTTGCGTGATCAGTTTGGAAATTGGAAGGTATGTAGTTCACTCTTCTGATGATCTTAACGCCACCCCCTGCCCGATCAGTTCCCCCCACCTACACAAGGCGCTGCTAGATAGTGTCTCCTGAATGCATATGAAGGAAGAGCCCACAGGTAGTAGGTAAGGAGACTGACTCTGTCTCCAGGAATTCAAAAGGCACTGTACCCAACATCCCGATGTATGTATGTACTTGTACATACACCTCAGGCTGGCCGTACTGTACTGTATGGCTGGAGCCCTTCCTTATGCCGACATGTTTTGATACCGCGACAGCAATTCTACTGTGAAATGTGCTCTGAGGCTCAATGGCAACGCACGTATGTACTCCCCCATCTGCGAGCCAATCACTGGATCAGTACATCCATCTCAAAAAGGAAGAAGCATCCCACATGGCTAAGGTGCAGGATACAGTAGTACGGGTTATGCCTGTGATTCAATCATAACAAAACCCCGGGATGGTATATATTGACAATGAAACTAGAATATGAACAGGAATGCCCGGCGGCAGACGTGAGGAGCAAATATACCCCGCGATAACACGACTGGTATAAAACTCAATCTACTTATTACAGTCACAGCCCTCGGTCGGATTGCCCTGTCTTCGACTCCTCTATGTAGTATCCTGTCCGGGTTCACGGTATAAATGTCAGAAACGCCCGATTCGCCTTGAATGCATGTGCCCAAACGCCCTGGTCTACTGTTTTTTCTTTGCCAGTTATGTTGCCAATTCTCCAGGAAAAGAAAATGGATGGGTGCTATCCCTCAGAGCGAGCAAATATCACCAAGTTTCGGCGATGTATTGCCCGGCCTCCTTTTTCAGGTTCCAGAACTCCTGGGCCTCCTCGCGCTGCAAATTGCCCTTTTCCATCGCCACCTCGACGAGAGCCTTCTCAACACCCTCGCCCATGCCCTTGGTGCTTCCGCATACAAAAACGCGGCCGTCGACGGAATTAATAATGTACCAAACAAGGTCCGACTGAGCTTTGACCTCTTCCTGCACATAGCGGCCCTCACCGCGGCGGCTCTCGACAACCCTCTTGACCTCATCTTCGTGGACACCCCACTCGCCGCTGTACAGCTCGTCAACCAACGAGTCACGGATGCCTTGAAGCACCCAGACCTTGTTCGCGCAGTTGGCCGTCTTGAGGCGGCGCTGTACGAAGCCGCGGAATGGAGCAATACCAACGCCAGCTCCAATCAACAGCATCGGGCCGTCCGACACGAACTGCTTAGCGAGAGGGTTCGCCATCAGGCCCTTGAACATGGGGATGTAGAACTCGGGGTCTTTCTCGCCCCGCTTCTGGGCTTCGAGGAACTTGAGTGCTTGTCGCTGGAAGAAGCCCGAGCCGACGCCATCCCGACTCCCCGAGCGCCAGTCGGTCGTCGTATGTACGGTGACGGCGATTTCAATCAGCCGGTGCTGCTTGCCGTCGCGTGTCAGGAACGACTCATGGGGGTCGTTTGACAAGGAGTAAAAGCGGGGCATAAGGGGCTGCAAGACGGAGAGGAGATAATCCAACGGCGGCTTGGCGCTGGGGAAGGCGTGCAGAAGCTGGACCAACGTCACATGAGGACCCGTCCGGAAATCGCAAAAGACACCCTGGCCTTCAGCCGAGCAAAGGTACAGGAGGACTTTGCGCTCGTTTTCGTCGATGGCGTGCTCGGCCAGGACACGGAGAAGCTGCTTTGTTGGCGGGTACGACTGGATGTCCGAGCACCACGTCAACAAGTCCCGACGAGTTGTGACGAGTTCACGCGCCTGGTCGCTACCCCAGACCGTGGGCCATCGCCCTTTGGTTGTCCGGAGCAGCACAGGCTTGTCGCGCAGGAAACGGGGCACGAGAAGGAGATCGAGCACCTCCTCGACCAGGGACTCTTCGTTGGGTGCCGCGACCCCAATGGCACCCCCAACCTTGAAGTCAACACCTTCGCCCTCGGGGTAGTTTGTGACGTCAAGATCAAAGTGGAACGTTCGCTTCTCGGCGCCGGGCCGTGTTAGCTCGCGTGTGTTGTGAATCCGCGCAGCGAAGACGTGGTGTGGCGGATGTGGCTGCACAAATGAAGGCGGCTCTATCCGTGTGTCGGTTTTTTCGAGGGTTAAATTTTGCAACGTCTTTTCAACGTTGCCCAAGGGCGAGGTTGGGGCAGCATCTGCGTCCAGTGCAACGCTTGATTCGGGTGGAGATGGCAGATTGGATGGCCGCCGGAGTGGTTGTAGAAAAGCTGTCTGCTCGGGTAGATCGCACACAGCTGTCAGGGTGGTAGGTATCCGGTCGATCTTGAGCAGCAGGGATCGGTAGGCGTCATTATCAGGGAAATCTATGCTCTCGAACTCGATGCCCTCCTTCTTCGGACCAAGGCCGAGACAGCAGCCGCCGCCGCAGCAACGCCTAATCAATTGAGTCGTGGTTTCGCCCGTGATGCGCTGCACGTCGGCCGGGCTCTGCGCAATCAAGCGCGTCGATGCGCGCCGAGGACGCGGCACAGGGTGGTGGGGCTCTTCCAATTCATGTTCGTCAGACGACTCGGAATATGTAAGCGAGGGGGCAGCGGACGGCCCTGGCTGAGGTTCCTCCGGTATACTCCCCGCCGAATGTTCGGCGAGGAGAAGGTCAATCTGCGTGGCCATGGTAGTCGGGTGTAGTCGAGGGCAGCCGGTGGCAATTGAGGCGCTAAACGGAGAGTGGGAGGAATTGTAGGTGAGAAGCCGCTGAGTAACAGTAAAGATCAGAGTTGCATAGTTAAAAAGTTCACGGACGATTCAATACCTCGAAGTGTCCAGAAGTAGGATATGGGAGGCGAGGAGGAAAGGACCGCTTAGCAAGCTGCGCTAGCAGAAAGAACATGGGGCAAAATATCTGCTTGAGGGGAGGCTGGTGATCTTTAAGAAATTACTTCCTTGTCATTGCACAAGCAACTGTTGAGGATGAAAAGCCAGGCGAGAACCAGCCGAGCGAGCTAGCGTTTCTTTCAAGGGGGCAAGTGTGGGCCTGGCCACAGTGCAAGCCGGACTGGGCTGTCTTGGGCTCGCCGGGCAAAGGTTGACGTGCTTCTCCGATCAGCCGTCAGCTCCACGGGTGCCTCCTCCGCCGTTGTTACGGTTTACATTGCGGAGTATGTACATGCGCGTTATGTATGTACCCATATAACGTTTTTCCAAGGAACCGTGAGAATTACCCTATGGGTCGTGCTGGTTGCTAATACTCGGGGATTGAAGAAGGAGTTATATATGTGCCGAATCCGGGACCATATACAGTCAAACCTGCAAATAGCGATTCGAGAAATAACGATATCCTCCAAATAGCGTTAGACTATCGCGTACCCATCGTAAAATGTATGGGAAACCGATATTCCCTGGCTAATACGGTATAACGATTGATTCTCGCTTTTCCTACAGGCCAAAGCTTTAGCCAGTCAGACCCTATTGGATCAGTATCTAGCCATCCTCAACGCTAGGAAAGCAGTAAAATCAAGTAATTCGGCTGTATCTGAGCTTCATAGAGCGAATAAGAGCCCCTGACCTTCTATTCTAGGTAAATAGTGGTTTACCCTGGGTTTAACGATAACCTGGGAATAACGGTCAGATTTGCTATGACGGACCCAATCGTTATTTGCAGGTTTGACTGTAATAAACGCACTACGCAATATGGGCGTCCCATCGCATCAGAAATCATGGAAATTTCTACCTCCAGGTCTTCGTGATCTTCTCAGGGTTACGGGATGGACCGGCTCAGAACCAATGCCGTTTCCATCGACCGGTATTTGTTACTGGAGGTGCTCCATTAGTACACTAGTGTAATCGCCCTTGACATGATGGATGATGGAAGCGGTCGACCTGCAGTCAGCCGAACCTCAGATCACCGTAATTTTACATCATCTCATCAACAGCCCACACTTCGAGTCCGAGCATCACCGTTCTCATTGCGCTGTATGGTACGGTACTTGTATTTACTGATTTGTAATGGCCGCCGAGACTTTTCTGAGAATATCGAGCCATTTACCTTGGAAACGCGCAGGACTTCCGGGGTTGGAGGAGACCGGGCTCGCCCCTATCTCAGCTCAACAAGTCTGGGGCTGCCGACGCCAAGCCTGCGGGCCAAAGTGCTGGGTCAACCAGCCGGCATGTCAGCGGAGTTGTTCCAACTTCCATCGGCCTTGTTGGGACAGACGAGGAGGCACCACGAATCGTTTTATGGGAAGCGTCGGTATGGCAAACCATACAAGGTACTTCGTATCATTGGCCATCTCCGAGTTCGGCCGCTTCCAAAACTCTCGACGCCAAATGCGGACAGCACACTACACTGTGTTTAGGCTTTGAAACAACACAGTATGACGCCGAGATATCTAATCAATCAAATTTATCAATACCGCCCCACCATTACCGGCAACTTTGTCTATCAGATTGTTTACATAAGATTAGATCATCTGATAATCTAGGTTAGGACAGACTGGTGAAAAAACACCGCAAGCCTGACCGCAATTTTCAAGCCCCTGGCAGTCCCCCATAACTTTGATGAAGAAGTAATGGGCCGTTGGCCGGGCCTGGAGTTCGGTCACTCCGCGGCGAGAGCTTTCCCTTTCTGCATTCGTGTCAGATTCCTCCCGGTCGGGTTCTTTAGGTCAGATAAAAAAAAAACGCAATCGGGGGTTTGAAACAATCATAACTTTCCAGAGGCAGCAGCTCTTGGCTCTTATCCTAATCCAGGCAGTGCATGTACCTATAACCGGAACAAGCCGACGTTCTAAGGTAGTGTTCTGCCGGCCACAGCTTACGAGGCAACACCTCCCGTCATGGATTGAGGGCTTTTCCTCGGAAACCGCTCTATCCAACAAAAAAAAAAAAAAATGTATTCTGTACTGTACAGTCCATTGTCATCGATGGACGAGTGGGGGGAAGAGACGAGCCGCAGTGAAGCATGCTGTGTATCATGCTGTGTATCGGCAATGAGTAATATTTGGACCCAATCTTTGCATTGGATACGATTGGGCATCACGACGGGAGTTTCGGAGAGTACGTACAGACACTTACAAGCCATTGGCAAGATACAGCACCTCTCTGCTACCACCTACACTCAAGCCCGCCGATAGGTATGTATTTACTCCAAGCCTGTTACTGGCCGGTAGATTATTGGGTTAGGCTTACGGTGTACTAAAAACCTTCTCATCACTCTGTGGATGGCCAGGTCTAGATCCTCCTTGCAAACATCCGATCCATTGAATACTCACAATAAACTGCAAGCATTGTGGGTTCCATCGCCAATAAGGAGAGGGTTGTGCCATTCTGTTACAGTTGCATCTCCAAGGTCTAGGCTAGCAAAGTACTCTATCCGGCCTAATGTCTCGCCCAAATATCCCAATTCTGAATTGAAAGAGAAGTAACTCATTCACGGCCTTTTAGTCGGGCTTGGGAATCTTGCATCGAGGGATACGTGAAGGTTGTGAAGTAAGGCAGCTGTTAGGTACCCGAAAGGGCACCACTGCCTCGGGCCGAAGCAAACTGTACAGTATCGGCAGGTTCCCAAGCCTGACCCGTCAACTGCCTTATTCGCCTGCATACCCATAGATACACAGGATGATGTGTCGCGTGATACATTCATCCATGAGTGCCCCTAGCCACAGCAGGAAAACAACACGTGAAGCCAGTACCCTCAGCAACATCACGGTCTTATCAATTGTTCTGTCCACATAGTTTCTGCCAGCCCAATCAAAGACTACTCCTCTGTCAGGCGGAAAGCATGAGAGGCAAATCTATGGGGCATATGGGTTTCGGGTTCGCTGCTTCATATCAGGTGGCGCCGCTGTGAGCACACCAATGCGAAGCTGGTCCTTCAGAGTGCCGGCAGCTAGGCCCCGTCATCATAGCCAGTAGTGCCCTGTTGACCGCAAACGCAAAATTCTGGCCGCCTGCACAATTGGCTTGATCTTATGTCGTCAAAAGAGTGAACTCGTAGTCTGTCATTCTGTAGTGTGGTGAGATCCCCCATGAGATTCTTGCCCTAGAGATTGCCAACCGGGTTTCAACAGCCTGGAGGACGGTTTCTACCATCAGATACAGGCTTAACATATGAAACCCCGCGAGTTCGTAGACATCATGAGATTTAGGCGAATCTTTTCGAGAAAAAAGAGGCAAGAGGTATGAAAGAGGAAAGAAGCAAAAAGAGGGGGTGAGTTGCTCGCCCCCCAGAACACAATCCTGCAAACATGGTCCTTGACAATGCAGCCCCCTCCCAGACTCTCCGATCAGTCATCAGGAGAATACAAATATCAGCGTCCATGCCTCGTTGCAAGGTGAAGGAGACACAGTAGTGGGTCTCGCGGTTGCAAGGGAAGGCGTCTCAACCTAAATATAAACGTAAACAACTTCCAGATAACATCAGCCAGTCCTAAGCCGATGTCGGGCAGTAGCCCTCGCGCGCCCTGTGAGTGGTTTAGGGCATGAAAATAACGTTGGGTTCTGTTCTGGACGGCTGCAGACGGCGGCCGATCCGGCTAGGATGGCAAACCTAGTGGTTGTGCCTCCTTTTCCTGCTCCAGCACTCCTCAACAGCCGGGCTGACGATCCTGTTGAAGTCCTGAGGAACAATGCGTCCAATGAAGAACACTTTGAAGTTGTGCTCCACGGTGGTGAGTTTGGCGTAGTTGACTCGAGACTCCTTGTCCAATTTCTCGGTCCTTTCGTAAAGCTCGAGCCGCACGGGCTCAAAGCCCAATTTGGGCTCATTCTCGACCATTCGGGGCTTTTTCCCGAGCTGGTAGACAATTCCATGCTTTGAGGGTTTCACTCCCTTCTTGGTGCACGCCTTGTGTTCATACGTCAGGATCGGCCTGATGCACGTTAGTAAGACGTCGGCTTCAGCTAATAGGGCACACCTACACGCAGGTACAGTGTCCTTCGTCATTGGCGACCACAATAAAACGTCGAATCCCTTGGTAGAACTGCTTGCCGTTCTGTTCTTGCAGTCCAAAAAAGTTCGTGATTACCTCGCTCCTATGAGCTCCAGCGCCAAGAGGCTCGCACCAAAGAATCTTGAACACCTGCCGGTTGTCAGTGTCAGAGGGGAGCAGATTGAAAAGGAGAGAAAGCCATGCATCGCGCTTACCTCGCCGGGTCTGAACATGCTAGAATGCTGAACGGCATAACCTGGACGGATCACTCAGAACTTGCCTCACATGCGACTTACGTATGGCTACTTACCGTCGTGCAACTCAAACTCCCGCGTTGAACTGAGCCGCGCAGGGTGGTTATCCGGGGGTGGGTAAACCTCCGCCATGCCAGCCTGTAACTGGGTCTGCGTACCATGGCCACCCTCCTCTTCATACCCCGCGTATGCGTGGCCATGGGGCGGGGAAAGGGGTGAGGCATCTCCTTCCGGAATGGGTGCGCCAGTTAGATAGGGGTCGGCTTGTGACATAGCCTGGAGTAGCTCGTTCGGGGGCTCTGGGTCGACGGGAACTTCCGAGCCATCTGAGCACTGGTTAGGGGCAATTGATACAGTCGCGCAGGCGTCCGCACGCAACACCAGACACATACCGAATTCCGGAGGGGGATACGCTGAGGCATGCTCCTCGGCTGGGGGTTCCTCAGGGATGGATCCCGCAAGGCCCGAACCGTCGTCAGGAGCATGTGTGTGCTGGGCATAATGGCCATGTTCGGATGGCGGCTCTTCAACCTCGTGCTGCGCGGACTCCTCTATTGATCTGGATCAGCAGCTGGGGTGCCAGAAAACTGGAATGATAGCATCTTTACCTTGGGTATAAAAACCATCGCCGCCGGCGGAGTTTTCCTGGCGACCAGATCCGTAGGCGTCTTCACGTGATGGCACTCCGTATCGCTGTCCCGAATACGCTGTCTGTGAGTCGACATAGGCATTATCGGATGCGGGTGTATACCCCGTGTCGGGTGCGGCACCAGGCTTCTGGTAAAATGGGTCGTAAGGGTTCGTGTCGTTAGCAGCGCCTTCTGCGTCGGCGTCGGCAGCGTTCCTGGCTCCCCTAGACCTGTGCTTCTTGGATGAATAACCCCTGTCCTTTGGCGTTTCTCTATAGCCCCTGTTCCTGGGTCTTGGCGGTTGATCGGCAACCCTCTCCTTGCCCTTGGGCGGGAAGCCTTGGCTTTGAAAATGAGAACCGTATCCAGGGTTTGTGGCTGTAGCAGGGTTAGCCTCAGCACATGATTAGCGCAGTCGTCTTATGCAACCTTCTAGCACTCCTGGTTGATGAGTGTATGCCCCTCCTGGATTGTAAGACACATCCTGGCCGTCTATATGTACGTTTGAGAACGTAGTGGCAAGCTCGTTGACGTCGCTTCCGCGGGGTGCGGTTTGCGTAGCCGTGTTTGGATAAGATGTGGCCGTGTTTGGGTAAGAGTAGTCGTAATGATATCGGCCTAGGGGGTAGTTGTGCTCAATCATCGAGCCCTACGCCAGGAGATCGCTGAAGTGCTCATACCTTGGGGGTCTTGCCTCGCCCTCCAGTGAAGGTTTTGAGCCGGGTCCCAATGCCAGGGACTCCATTCGCTCCATCGGTCTTGGTTACTGGGATCCATGGCGATCTATCATCTTGGTATTGAAGCGCGCCAATTCAGGGGAAGGATAACCGTCGGTACGGTCCGCCGATATGAATTGGTGGACGGAACGTGAACCCGCCGCCTGGGTGCGGTCTCAGGGGATGCTGCAACGTCGAGGAGACGATCCGCGGAAGCGCAGTTGAAGACGGTTTCTTAATAGGGCTCTTGGGGGAAACCGCAGAGCCGCACCACCACCAAGAACACCAGCAACAACTTGACTCGGGATGGCAGACAAAGGTAGCGAAGGGATCCCGAGCTACTGCAAGCGGCTGGCTCTGCTTAGGGAATATATTAAATGCAGCTATAATTGGTGGGGGTTACGCTCGTGACACAGGATGCGGGTTGCTCATTCGCGCTGTCACCCGAAGCGTCGTCGCCGGCTGAATCGCCTCGGCCGCAAGTCTGAGAGGCAAGTTAGAATGAAGTTAGGACTGTTAGGTTGTGAGGAGCTAAAAGGCGAAGAGAAGGGCCTTGCTTTGCCGACACGCTGTCTAGCATATGGCGACAATGCATCTCAGGCTCCCAGACTCCAGTGGACCCGAGAGGAAGAATGGAAAAGCTGCGAGAGGCCGTGCATTTGGGCTTCCCCCTCCTCGGCGCTGTGGCTGCCTATGATGCTCTTATCTTTTCGGCATCGACGGCCAATGTAGACAGGCTTCGAGGCACCCCATCAGCCGACACTTCATACTTGGCAGACAACTGGGTGGCCTTTCTCGTGGGGTGGTGACATGCACTCCACCTCACTGGGCCCAACGCAGCCTGAGAGTGCAGAACACCCTGATGAGGTAGCTTATGTATGTATGTACACTGCGCATTTTGGTAGGCTGTGAGGCAGGCAAGTCTGGTGTAAGGTCTTGCGGGCCGGTTGACTTGGCGGCCACGCGGATCGCAAAATACACTTCCCGGAATCAGACAAGCGCATGCATGGCTGCTGGGGGACTGTGGGGATATATGCACAAAGCTCCTGCCAGCAAAGCGGCAGGCGGGGAAACCACCCCAAATCATCCCAATCTCTCCGTCACAAGCTTGCCAGGACTACCTGGTAGATATTCGGGACGGCTGGTTATGACTAACCATTATTTCAACGACAAAAGGTGGATTGTCGGGGAAGCAGGAGACGGAGCCGCATCAACCGGTGAGCCAGGCACTTGGGTATGTAGGTAGTTATGTAAGGTAAAATAACGGTAGGCAAGTGCCATACCTACGTTACGTACTGATATCCAAGGCAATCAATCAGCTAACAAGTTTGTGTAACGAAATTGTGATTCTTTGTAAAATTCCAGCTTTCACTGATGTGTCCGTAATTCAATGTAATTTACCTTCCGCGGGATTCAAGGGATCATTGGAATTGTGGCTAGGTACGGTCCATGGATACGGGATACAGACCAACGCAACCAACTTCACAAACAACGACAAAAGAAGCCGTTGAAGCCCACTCGACCTCCCGAGCGCCGACACCTATATTCCAGCTAACCGCCTCGCTCCTAGCTCTGACTCGGAGACGGCGGCTCGCGTTCTGGTGCATACACGCCGCAGTGTAGGTGCCACGAGGCACTGCATGATACGAAAGATCAGCCAATTTCCGCCCCGAGGCTGCCACAACTCCGTGAGACCGCGACAGACACAAAACACTCTGGCGTGGCGTGGCGCAAACTCGAGCGTCGGCCCTAACCTCGTTCACCCCAACCGGTCACTTCGCATGCGTGTCTGCGGCTTCCGTCAAGCTCGAGCTCTTGATGACATGAAGGCTGTGTGGGAAGCTGCCCAAGAGTGGACGCGTTGCTTCGACTCCCATGGCGACCGTGAACATCCCCCGGCCGGTCGCGCCATCTCCACGCACTTCCACCCACGCGAACGGGTCAGATAATGATGGAGACACGAGCTTGGCTCCAACACGGCCCGTCGGGCTGGTTGAAGCCCGACATGCAGTCAGAGCCTCAGTCATCAACCCGTTCCCTGCCGCCCCCTCAAGCGCGGCACGCCGGCTAAGTGGGCCAGGGAACCATCGGCGGTCAAGCCGTGACAACACGGCCGATTCCACGGTCCTGTCCAAGTCTTCGGATCACTGGTCCGACGAGGGTTATTCCGACGACAGCTCAGAGGACGACGTCTCGCTGCCAGCATCCCCTCAAACGCGTTTCGTTCCCCCTCCTCCCTCCCAGCCGTTGCCCTTCCACAGCACCGCCAACCTTCGTCCAGCGACATCGTGGCACCCGGGCTCTGGGGCTGGTGGCGGACGTCCGCCTTCCCGGCTGCCTTATGATATTCCCTCTACCGCCTCCGAGTCGGAGTCCCCATCCGAGTACTCAGATGGGTGTACCAGAAGCCTTTCTCAACGCAGCGGAAGCAGCGAACTGGAGGAACTGGTAGAGGCTAAGCGGCGAAGCATTTGGCAGTTGAGGCAAGCTATGGCCAAGAAACGAAAAGAATTACGAGATCTCAGGCGTCGAAAAGACGACATAGACAATGCTTTTATGCAGACATTTAGGCCGTATTTGACCAAAACCCGCGTCGCTGTTGTCCCTACGGATCTGCTGAGCGAAAGGTTTCGCGAAATGCAAAGCATTCGGGACGAGTATTACGCAGCCGAGTCGGTTTACGAAGCCATGGAGTTGGAGCTGGACAAGCAGGAATTAGCGCTTGAAATGCTTGAAGCAGATTTCGCGCGTATCCCTCGGGGCCGCGCGAGCTTTCGCCGCCCGGGCCCCATCAGAAGCCGTCCACAGCCCATTACCAAACCCATGGCCATTGAGGCCGAACGGAAAGACGGCTTGCCGGAAAGGAATGACTCCAGGCCTCCGTCGCCTGTTTCACTTCTGGGAATATCTGGAGAGCTGCATGAGGACATCCACCCCTTGTATCAGGAACTCTTGGAAGCCGCTGGCGATCGTCAACTCGCCGCTGAGTACTGCGAAGACCTAGAGATGCATCGGGAGAAGATACTGTACGACCTTGAACTGGAACTCCATCGAAAACGAGTGCGCAGCAACCAAGGCAATCTAATCAGCGAAGCGGACCTGAGGTCCCTGAGGTCTTCGCTCACCAACGTCCCCGCCGATGCTGCAGAATTCCAGGCGGCTTTTGGAATTCCAATCAGCGAGGACGATCTCGAATTCTTGAGAGACTACGAGACTGTGCAAAAGAGGGCGAAGAAGGAATTGGAAGAGGCTTCCAAAAACCTCAAGTTTTTACGAGAGCTGTGCATCGAGAAGGGCGTCATGCGCAAGCACGCGTCTTACCACGAAGAGGTGGCAAT
Organism: Canariomyces notabilis; assembly: GCF_033297395.1. Taxonomy (NCBI): domain Eukaryota; kingdom Fungi; phylum Ascomycota; class Sordariomycetes; order Sordariales; family Chaetomiaceae; genus Canariomyces; species Canariomyces notabilis. The sequence goes on from NW_027041827.1 coordinate 1,291,487, forward strand.
CTTCTCGGGCAGCAACTGGACGCCAACGCCAGCAGACGGCAACATTGCCATCGAGTCAGCTCCTATGCCTGCCACGAGCGGTCTCGCCCACCCACGATTCCCCATCCTGCTGTCGAACCCTTCGCACGTTCTAGAACTGCGCTCGCCCATCGAAGCCCTTGAGCAAGCGCTCAAACTGCCCAAGGACGACCCCATGAGCGCACAGCGGCGGGCCGAGTGCATGAAGGAGTTGGGGATCAGCACGCTCATGAAGAAGGTGGAAAACATACCCGACTACATCAACCAGTGGCTCATCCACCGGCTGCGCACCTCCCCCATGGAGGCGGAGCTCATGCTGGCCGTCTGCGAGTCCGTCTTCAAGGTGGTCAACCTGCGCCGCTGGCAGGAGGAAGTTCTGTATTACTGGCGTCTGGACGACGCCGCCAAGCTGTCGCCCCTCGTCTTCCAGGGCGCTCAGACGCCCAGGGAAGATGACGAGCTGGGGCTGGGAGTACACGGGTTTGGGCTGCTGGGCGCTGAGGACGGGAGCCGGTCGCAGCTCAACTCGGTTATCGAGCAATCGGCCAGGGTGAAGAGTGACGATGCGGCCGAGGCCGGGGTTGCGGTTACTACTCCCCTGAGGGAAAGGGAAGCTAGCGCCGCCAAGGCTAGGTCGGCGAGGAGTGTGGGCTGATGCTGAAGCTGGGCGGTTGGGTGCATGACGATTCTGAGCCTTGGCCGTTCTATACGACGGGCGGGCGCTCTCAAGCCTCCGCTTCCATACGCATCTGGGATGCTTGTTTCCTTTGTCTGTTTCCTCATTGCGATTTCTCTCGTACACAGGGACTTGTTAAGTTTGCGACGGCATTGGAAGTTTTGCATGAGCGGGTTTTGATATATTTCGCAAGAGGCTGGATTGATTTTCTTGGTTACTGGCTGGAAAACAAAAGCAACAGCACACGGATGTCTGTATGAGCACTTCTGGGTTGTTTGGTTAGTTGGATTCTGCCGGATGTCAGGGGGCTCTGCTAAGTGTGAGCATCGATCCGGTTTTGTCATATCATTTTCATAGTTTTGCTTGGCCTTAGAATACCTGGGTGCGGAGAGTCAAGATACCACGGGAGTTGGAATTGGGTTGATGCATGGGGATACCATAGGGGGGCTTTTGGCATGGCGCTTGGCGGGTTGTAGTTACGTGGGCATCAGAGACAGAACAAAGATTCAGTGAGTCAAGCACGGATGGTATTGGAAAGCATATCTTCCATTGCTAATCACAGCGCTATCTTATTATGCGGTATGTGTTCGACTCCTTTCCGAGGGAATCAAACTATGACTTGGACCGGCTGCATAGACCAATGTGTCACAAGACTATGCACCGGTGCCTTATTCTCCTTGTTGGTCTTCTGGCGCCCAACAACCGAGAACTCTCCCTCGCCGACAGCAGGCGCACTATATCTCGTTACATGTCACCCATGGTAGGGCTGACCCCGGGAATCAGATATCTCAATAGAATGACTGGTAACTAGAATACCGTACGTAAGTAGAGCCTTGGGGGTAGATAAGGAGGGGACGTAGGGACAGGCCGGTAATTCACAGTTTGGGATGGGAACATCAGCTTGACCGCAATCCAGCCAAGCTATGTCTAGACGTCCTGACTGGTGAGACCCGATGGAAATGGATGGCCTCGGGTGTCCGGTGCCGATTCTACCACAGACTCGGAGGTCATGTCTTGCCAAACTGACTGGCCAGACTGGGCTCTCTAACATCATTTGGGTATGCAAGCATATTGTATGTGTGTTACAGCCCCAAGACCGACCACTTGGCTATCCCTGTGGCGTAACGGTATGGCTGCCGACTTATTCTTTATGAATCGGTAGCAAATATCACAGATGTGGTAGCACGCTTTGCACAGCCACACCATTGAAACACGGGCAGGGGCCATACCGGTATAGTTGACCATTATCGGCTGCTATACTGAGTCCAGTGCTGCTCGGAAAGGAACTGGGCACCGTACGACGATCCTCTGTTATCCAGCAACCTCTCCCCCAACTGGCCTTGGGACACTTGTACCACCCATACTTATAGGTAGCTTTATTGTGCCTAGGTTCATTTTACTAAGAACAAGCAAATCAATCTCTCCTCTGCGTCGTTATTGAGCAACTTATAAGCGTAAGATCCCCCTATCCTGATTGTTGTTGCCCTTTCGCGCTGCCGTTTCTACCGTTGTTCTTGCTGTTGCTTTTGCTACTGCTCGTAGCACCGTGACGGTAGAGTCCAGCCCAGGACGTGCTAAGTTTAGAACCTATGTTGGCCGCCTGTTCCCAAAGCCCCAGTTTCGAGATGCTTGAACGAGGACGAGAGCGTGAAGAACCAGCTTGTGTGACGGGATGGCAGTATTCATGTACCTCAGCGCGACCGCTTTCATCGCTGGGCTGGCATCGGCGTGTCCCACGCCATGATTGCAAGCCTTCAGGGCGTAAGAGGCCTGGGGAAGAGGATGATGACGAGGACCAGTACCGCCGGCGCGCGGTGCGGAGGGGTTTTGGCACAGTGAGTTGCTCTCTGCAAACTGATTTGTCCTTGTCCCTCGTATCACTACCCTGATTGTCGTCAAACCAGGAGGGCGCCTCGGCGAGCGTACAGTCTCCTCGTTCCTCTTCCCGTGGGTTGGCATTGCCATGCTCCTCTGCTTGAACGCCACGGATTGCTTCACTTTTTCGGGATGTTTGCGTTTCCATTGCTTCGACCGCGACGTTGGTATTTCCGGGGAAGCCATCGTCGACTCCGTCGATGCGTCGGGGCATGCTTGGGAGGGCAGCAACCTCGCCATCCACTACAGCACTTCCCACTTCGCATCCTCCAGCCTGGTCTATGCCGAGCCGTCTCATAAATGCCAACAATTTCAGAGACAGTGCCTGTAAGCCCTCCTTTGTGTTCACACAACTTTGCTCCCCGAGCCTAAACTGATTCGCTTCATCCTCATCGTCGGCTACCGATCGGCCCAAAAGGCCTCTCTTCCCGACAGTCCGTCCTGCCTGGCATGAAGCGATTATGATTCTGGCTGCCTGCTCGGCTTTGCGTGCCCTGGAGCTTGAATCGTCGTCCTCGTGCGCGTCGACTTCTTTGGAATTGATGCTGGTGCCCCTGGTCCCAGGCAATCGCAGTGACCGTTGCCATCGAGTGCCCTATCTCGAAGCAGTAGAGTCAAAGGCCGGGGCGCGTCCTTGAGGTGAGGAGCAGACCACCTTCTCTTCTCCCCTTTGGTGGCTTCCGATATGGAGAGGACTGAAAAATGCAAAGACGGAGGAGGCCCGCGTTCTCCGAGCGGTGCCGTTACTTATGCCAGTGTTACTCTCGTCGGGAAGGTCGGCAAGAGCCATTCTCTCTATCTTGCTTCCCGGCTGCTCTTCTGATGGCTCAAGATATGCGTGCAATGCGTATGTTACAATGCGAGATAAGGTAGTGATAGCAACAATAGCTACCCATCCGTCTAAATCATAGAGGTCAAAAGTAAGATGAGTAACAATTCCCTGTGTGAGGGGAAGAAGGGATCTATGGCAAGACTGACCGAAATTTATGTAGGTGTGTATGTATTTGTACATACAGTACCTTCCACATCATCGCTTCTGCTGCGTGTCCAGACGGGAGATGCAGAAGGCAGCAAGTGGCTTGAACTACTCCGGATGCTACCTGAACTGCCGGCCTCGAGCTACGGAAATACAGCGACAGAACTAGCAGTGGAGTCCCAATCCCAGTCACAGCACCTACAGCACATACATACATCCAAGCTGCCTTTGACGAATGGTTTCAAGTCGACACCTTGTTGCACCCAAAAGCATGCACTGTCGGTTTCCAGATGAGTGAAATACCGGGATGGCTTTGTTCCGCATCATGTCCGATATTCTATGACTCGCTCCCTGGATTGTTCATACGGCTCTACTAACGTGCCACCCGAACTCCTCAAAGACGCCAATTTTACAATACAAAAACAAAAAGGCATCGACCGAGATCTGATTAGTTACTGCCCATCATCATCATCATCCGCTGCCTCCTCTACAGTGGCAGCTCTAGGTCCTCCCCTGTTGCTGGTCCCGGCACGTGAACTAGCTTCTGCCTGCCCACCACTGCTTCTATCCGTGGCAACGCCGTTCATTGTCGACGGCCCTGCTGTCGACCAGACATTAGTACCTTCTGCTGGTTCGTCCTGCCGGTCAGCCGTAGGTTCGAGCTGGTACCCAAAGATAGTGTCTGTGCCGCGGCCTCCATCGCCAAAGAGCTGGCCCGGTCCTCCCCGAGTTGGCGCGACAGGAATGGGGGCTGTCACAGGCGGTGCTATCCCTTGTTGCCTGTGGGCAGCCGCGTCCGGAACCGAGGCATCACGCCCGGTGGGCAAGTTTGTTACTGAAAATCCTTCGACTTGCCTAGAGGTACTAGTGCCAGGCGCCGGGCTGGTACCTCTGGATCGAGCATTATTTTGAGCCTGGGCAATCAAGGTTTGGAATATTTCTGGTTGGCCCATCGCGGGCGCCTGTGCGTTGTGCTGTACTGTGTCTGTCTGCGTACCCGGCGCCCACCGTTGGAGCGGCAGCAGCGTCCACCCAGGGGGGATAACCACACCTTCTGGTAGCTCGGGGCTGCCAGCTGGAATGGCAGCTCCATATCCAGCACCAACATGTCTGGTGAGCGTAGGGGTGGGTCTAGAAGGGTGAGATGGATGTAATGAGGGCGGGATTGGAAAATGGCTCGGAGGGGGTGGGTGCATGAAGGGGTATGGCGGAATAGGTTGCTGATGTGGTAAGGGCTCGTGGAGCCCACCGTTAACTGCACCGGGCGCGGGTTGCTGTGATGCCGGCTGCTGGTCCTGCGGCTGCTGCTGGAACTGGCGCAGGCGGACAAGTTCATTAGTTAATGACGTTAACAACTGCAGCTCGTATGCGGCGTTGTGTACATTGGCCATCTCCTGTCGAACCTGCTGCCCGAGAGCCAGGAGCTGCCCACGAATCTGATCAAGTGCAGGAGTAAGGCTGCCCGTGATGTCCTGCGTAGGAGGTGCTGCAGGGGTCGGGGCAGGCGGATTTGCAACATCTGCCGGTATCCGCAGCTGTTGAGCGATATCCTGAATGTCACCCACTCTACCCTGAGCAAAGCCGAGTCTAAGAGGTCCAAGATTGAACATTCGGATGGCGCGGTTCTGGTTGTTTCCTTGCTCATCCGCCGCCCTTGCTTGCGCAGGCTGGCCGCCAGCGGCCTGGCCGTTATCCGGCGGCTGGGGGGCCTGATTCTGCGCAGCAGGGAAGTTGAGTCCCAACCTGAATACAACAGCTCCACCGTTGGCGGGTGGTTGCTGTCCATCCCTGGCAACGGGGCGCCGACAGGTGGGACACACTTGCTGGCGTTCTAGCCAGCTTTTGAGACACCCAAAGTGCAGAATATGGCCGCAAGGAAGCTTCTTTGCACGGACACGTTCGACTTGGGTGGGGTCGGCAGCGTCCCATGGACGCATTTCCTCCCTGCAGATGATGCAGGTGTCCTCTCTGCCAAGCTCCTCGGCCGTCGCATCCGGGTATTGATCCATGTGTTTGAGGGCCTGCCGGTAGCGGACCAAGGCATGCAGTCGCTTTAAGAAGGATCTTGTGGTCATGAACCAATCGCGCATTATGTGAATGGGGAGGCCATAGAAGGTCATGAGGACACAGAAGAACGCTGTGTATAAACCGAGCTTGACGAAGTCTGTGAGTGAGGTCAGCGGGTATGCCTGCACCGGCCAAATCACCATGGAGCCAACTCACCCGCAAGAAGGTCCAAGGATAAAACCCACTGGCCCTTTGATTCCCAGCCTGGCACCTCAATGTCCATCTCGTCGATGTCGTTTTCGTCCGGCAGTTCTTCGTTCTCCGCGGCGCCCCCGATTTCCCGCCGCCGCAGAATGTCAGCCCGCTGCTCCCTGATACGGCGCCGTCTATCCTCCAAGCGCTGACGCGTCTGTGTCTTCACCACGTGCTGCTCCACCACCGAAATGATGTATCGAGAGCTGGTGTGGAGTGAGCACACGGTCAAGACGGCGAACTCGAACAGGAACATGACCATCATGGTGGGACGTGCCTGCTGCACAACCGTGTTCACGGCGTAGCTCAGCAGCCAGATATCGTAGGCGACGCTGACGAAGAGCGAAATGCCAAGACGGGCGTGAAACAGGCGTGGATTCGGAGGGGGTTGCTGCTCGAGCACTTCGACGCGGCCCTCACCAATCCATCCCCAGACCTTGCCGGTGACAAGGGCGGTGAACATGACCAGAAAGAAGGCGCCAACCTCCTCGCGGAATATGGTCATAGCCAGACACGTCTCGGTGACGGCAAACCATGCCTTCTCGTACAGCTGCTCGATTTCGGAAGGACGGAGGGGGCCGAAGCAGAGACGTTGCAGGCCGTACATGAATGAGCCGTAGACGACAAAGACTAGATTTACCAGAACCTGCAACGAGATGGATTGTCAGTAAGTCGAGAATGCGGGACCTGCCGGGTGGTGGGCTGGGAAGGGAGCGGACCATTAGGGACAGGCTGCTCTGGGCGAGATGCACCATGGCAGAGTAGAAGTTGGCGCGCTGGTAAAATGCGGACGCGACCACGGCGGCCGCGAGGGCCGTTGAAGCCTACAGTCAGGATGTCAGCACTGGGCGTCGTCACGGTGTCTGGTACGTCTCGGGTAGCTCCCGATGGCTTCACCAGCAGGGAGAAAACCAATGGGTGCAAAGTGACTTACCCCTGCATACCAAACAAGCCGCATCTTCATCAGTCGAGCTGAAAATAATTTCCACCAGGTGGTAGAAGCTGTAGTACGATGGCAAAACTATGTAGCCATGGTGTTGCGAGTCGCGGCGATGATAGCCCGTCGCAATGGTCGATAAGTAGGCAAGATGATGGTCGTTCTCACTTGTTGCCACGTTAGTAAGTTTAGCTTAGGTCAGTCAAAGCTGGGCGAGTGACGCAGTCAAAGACGGTAGCAGCATCAGCCACACTTGCGTGGGCGTGGCGAATGCACATCATGTGAAGTGTGGCGGTGCAAACTGGCTTTAAGTGATCAAGATCCGCACATAGGAAATGAGGTATGTTACTGTAATGTATTTACCTCGTGCATACACACTACATTGCCATAACGTATTTTACAGGAACCGGGCTCATATCCGTACATAAACCTGGATTCACCGATTCACAACTACACAGCTTTGGATTCGGACTGTTTTGGTACACTCAAATGCGGCTGAATCTGGAACTGAAAAGCCCGTGTCCATGGGGCCGTATGTTCTGTACCAGTACTGCGTATGTAGCAGTTGCTCTATGCTAGTCATTGGCACTGATGCTTGCAAGAGATCTGGCTGGCCCAGTTTGGACCGTCTACAGGTAAGTTGTGAACTTTGTCAGAGAGAACTCGACCTAATCCAGATCTCTACTACTGGGGTAACCTACAGTACACTACAGCAACTGATTCTCTTGGCACATCCCTTCGGTTGTGAACTTGTGGCAGACCTGGGACCATCGTCTTTGGCTTTCTTTGCTTTATCATTCCCAGGCTACCGAGTCACCTCGCCTAAGCTAACGTGCCATCGTCGGTCCTTGGGTTACTCACTTTGGTACAGTACTGCATGACTCCACAGCCATGTCAGCAAGGAGCCGAATTCGCCCGTCAATGTGATGGACAGAAAAGAGAGGCAGACGACGCTACATACGGATTGAACATGGGCATTGCCTAATCGAGCAAAGAACGGCCCGCGAGCTGAATGCACCATTTGAAGCACAACCAGGATATCACAGCTATCATGGAGTTTAGAGATGGTTCTGGCCCCTGATAAACCCTTTTTGATGGTCTAGAAGCCAGCCCCTGTGTCATGTCTGGTCGCCTGGCTTTCGGGGTGGTTTCCTTGACGGCGATAGTTGGGCGTTGTTGAGTGGAGCAAGTTCAGCTCAGCTCATGCTCCGTATTCGACACGCTTTACCTGGATCGGCCAGAGCTGAAAGACACTACCCTGGGGTAGGTCACAGCTCTCCCGTCTATATAATCACGTCAAACCGCCCCCTTGGACTTCCTTTTCCCTCCCACATCACTGACAAACCCCGCCGCTCTCCCCTGCCGATTTCCGTATCCTCCGCAGAACCGCAACCGCGAGCCACCGTTTCCGCACCGTCACGTCCTCGATGCCGCGATCCCAGACCCATTCCCGGTCTTGGCCGTTGCAGTCCCGCTCCCAGATCCGCTCCACCTCGAGCCCGACGGCCCCGAGCGCCTCCTTGTCGAAGAAACCCCTCATCCTGTCCCGCCCCGTGTGAAACCCGCCGACCACCCACGCCCGCGCGCCCTCCCCCTCGCCGAGGAACCACGCCACCGACCTGCGCAGGTTTTCGTGCTGCCACGGCATCCACAGGCAGTCGGCCGCCAGCACCCGATCGAACGCGTGCCGATTCCCCCGCGCGAACGGCGTGTCCAGCCCCGCCTCGCCCCACTCGTGGCCCTCGACGAGCACCTCCTCCGCCGCGAACCGACAGGGCGGCGCGAGCCGGGGTTGTATGTTCCTCGCCACGTTGTGCCGCAGCGTCTTGAGGATGGGAGGCGCCGGGTAGTCGGTCACGACGACGCGGCGCGCGCCCAGCAAGCCGGCCATGATGGACGGCAGGGCCGTGCCGGCGCCGAGCTCGATGGTAGCGAGGCCCGCGACGTCAAACCCCGTCGGCTCTGGTGGTGGTGGTGGTGGTGGTGGTGCCCCAGCATCAATATCAACACGAGGCCGTCGGCTCTCCTGGCCCCCGCCGAGTCCGAGTCGGAGCGTATCCGCCTCGATGAGCTCGGCCAGCAAAAGCGACGAGTTCCAGAGGTAGTGGCTGAAGAGCTGGCGGTCTGTCTCGGCTTTCACCTCGGCCAGAGCGAGTTCTAGCGGATGGGGCAGGTGCGGCGATGTGTAGACGAGCCCATGGTCGGCGTCGCCGTGCTGGTTGGTCACGTCGTCCGGGAAGATGACGCCCAGGGCGGAACTGAGCAGGTCCTCTGGCTCGGGCGTGTCCGGGCCGCTGAGGGAAAGCCGAGCTGTTAGGGTCATTGGGCTGCGGTGAAAACACCAACTGTGTGCCGGTGCCGGACCTGGGAGGGTGAAGGTGAGTAGACGGTGAAACTTGTGCGTGGAAGAGTGAGTTCAGGTTCAGTAAAGCTGTCCTGTTTCTGTATTTGTAACCACATCACTCGTCGTCAAGGCTAAGTTGTCTATTGTGTATTATGTGCGCTGAAACATCAACTGGTTTTTCCCTCATAATGTACAGTTACATACACTTGCAGACGACACCTTGTGCCTGATTTGATCTGATGTCGCGCGACAAACGCGGGACAGGCGGTTCCACCGAAACTGACAGAAGATCAGAATCATCAGACCCTCTTTGCATGAACGCTAATTCGGTTCAATCCTCGTCACGCTAGTGTATGTATGTAACGTAACGTTATGGAAATCACCGTATGTAACGGTAGTTAAGGCAGACTGCAGGTGACACATCTAGCGTGAACTCGATGAGGATTTCGCATTGAGAGCAGACGATGCAGTCGATAAAAGGAGTAGATCAAGTTTCGCTTCATCACTACACACAAACAAACCGAATTCCCCCTTATTTAACCCAGAAATGCAGAGTCTCAGTCTTTTATACTGAGAATCTCTATTCGTACCGTAGTGTTTTTCTCCCATACCGTAGCCCCACCATACTGCCGCACATATCGCCCACCGCCTTCCTTTTCCATCAGTACTGCCACCACGTCAACTTTCCCATCACAACTTTTCCACCACCTTCAATTCATCCACCTTCAATTCTTCAATTCTTCCATTACTGCAAGATGGCAACCGCCCAACTTGACAGCGATAGCGACCAGCGACAGCGACAGCGACAGCGATTCTCACAGCGACAGCGACAGCGATTCTCACAGCGACAGCGATTCTCCAGAGGTTGAAGATCCGCCTACGCCATTGACGAACCCGCTGCCCGATCATATCTGGAAGAGGAGGATCAGGAGGATGTGGCTCGTAGGCCAATAACGGCGCCAACAACGCCGTCGTCGCCAGTCAGCAGGATGGGCGTGGGAGAGGGTTCGCCCCGAGGGCACCCGTACCAGAGGCACCAGCAGGGCAGCCCCAGCCAACAACAACGCCGTCGCTAGCAAAGGAGGGTAGGGCGCAGAGCAGGGCACAGCTTAGTCAGGCAAGAAAATCGCAAAGATGGTGTCAAATGCCAGATTCAGCTCAATTGAGCAAAATCGTAGTATAGGCTCAATTGAGCTCAATTGCAGTATAGGTTCGAATGCGTTTAATTGCAGTATGCGACGATGTGTATGCGGCGTGGTGGGCGGTGAGCGAAAATGGGTGGGGCTACGGTATGGGAAGAAAAACCCTACGGTGCAAATAGAGATTCTCTTTATATTAGGAGAAAGAAAAGACACCTGTTATTTACCCTAACATCACACCCAGTAGGCTTTCAAAAGCAGGCACGCAAATACGTCTTCTCTGTCGATTGATGGATCCCCGAAACAAGACGGGCAAAATAACAAGAGCGTAAGCGTATAGAAGAAGGTGATGAGACAGGGTATCGTTTCCGCGGCCTGAGAAGGGGGAGGCATGGCGGTGAATTTGAAGAAGAAAAGAGAAGAGGGATCGAGAATAGGTAAGAGTAAATGTAAAGCAACCAGCTCCGAATATCAACACGCCCTGGCCCTTGTTTATCCCCATTCCCGTTCCCATTGCCCTACCCTGTTCTTTGAATCCCGCCTAACCTTAAACTCAAGTATGTTGCAAGTCATTCACATCATTAGATCCGTCCGCTGTTCGCCGAAGAAGTCAAAGAGGGACAGAAATGTACGCAACGTAGGAAGAGAGAAAATGGCGAAGAAGTAAGGAAAAACAAGAAAATGAGAAGAATAAAAGGAAAAATGAAAATAAAAATTAGAAATCCCTCTGCCAGTTTGCAACGCTGGTGTAACCAATTCGCCATGCCAAAACGGAATGTGCCTTTTGTAATTTCGGTATGTAGCTGAGATTCTGTGCATCGAGTGATGGCAACACTCCAGCCCTGGGTCCAATGTACCACTGGAGGGCGGAGGAGAGGAGGGCATTAAGTACAAGGTGTGGAAGGGTATATATGGGGTATCTTTCAAATATCGACATTTGAGCGCAGGCGACCGTGACGTCTATTGCGCGGCCGCAACCGGCACATCGGCAGCGGTGAATTCGAGCATCTGCTTGATCTGCTCGTCGGTCGGGTCATCCGAGACCCAGGGGCCTTTCTCCTCCTCGGTCGCGTTCAGAAAGCCCTCTGCGCGCTTGATGGTCTGCAAGTCAAAGTCGGTCACGTACGACTTGCCGTCCTGCAGCTTGATGCGCACCTCTTGCTCCGTTGACAGCATCATGTCGTCCTTGGCCAGCCGGCGCGGGCCATCGAACACGGCCAGCACCCGCTTCTTCATGGTCATCTGACCCTTGTCGAAGCCCCACGACGACGGGTAATCGCGCCGGTTCTTGCGGCTCCGACTCTTTGTCTGAAGGGGGACACCACCACGCGAGTGTGTCATACCCCGCGACTTTTGTACCCCGTTGGGCGGGTTGTTGCTGCCCTTTGTCCTCCTGATTGGCGATGTCAACGACGCCTTGACGCCGCGAGCCTTGGACTCGTCGTCAAACTCGTCGTCCTCCATGTTTTCATCCTCCTCATCCCCGTCTGTGGCGGTGGTGGTCATGGTGGTAGTCGGCAGATTGTTCTTTTCGAGGGTTTCATGCACCTCCCGGTCGTTCTCCACCTCAGCCAGTCGCTTTGCGTTGATCGCCTCAGCCGGGTCCTCCTGCTGGACGATACGCAGCACGCAGTCGTCCAGATGTTCGTAGAAGTCTTGGGCGTTGCTGAATGTCTGCGAGCATGTCGAGCACTTGCCCGTGGCGTCCGGGGCGTAGCCAGTCAACTTCTTGTTGCTGTTGCTGCTCACACCGGCCGTCTTCTTCCGGCTGTTTGGCGGGGTCTGTTCGACTCCGTGTACCGCTGTCAAGTGCCGCTTGAACACATCGGCCCGGTTGAATGACTTTTCCGCGGCAGAGCCCGAGCCCGGACAAAAGCCGCACACCATAGTGCCTTTATAATGCGTGAGGGTGTGCCGGTTCTTGTCATACCTAGATGGCGTTACCATGTTAGACCTTGCTAGATTTCTTGTTGCATGGCGCAGGAACGGGGGGCCGTTCAAACTCACTTCCTGGCAAAGCCCTTGACGTGGTAGTCGCACGTCGCAATCGGGCACTTCTCGGGTCTCTCGGTTTGGTGCGTCAGCATATGAGCCTTGAGGTCCTTGAAGGATTTGCCGCATTCCGGGTGCGGGCAGCGCTGTTTCTCCCTCGACTCGTCACCGCTATACGGCGGCTCTGCAGAGTAATAGGACCCGAGGCTCCCTCGCCGTTGCGCCTCGACGGGAGGCTGGAATGGTGAGTAGCCCCCCTGATAATTAGGATTCTGTATGAAGGGAGAGGCGCTGCCGTTCCGGAGTTGTGGCGAGGCAGATAGTGCTGGTGAAGCGGGATACGTTGTGGGCGGTGCCGGATACGACCGCTCGTAAGTGGGCATCCCAATCGATCTCACGTCTGGGTGTATTAAAGTAGGATCTGGAGGCGCGAGGTCCATGTCAGTAACCTGACCGTGCAACGAGAATTCGCGCTCAGACAGAGGAAACCAACAAGACGTCTCGAGAGGAGGAACAAAATGGCCGCTAGACTGACAAAAGAAAGAAGAATGACCCAGTCGAGGGCTGGGTGTGCTGGGCCGGGGCGCGGGGCTGCCGCCTAGAGGCGGGCTGCTCCACGCTGGCAGCGGAGGAGAAGAAAAAGAGCAGGCAGACGTCGCAGGTGTCGTGAAGACAAGGCCCGAGGTCGGGGCAGAAGAAACCGGGGTCGATGCCGGCGACGCAGACACCGAGGCCCGCGCCAACCGAGTGTCGACGGCTAGCACGGGGCTTGAGGATTTTTGGGGTACAACGGTAGATCCAGAGTCGCAAGAAGACGAAGAAATGGAGCCACGCGAGGCGTGTCGGTGGCCGCGCGGGCTAGGAGAAAGAGGAGAAGACCTAGGGATACGTGACAACTCACCGACAAATCCGGGGGCTTTGCTGGTAGGGAAATCGTAGTTGTTGAAGCCCTCGATCGCGCTGGGCGCGAAGGTCGAGTATTCCCCGTTGGAGTAGAGGTCGCCCTGATCGACGATGCCTGGGTTTACACCCAGTCCGTGGGATGCCGCGGTCCAGTCATGGATCGGTGCCATGTGGTCGTGGCTCGAAAGTGGCGAGCCCATGTTGGACGATGAGGTGCTGGCGATGCTCAAGTCGGACGACGGCCCGCGCACATCGCCGTCGTCGGGATACATTCCCGGTGACGCCCTCCCGTTGCTGTTGTACATGTAGGACGCCTCAGCATACACGGGTCCGTTTTCGTACCCCATGGTTGTCGGGTATTCGTGTGATGATCGCGGATATGCGCTGTAGGGCTCAGGCGACAATCCCAAGTCGATTGGCGCCGACGAATACCGGGGCGGTTCCGGGTAGCTCATGATGTAGTCTTTGGGGCCCTGGGGGCCGGAGCCAGCCATGTGCAATGGCCAGAAGGCTTTTTAAGTCGACGACTGTGTATGCGAGAACTCAACCTCGGACTGAATAAATGGGACGTGTCAGTCACGGCGGGACGCGATTAGGCAGCCCATGGGAGCCGCTGTCAACTGACCTTTGCACACGGGCATGCCAAGGGGTGTAAAATCAGTCGCTTGTTCGTTGGGGTCGAGCTATTGTATGTACAATACACGATTGCTTGATACCCGGGCGTTTCCCTTTGGATATTTGTGATTTGTTGTGGCAGATTCGGCCGGGTCGGTGGGAGCCTTGTGGGTCGCGAGGTCTCTAACTAGACCTTTTTGTCAAGTGGATATGGCGACCGATGGCTTCACGGAGCAGAGCTTCTCGCTCTTCGGACCCGTAACTCGGCCACTTATACCGCGTCTCTGGCTTTGTCCTGGTTTCGGTGGTCGTGGACGCGGAAGGCGGCTGCTGCTGCGCCTCGTGTGGTTGCGGGCTGCTCTTTGATGCAGGTCCTTGTCGAAGCTGGCCCAGCGGAGTGGATGTGGACTGAGACGTTTGGTCACTTATTGGCTTGGTGGTGTTGAGACATGGTATGAAAGCCTGCAGGACTAGCAACAAATGCTCCCGGGGGGGTGAGGTTTCTATATAACCCCCGGATTGGCATCTTGCAGGCCGGGACCTGGTGGAGGACAATCTCGTGGTCCACAGTACTGTGTAGGGTTCCCGGTTGTGGGAGAGAGGCTCAGGGCGATACATTGCATGGGCTGGTGCAGGAGGGTCGGCAGGGTCGACAGGGGAGGAGCGGGCGGTACAGGGATACCGGCCTGTCCCTTGGGTGACATGGGGCTGCGTCTTTGCGTCTTTGGGCTCAAAGTGGACAAGGGAGTGGAGTGGGTATCCATCCTTGTACTTTGGTACTTACGGTACATTGGCGTCCTCTTGGAAAAAAGACAAAGGTGTGCTGTGACTTGTGGTTGGTGTGTGTGGATGGGGTTGAGACAAGGGTAAGCGAGTGGGCGGAGACCTCGAAGGCTTGGTGCTTGCATTGGCATGTGGGTCTCTCCTTGGATGCTCTCTCCCGCGGGAGCGACTGAGAATTTTGTTGGTGTTCCGTCTTTGGCTGCCGGGCTTCCAAGTTCTAGGACTGCAGCATAGTGTAAGTAGAAACTGCAAAACAGATTGATCGATGAGTTTGACGATGCAACAGCATGTAGTTGATTACCTAGGTATTAGGGTATCAGAGGAAAAATTCTGGACTGAGTGACCACAATTAACAAACTCGTCCCAGGTCGGGTACTTTCCCCCACACCCTTCGCTGGTCCGATGCCCTTCGTTCTGGGCCTTGGATTATTGGCACCAAGCTAGGCATTCTGCTCGTCGGATCCTTGCTGTGCAGGATCATCAGAGTGTCATAAGTATTTTACACTATTAACTATGTAACCACCTCAGTATCTAATACCACCGCCATCTGCGGCTCTTTGTTGCACTGTCCATTGCCATCTGTCGGCGCAAGGGGCTTGGGCGTTTACTTGAACTGTGACTTACGTACCTTATTTCCTGTATGTACGGGCATACATACAATACAATACATACCGCGCACATTGACCCCTGAGCTGCCAAGTGGTTGCTCTAAACCAGAGAGGCGCGATATCGTTTCTCACCCCTGAGATTAGCGTGCGTAGCGTACTACTTGGGTACCCATTTTGCGCGGCTTTCTTGCTTTTTCCCCCCTGACTTGGAATGGTCATGCAGGTGTGACCGCGGCCAGGAAGCACCGAGTTTTCGGGTTCGTGGACAAGCAAGTTGAAGCAACAGTGAGTGTATCATACATGCCGACTCCTCGGTTGCGCGTTTATAGTAGTCTCTGGACTCTTACAAACCGCCATGACTGTATAGTTCCTTGAGGACTCAGAACTAGGTCGGCAAGATAGCGTATATGGAAGTTACCTGGGTTGTTAGCGGGGTTGCCAATACATACATGTCTCACAGTGGCGCCCGTTTTGCGGGACAAGAGCCCGCCCATTTCCCCTCCTCCCCCTTCCCTCTCCTCTCTCCCCGCATGGCAACGCCCATCGAAGGCCTGGGTGACCAACGCCAGGCGCCCAGTCTACTCCACCCACAATGGTGGGCTTCGGTCAAGAAGGACAGGCAAATGGCCATAAACAGTACAGTGGACCGCCATCAGAATCGGTCGGAGAGCAGGCCGACGTTGACTGCCCTATCCGTAACGTTGGTGATTGTGGAGGCTCTGGCGGTCCCGCAGGTCCTATGATCCTGTGTCTTGGTTGCATGCCAGATTCCGAAAAAGATATTTTTATTTCACAATTTGTGCAGTGCCCACCTCGGCTTGCTGCGCATTCCCGACTTGCTGGGTGGTGATTAGTTAAGCCTCAAAAGCCCACAGTTCCTGACTTTACTTCGTCTCATTCGGCATGGTGGCTTGACATTTCCCTCTCTTGCCAATCAAAGGCCCAGGAGATGATGCGCCCCTGCTCCCCGAAATAATATGCACAGCCTTATCGACGGCTGCATTGGGACTACGTATCATCCGCCCTACTGTTACTCCAACAAAGTGTGCAGCCGCGCTACCTGGAACGTCTCTCTGAGCACACCACAACGCTTTGCAACTTGCATCACTTTGCTAACACGGTCACAGACATGTCGATATGACTCGTGACGAAAACGATTTCATGGATTTTCTGTCTGATGCAGCAGGCATACCGGCATGTTTCCCCTGGATTAGTGGGTAACGAAAAACGATTGGCTCGAAAAGCCCGAGCGCAAAGTATGTGAGAGGCGTCAGCACTAGCATACAATTCTACTGAGAAGATACAAAACGGCAGAAGCAATTCAAGAAAGAAGATTCTGCGAGGCTCCCGTGGAATTGATAATCATATAGGAACTGCTCCCGATAGCGCAATTTACTAGTCCGTAGTCGATGGGGCAAACTAGACCTTGACTACACTAATATCCGGAGCCTACCTTACCTAGCGATAATCTCCCGTATCTCATCCAGTCAGTTTGCCAGTTCCCTTAACAAATTTGCAAGACGTTGTGCATGTGCGATGTAAGATAACGCAGGGTTAATAAACTAGCTTTGTATGTCTGTCCACAAACTCGCCGACCGCCTGGACAAACTTTGCGTTCCGCCGCTCAATCAGCTTTGCCATCTGCTGCTGGCTGAAGACGGGCATTGAGCTCTCTTACGGCGTCTTCGTCAACCACGTCTTTTCCTGTCTCCAGTTTTCTGACCCATCTTCGTTGCCCGCTACGGAGATCGGTGGGGTTCGACGGGGCCGGTAAGAACGTGACCGCCGGGTGAGCATCTTTTTGGCACGAAGAGCATGGGCCATCCCAGACCAAGCTTTTTCACTTTAGCGAGGGGGGCTTCCCGGGGAACGGACAATTAAACTCATCGACTCCAAGGAGCGACGGAGCTCTACCGCCCGGAAGGGAGAGCAAATCCAAGAAATTAAAAGTGAATACAGTCGACTACGTATAATCTTTACTATGGTACGTATGTATGTACATAGCTGGCATCAAATATTGCTGTATGGACAAGCAGTGGGCTCCAAGCCAAGATAGGTACCTACAGTGAACTCAGGTTCTAGTGTGTCGACGATCGCAATCGGCCTTGGCAGACCTGACCACACTGCCATTAGCAAGCGGGCTCCCCGGGTAGTTAAATTACAGGTCAATACTTGTTTGTTTGTTAGCGTAAGACTTGCCCCGCTTTTTCTAGCCAACCACAGCCCAGGAACTCAAGGAGTTCGACCAACCAAAACGCGCGCATCTGGCTCACTGACCCATTTTCTCGCTTACATAACCTACGGTTTTCCCACCCTGGCATCGACCCTAGCTTCAACTTTTCCTCTTTCTTCAACCTCCTGGACCTGACTATTCCTTATACATTCTCAACGTTGCAAAGATCGCTCCAATCGACAGGGCTTCAAACCAGCTATCGCCAGGCCTTTTCCAGGGCTTCAAATCAATGCATTGGCCTGACACCCTGCTCTTATCCACTCCTTGTACCACGCTAGCGAACAAACCAGGGGTGTCCTGTACATTCGGGAGATGTCATTGCTTGTCAATCGTTCTTGAAGTCTCGGGCGCGCCAACCGTACCCAGACGGCAGAGTGTCTCTGATTGATATTGCATTTGTGCCGTTATACTAGGTAGTATGTACGTATGTGGTTGGTTATTGGGCGGGGAAGGATGTCATAGCAATTGAAGCGGACTTCCTTCCGTTACGTAGTTCAGGTAGATGTTGGTTACGGGAGATTGGTATGCCAGGCTTGCTGTCGTGACGGAAACAACGAAAGCAAGAGCGGTGAACAGTACTCCAGTGTGATAGATAGAACCCTGTCACTTGCCCTTGTCCCAATGGGTGATTAAGCTCGACGACTGCTAGTGTGGAGGGCAACCGAAGCATCCATATCCATATGGACTTTACATATCCTACGTTAGCTGCCTTTACGATGGAGCCCGGTAGTGTGTGTATGTACCTTACATATGTTGTGAAAGTTCCTGACAAAAAAGATGCCAGAAGGAGACTGGCCGTGGCTGAGCTGGCAGATGGTTCCCGCCTCGCTCAGTGGCTTCTTTACGGCCATGTGGGGCACTGATCGTCCCTGGCAAGTGCCCTACGCACAGACGATGTGGAGATGGAAAACCTAAAATCCAAAAAAAGAACCAGACAGCCTCAAAAGGGTGGCGGAGCAACCTTACTCATGGGTTGGGCGGGCGAGGCGGGCTAGGTTATCGTTGCATCGCGCTCTTCTTTACACGACTTCGACGTCGCCTATCATCTGTGTGTTCCATGAGGCTATGGAACATGTATTTACACTACACTTGTGATGACACTTCATTCTCCCAGAAATTTGGCGCGTTTGGCGTCTTTATAATTATTGCGTGCCTGCCCCGCCCAATCAAACGCTGCCGCAGGATTCCAGTAGTTAAATCCGCCAGTGAACATCGTCCTGTGTTTCCGCGGTAGGAACGATCCCCATGAGATGTGACACCAAAAGATCAGATATCAACAAACATAATTCCGCTCGCTGGCCCACCGACGCAGAATTAACGGCTATGCAGGCATCCGTGGAAGGCATCATTGAAAAGTGATCGCCGATTTGTGCGAGGGCAGTTCCCCGAAGCGCCGAGAGCCGATGTTGTGTGCATTTGCTCTGCTTGGTCGCAACTCACTGGGTGTGGGATGGTGTCAAGACCCATCCCCGGAATCTAATGTGGTGCTGCGTAGCACGGTTCTGCATTCGATTGCGGAGCGGCATTCGCTGCAGGCACTTTGTGCGCAATTTTAGTATTACATCAACAGTCATGATCCCCGGTCTTGACTGTCGGATGCAAACTGACATCACGGAGTAGTAACACTTTTACGGCGCCGAGCCAGCCACGACCGTTTTCCAATCGAAGGGTTCCGTGACGGGCACCAGCATTGCGGTGGTGGTGGTCAGCAAGTTTCCATGGCACACCGTCCAACCAATCCATGGACGTTGGCCCTGGGCTTACAGCGCTTTACTCCGTACACCATATTGTTTTCAATGCGTATTAACAATGTACGAAGTACTTAATCTGCAACCTTAACCAAGCAGCAAATCTAATTAGCTCGTTGGGCACATGAGACGGAAGTGTCTGGTCAGCCCTATGAGTGTCCATCGTGTTCAATCTCTGGTTTTCTCCGGCCCGTTGGCTAACCGCTGCCATCATCGAGTCTAACTAACGCCTGGGCTGGCTTAGCTTCCGATTGGACTCATCAGTTCTAGACTTCTACTGTATGGACAAAATACACCATGGAGGTCGCGAATGCTCCGCCACCCCCGCCGGCATTTGTTCTACCTTACTCGTTGTAGGCCGAGTCTCGACGTCTCAAAGTGTTCTGTTCTTCTCGTCACGGCCCTCAACGATATCGGTTAGGTGCCTTCGCAGGCTGATGCAACGAGTACTTCGAGAGGATACATCTACGGGGTTGAGCTGTCAAACTGGGCGTTTCCATAACCTAGTTGAAACACCTTGCTTCGCTGGTATGTATGAGCAATCGATAGCCCCAATGTTCTTGAAGCCATTGGCCTTGATTGTGCGGGCCGCATCCGTCTTCATGCTTTGCTGTCTTTGGAGCGTGATTGGCCCCGGTTTGAATGCTTGATATGCGAGGAAAAGGGGGACAGGCACCCGCAATGGATGTCAAACGTCAGATGGGTACCGACTCATGCAGGAACGGGCTGGCGAATTGCTGGGGAAGGGGGAGAAGGCCAGACAAGAATGCCCTACGTAACCACGGTCGCAATGGAAGCATTCGCTGGCTTCCATGGAAGATTTCCCGCCCGGGTCGTGTCGTATTCCGGCACAGACACGTGTGAGATTCGGGCGGGTTGATAGTGGTTCACGTAGGACAAACATGACTGGCGTCTGGCACAGCGACCCATTTGAAGAGTAAGATCGGGTGAATTCGCCGACTTGCCGATTTTCACAGCTTGGGCTTCGAAACGGCAATGTCTTGTGGTAATTAAGACCAGGTATACGAAACCGTGGCCTAGAGCCATTGCATCGATCCGCTTTCTGATATTCTCAAAGGTGGATTGTGTACGGAGGTAGCTCCGTACATACGGAGTACATCACATATTAACCGGTTGAGACTTCCATAAGTGAATCTTATTATCTTGTTATTCTATTGTACGGATAGGGCTGAATGGGTTCGGAGCCCAGCGTTTTCCAGACACAAGTTGTGCCACACATCTCATTAGACTTGATTGAAGTTGAGCGAGTCCTAGACCATCCTTCACAGTTGCTGTGCACCACATCAACATGAATTACCTACCACGATCGCATCATCACCGAATCCCATATGCTTGAGTGTAGTGTAGTTTGATGCATTTTACACAGCGTGTGTTTGCCCTCCTGTCCGGAGTAGCTCAGGTGTAACTGTGAGCCTGCAGGGTATCTGTTTCTGATGAAATTGCTACCTTATCTTACGTGACCCCTTTTGGGAAAGGGTTGCGAAAGCCGAAGGAAACAGTGGGGTCGTCGGACTTGGACAGTTTCATGACCCCCGCATAATTTACCCCCCCTGCTATGTATGTATTTGGGTTGAGGCTCTGGGTCCTGTGCAGATCGTACTACACATCCGTCCGGTACTGTACACAAGTATACTACGTATGGTATGTAATATACTGTAAATGCGTACACCGAGTGGAAAGCCCCAGTTTAAGGGGTAAATACGCGTGTACTGGCACATGGGTACTTGTGCCTTAAGCACGGAGCAAGGCTCTTACTGTATGTACGAAGCAACCGCCAGGCAAGGCAGAATCGGGCGCCTTCTTGCAATTGAACCATCAAACGCCGTCATCAACGACGGGAATCAGGGCGCTGTTCCCATTGGTGGTTCGTGCACATCACGCTTTTCCTCTTACGGTCAGAGGTCGCCAAGGCGGCCTCCCCGATTGATGGTGTGGTGAAATGTCGATCCCTTAGCGGAGATCCCTTCCAGCACTCTGGGTGCGCTAGTGCACCAACACCACACAGTTGTCCCGGATCGAGGATCGGCCCCGAAGAGCGCCTCTTCGACAGACTGGGCCTGATTAGTGTAGCCACGAATCCAACAAGCTCTCCTCGCCTGCGAACTTCGAGAAACTTTCCGTTGCGAAATTACGGGCAGGCACAGCGTCAGATCCGGCCGCCGGAGAGCCGGAGCTCCGGCCTTCGCCCGGCAAAGGACTCACCCTCGGCGCTGCGCGCCGGACCTGGTCCTGCCATAAGGTAACCTCATGGTAAGCTGATTATCATCTCATCAGTGTCCTAACAGGATACACCACCAAGCGCCAAGCAGACCCTGCATGTAAAAGGGGTCGACCTGCACCCAATCGAGCCAGTGAAATCACCACCCGCTTCGAGTTGCATCTCAATGGAAAAGACTGGCCCATGCTCGACGGGCCGGCTCCAGGCTCGCTTGCCTAAAGCCTCGGGAGCGGTTCAAAGAGACAGGCTCAACAACTCGGGCGGCCCCGCCAGGCCTCAAGGTTGACGTGGGAGAGCAGAAGCCAATACACATACGTTACCTCCTAAAGCGCTTGTTTTGGGCGGCTCTTTACCCTCGTATTAACGTCTTCATCCTTCCTTCAAAGTGTAGAGATAAGCCGGGGTAAGCGCTGGGTTTTGTGGAATTTCATGCTTGACCCTCGCTGGACTGCGCCGCAGATCTCCAAAGTCCAAACCTCAAAAATCAACTCGGCCGAAAAGGGAAAAAGTAAACGAGCGAAAACCTGGAGTTCTGCAGCAGGCCTAGCTTGAAATGGGATGCAGTGTAACCCTAATAACTATCGATACAGATCAGAGATCACAGTTCAACCGAAGTTCAACAGAACATCGAATCAACGCATCCCCGACATTGGTAATGCCAAGACTATAAATCTGAGCACATATGTAATTACACTTCTAGCCTTAACGGAACAGGTAATAAACCAAATCAATATAGTATTCAATTCCTAGTCCGTAATGTTCCAACATCGCGGGCCGCTGTGGCGCAAGAAAGCATCCTACCAAACCTGACAAGTTGGTACTGTATAGTAAGATGGGTAGCTTTGTTGGAACTCTACTATCCGATATCGTGAGCTTGGAGGTGATGCTCTGATGCTACGGTATGTACTATACAATACCTTCGGTTACCTACAACCCGCCCAACCTAGTCGGCGACAAGTGAAATCACTTGAACCTCTGGGGGTACTGTACTCAAGGTAATGTACAATACATCGAAATATACCTAGGCAACGTAAGGTTTCAATCATATCGCAGCATGTTTCTCGTTAATTTCTGCCTCTTGTAGACAATCTGTACTTCCATAGGTTGCGCAGGTGACCGCCCCCGCAAATGCTCGAGCTTCAATCGGAGCTTGATCCGCGGGCCGCCCGGGGTTGAGGCAATGAAAACTTCTGTCTTGATGTAATGTAACCTTTGTGTAACTTTGCCCTAATTTTGGCGACAAAACGCAGGGTCTTGACAATCTGCTCGGCGTTGCACGCCAAACACCGCCAACGTAGGTAGGCAAATAGTAGGCAGAGTGCTATATGTACCGTATGTTTTATAGGTACATATCAAGCCAAAGGCATCCCGAGGGCAGTGCGGTTAGCGTCAGTAACTCGTATAATTATTGTCTCAATAACATAGTGGAAGGCGTATCAACGGGGCGCTTCGCTGTTGTCCCGAAACAGAAATGAGGTGTGACAGAGCTACCTAGAATCCTAGATAGTCTGCGGAATTGCCCTGGTCCCGGAACAGTTTCTTCCCACGACCTATCAGAATACGTGTATCGCGCATCAGGTGCATCTGCCAGACTCGTACCGACTAACAACCGTTGAGGAGGCTTGGACCGGCGTTGGCAAAGGCGGTCTAGAAGCCTCTGATCGTGAGAAACCCGGGTCCAAGGTGACAGAAGCTACAAGTAGTATGTGTACTATACACTTTCGAGTGTTAACTGTGTGGGCTACATACAGTACTAACGTATAGGTACCTGTATGTACTGTACACGTGTATGTGCGAACGCGGGGTAGTAGTAGTCTCGACGTTTGCAGCCACCGCCAACTTTGAAATCGAGAACAATGAACAGTCGAGGGCAATTGCACGATATCCCCTGGATATGTGTGGTGACTGTACCTATTCTAGTCGACGTGTAGTAAATGCGTCGTTGCCTGTCAAGTTGGCTGGGATCAGCACCTAGCGAACAGGCTCAAACTTTGCTTCCCCGAATACTAGTACATAAGGTACACATACTTGTACCCTGAGACAGTTAATTTGCAACACCCTGCAGGCTGTCATTCGGCTCAGCATGCGAATCACCAAATGCTTGTCAATGGAATTGCTTATACCTTGATTTTCGCCAACTTTGATGCTGACAATTGGATCTTTGATCAGGTACTCTCGAATTACCAGATCTGTCTCGATGCGCACGCTACAGCACCCTTGCGACGCCCCCTCGACAAGCTCCCCCAGGTCCTGCCCTACACCTGTCCAGAACAGGCAGGTCACAAACTGATGAGCGGGCTTGCAGCCCCTGGATCTGCTGGCTTGTTACCAGCAGAATGGTTCGGGATCGCCCAAGTGCCGCAGAGCACGAACCAAGCACAAGGGTCCTAACGTATCTAAGCTCGCGTGCCATGTCCGCCCAGTCACAACAAAGACTCTTCGGCTTGTGGCCGCAGCAGTCACACGAGGCACTGGAGGTCAATCCGTTGGTGGTGGACGCCGCCACAATTCCTTCGAATGAGAATTCTGCTTTGCCATCCATTGTATCTATCCTACGTCTTCTTCATCCCCTTCTTCTTCTGACTAGGTACCTCGCTAGGTCCCTTAACGCGGACTCGGTGAGATAGCGAAACAATGCTGGAGAAGTGGGCGCAGATGCATGATATGGACACAGTGATTGTTAGGCAGGGTACTTTGGCCATTGCTCGAGACTAATTTGAAAGCTCTCTAGGTGGCGCCCAGTATGCTAGAGCCAGAGAGGAGGCGACGCGGGATCAGGCCATCACGCTTCATGCCATCTGGTCCAGAAGCTTGTGGCGGGCCTCCCACTCAGACAAGTGACACTACACGTGTATGCAGCACGAGTCCGACATCTGCATGTCAACAGTTCAGAATGCTTGGCGATCCAACTAAGGTACATAGTTTCTCTCGGCAGACATTGCTTGGAAATCTGGCTTAGCCACGTAACTCGAGTTGGGGGCAGGTCTTCGTCTCTTCCGACGAGCTTGGATGAACTGGTCTGCTTCTGTTCACCTATGGCAAGGCTGATTGGGCCTTCTGTGTGCTACCTTAGTTGGCTGGCTTGATTCGGACACCGATATCTCTGTAGAGTGTATCGTCTGGGTCATGATACGTGTACGGAGTACGGATAGTACCTGGTCATCCGACGATACCGACGATACCATTTCGGAAAGGGCAAGAATCACAAAAGAAAGAGACAAGAACATGGCTACCTACAGTTGTAGTCTGGCAGGATGACTACAGTTGTAAACCCCATTCCTCGCCCACTGAGGAAGGAGTGTATTCATTACACATATAGTGGAGTTACCTTGAGATGTACGGAGGTTGGGGCCAAAAGTAATTGACAGCTTCCTGCTGGTGCCAAGCCTGTCAACGTGTGAGAAGCCAGAGTCAGAGAAATGCACTGTATTTTCTATGGGGATAGCGTTCCCTCGCAAAACCCACTTAAACGGGCGTTGGAGTGGGCACTGACATGGCCCTGTAATTGGCCCTGGAAGTGGACTTGACTATAGTGGATTACAGTGGCTAGTGTGGGTGGTTCGGCTGAGCTGTGCGAACCTCACTGTATCAGGCGCTTGGCAGTCTTGGCAAGAGGAAGTGTCAATTACTTTTGGCCCCAACCACCGTACATACACGTATTCTTACAGGAAGTGTAGAACATTTCTGGGTTGAAAATCCCGCTCAAACAAACTTATGTATGTACATTACCTGTGGATTATTATTGTTAGCATACTCCGTATGCAGTGATGCACCTAGGTACTGTACATACCTGCCTTTCACTTTCAGGTTCCACTGGGCGGTCTGGAACTTCTCTCTCTGCATCATCGCAGCAACAACCCGGAATCGAGTCAATCGACCATAACAACGCCCAATCCAGAGAAGAGATATTAATCAAACCCCACCCTCACTCCTACGTACATATGGGGAAGTGCTCCGTCGGTATCTTACCGCTCAAGGCTCGTGAGTCGCGAACGGAGCTCTCATCAATGTCTGTCACCAGAATGAGCGGCAGGTGAGATACGACAGCACTTGCCGTCCCTCGTCCTTGGGACATTCACAAAACCGGGACAAGAACCCAGACCGGAACAAGCTCTACAGAGGTATTGTTGGTGAAATGGAAAGCAGAAAGAAAGCTGATTAGCGCTGATGGACCAGTCAGTGCTCATGCCGTGCCCGGCCAGGTCGGCATCCGAGATGAAATGCTGCAGGGTGGTCGGCGACCATAATCTCTTGGGTAATATCATTATCCGCCCACGAAGAAAAACAAAACCAACGCCCCCAAATAAAAAAATAAAAGTCCGCTTTCCCATCCGCTTCTGATTCGGGCAAAATATTGGCCTTGATGTTGCGAAAAAGTAGGTTTGAGCGAGTCGATCTCATTTCGATTCAAGCTCACGGGTGCTTGTGAGACGGGAGGGGGGCAATGTCGTCGAAGTGGTTTGCAAACTACCTCAGAGGGATGCACATTCCCGTCACTCAACGCACCTCATCACACTGCACTTCTCCCGGTCTGTCACATAAGTTACCTACAATGAAAGAGTGCAATGACTCCTTGTATGTATGTACAGTACATATATACAGTACTGTACATATCTACTGTAGAAGTCCCGTGTATAGCCGACCTCCTAATTCCCACCGCCATGCCCAAGAACGAGATTTTATTCTCTAGAGAGGGATTGCAGTCACCTTATGTGGCGCAAAATGGTGTAGACGCCATCCGCTAACAATGTATTCCATGCGACTCAATTGAGAACCACGTCCACAATGGCATGGCACGGGCAAGATGAAAGAGGAATGGGCCGGGCGCTTGTTGTGTCACGGGCGTCTTTTACGGAGCTTCCAGTCATAACAAGTCCGGCTCCTGGCTTGTCTGTCAATTGGTTCCGTCCCGCCACCCGCGCTCGTTCCTGACAGACGGGTCAAAGGATGGTCGTGGAATTGCTGTCTTGCCGCATGCCACGTTCCATGAGTTGGCTTCTGAATGTTGTTGAGGCATCTTCGAACTCGTGAAGCGCTCCTTCTGGAACGCCGACGGAACCAGCACCCGAGGCAATTGTGTATATCATCCTCATTACGTCTAGGGACAGCATCAGCTGCCTATTTACAAGCGTCAATGTCTAATCCCATTGCTACAGCGGGTGACCTGGCCAAATCGTTCCTTCACCTGGCATCCACCCTCCACTGCCAATGCTATTCATGGGCCGCGTTTGCAGCGCATGACTCGCACTGCCTGCCACAGGGCTGGCCGACTCGACCATGTCGAGATGAGAGAGGTTCGGTGCAGTGACTGATTTCGCCTAGAGGTCCATTGGTACACCCCGATGCTCTAGTCACACCATGCTGATAGAGCCCAGTCCCAAAACGCCGTTCGCCACCCAGACTCAAAGCAAGCCAACCGTCCAGTTGAACACCAAGTAATGTCTCAGAACGCCATGAAAGAGTTTAGGGCGATGGTACATCCGAACTCGCACTCAACCCTCAAACTCCTTCTGCAGGTAGACGCAAGACACCATTGCGTGGTCACGCTCATAAGGTTCTGAGATAGAATTCAGTATATAGTCCAAAACACCAGTTTCAATACGAGGCCGTGAACTCACCCAGAGTAAGTTGCTCCTTGGGGAAGAACTTGTCCTCGCGCAGTTTCTGGACTTCGCTAGCAAAGACTTGCTCCGGGGGGGCTGTAACAGTATAAGTCAATGTCCGCGGGATACGATGCCTAGAAGACGTACCAGTGCTGTCAATACAGCTTGCCTTGATGGAGATGAGCAGACCGCCACCCTGCTTCAAGAAGAGCTTTGCGTTGATACCGACAATTCTTGCTTGATCAGGCTGGGCAACATCGGCAAAGATTACGTCCACCATCGGTAGAAGCATCCGATATGCCATCGGCTTACGAGCATCCTCGACAATCCTATTCCGGGTAAGCCAAAAGTAAGAATCTTGGGCGGATTCTGACATAAGAGTGCTTACGGGATGACATTGGTCCGGCGGGTCTGTAAAGTAATCAGTCTCGCGCTCAAACCCGATTTGCGGAAGGATATGTGGACAGCTGGAGTGAACTTACCGCCATGTTGATCAGATCTCTGCCGGAGCGGTGGGAGAACTCAACGGCCTGCATATGTCTCCTGTTAGAAACTTTTACACGCCAGAAGCAGCACAGGTAGAACATACGTAGACAGCTCCAGTTGGACCGACAATGTCAGCAACGTGAGAGACTGATGTTCCAGAGGCGGCACCAAGGTACAGCACCTTGGAGCCGGGCTTCATGTAGATTGTTTCCAAGCCACCTAGAATACCAGCTGCAAGCTTGCTTCGGCTGTTTCTTCGTTAGAGGGGGTAGCGCTGAATTAGATGATGGATTTGACTGACAAAGGATTCCAGATCTGCAAGAGCTCTAGGTTAGCGATGACAAGAGGACGATCCAGCGTCAATGCCTTGCACACTTACGCGATACTCCGTCTTGGTGGTAACAGCGTCATCACCCTTGCCGGCATTCTCAACGGAGATTCTCTTCTCTCCGTAGACCGACTCGCCAGGCACCAAGTTGGCGGTAGCCAGAAGATCCTCTTTCCCGCCACGAGCAACGAAGACACCCTTGTGACGATGGGGCTCGACAATAACCTTCTTGCCGCCCTTCGCGCCCTTCGCACCACCCCTGGCACCACCGCGGCCTCGGGGAGCGCTGCAACAACACGTTAGCTTGGCCAACCACCTGTCACAGTCGGTAGAGCATGACATACCCTCCCCGGCCGCGACCGGGAGGCCCTCCACGCCCTCGACCAGCCGGCCCGCCACGGCCGCCGGGACCTAAGAGCAGTTAGCAGGCAGGCCTTACTTGATAGAAAAACACGGATACGGTGTTAGACGAGACGGACCCTCGTCCCATCCAGACGGAGCTGCGCGCGTCCGAAACCACCGAAACAATAGGCAGGTAGAAAACACCACGCAACAGACTCGCCGAAAGCATTAAAGGCAAAGATATCACGACTTACCGCCCCCGCGTCCTCCTCTCGCTCCGCCGCGCCCACCGCGGTCACCACCGCGAAAGTTTCCTCCTCTGCCGCCTCTTCCACCACGGTCAAAGCCCATTATGACTGGTTTTGTGTTTGTGGATGGGTAGAACTGGGTTTTCCTCGATCGTAATGAGCGCCACCGGACGAGTTGTTGTGAGCAAGCTCCAGTGCGAGGCGCAATGGGTGCAGAATGACGGCCTTGTCAAGATCCTCAAAAGGCTAAGTTTCTTGGAGTGGACGTGCAAAATTTCCCCGATAACTCGAAAAAAAAAAGCGGGGCCAACCTTTTGCCTTCACCTCAATTAGGCTGCTTGGGTGGGCCCTTATCCCGTGACTCGGATTGCCAGTTGCATGCTAATGATCCTGCACTGAAACTTTGGCGCCAAAGCGTTAGCGCTCTAGCGATTGGCTCCTGCACCTGCCATTCAGGCTCGATAAATTTGTTTTTGCCTGAGGCCACAATCTGCCCGCACAAGCCAATCAATCACTGTCCACTGAGCCCTAATCGCGAAAATCGGATTTGGCGCCAAAATCTCGAACCATCATCACTCCGAACTCTCAACTTGGTCGATCCCGTCCTCGCATCGACAAGCCGTCAAGATGGTCAGTAACTTTTACGGGATTATGTTACAGTCTGTCGCTTCGAACTAGATTCCGGCAGGGAAGAAGGTGTCAGGCCGTTGATTTGCGACTGGTGGAGGGGGAAACGCCTTGAAAAGCAGCACCGGACATTGTTCGAAGCTATCCTGAGGCCCAGGCTGACCAGAGTTTCCGTCGTCTAGGTTCGGTACTCAGCGACTGAAATCGCGCCGGCGAAGTCGGCCCGCTCCCGCGGGTCATACCTCCGGGTCTCCTTCAAGAACACCCGCGAGACGGCCCAGGCGATCAACGGCTGGAAGCTCCAGCGCGCCCAGACCTTTCTCCAGAACGTCATCGACAAGAAGGAGGCCGTTCCCATGAGACGCTATGCTGGCTCCATCGGCCGGACGGCTCAAGGTACGATTATAAACCGACGAGCACCCCGTTGAATATGGAATTGAAGGACCAAAGAATGGGAGAGTTGGTCGCCATGTGAACGCTTTGTGCTGGACGGACCCAACGGAAGTTTAATAAGGCGTTGAGTCTGGTGCTGATTGGTATGGACAACAGGCAAGCAGTGGGGTGTCTCCCGTGCTCGGTGGCCCGTCAAGTCGGCCGAGTTCCTGCTCGGCCTCCTCAAGAACGCTGAGTCGAACGCCGATGCCAAGGGCCTCGACACCGGCAACCTGATCGTCAAGCACATTCAAGTCAACCAGGCCCCCAAGCAGCGCCGCCGGACATACCGTGCCCACGGCCGCGTACGTTTTGCCGGATTTCTTAGCAGGTCGAGTTCGGGCGGATTCGCCAGACACTAACAAAATTGACAGATCAACCCCTACATGTCCAACCCTTGCCACATCGAGCTCATCCTCACCGAGGCTGATGAGGCTGTTCAGAAGTCGGAGGCGGTTGTCCGCGACGAGTCCCATCTTAGCTCAAGGCAGCGTGGTGTGCGTGTCCGCCGGGCCATCACTGCGGCGTAAGGCTGGGGGTTTGTTAGGTTGAGTTGGGACGGGGATCTTTTGACTGAGGGCTTGGCTTTCTTCCGGAACGGTGTACGCGAGCATGGCATTTTTTCGGGTCAAGGCTACGATTCCAGAGAAAACGGAGTCGGTCACGATTACTCAATATAAGCATTGAGAACCACAGTGGTGAATGCAAGGCCTGATGGGATACAGGGGCGTCAAACAAAATATCATTGCTTTGTCTCGAACGGCCCTTGCTCTGCGCAGACTCCGCGATGGCTGAAGGGAGGCGTCGTCTTGGTCATTGTGGTTGCCAGCAGACGTTGATGGTGAATATCCACGGTTGACCAGAGTGTACGGAGTGATTCACATGGCTTTCGGAAATCAAGGCGGGTAAGATCATAGCCTCGGAACCAAAACAAGCAGCTCTCCACATGGCGGTGCAGACTTTCCCGATTCCAGTCAGTATCCTCACAAGAAGTCTGGTCGTTTGTGCCGTCACAACTACTCCCAGACTATACCGGCTCCCAATGTTCGTGATTATGGATAGGGAACCAATTCACCCGAACTTGCCCCTGTTTTCAAAGTATCCTCCCCCAAGGTCCCCTTTCAAAGTAGGCCTCCCTTCTTCTCCTATCCCTATCCCCTCATCTCAATATCCTCACCGCCTCTACCCTTCTTGCGCTCCTCTGCCCTCCTCTTAATCTTCTGCGTGGCTTGGTCGATCCACTTTTCGTACGCTCCGTCCCCTTCCTTGAGCTTGGCCGCAACTACGCCCTTGAGTACCTCGCCGGCAAACCCCACAAAGTTGTGCCTCCGCAGGGCGTTCTCAAACTGCCAGTCCCTGCGCTTGCGCTCCTCGCGGGCGAGCAGCTCCGCGTCGCCAATCTCGCGCGCACGGATGCGCAGGTCGCGCACCATGGCGAGCAGGTTGAAGCGGATCTCGGCCGCGTCGTAGCGGGCGATACGGCGCTGCAGCACGTCCATGACCTTGAGGGGGAACTCGTCCGGGGCGCAGGGGCCGTGGCTGATGGGGGCGGGCTGCAGGCCGTCGAGCTCGTACAGGACGCCGTCGATGGGGGTGTAGGCGATGAAGTGGAAGGCGGCGGCGTCCTCATCGTCGGGCTGCCGCTGCGTCTCATCGGCAAAGGGGCTGCTCTTGGCAAAGCTGTTGTGCACGTCCCGGATCAGCTCCGAGTTGGACAGCGCCTCGCCCCGGTACTCGGGGGGCAGCGCCATGGTGAACTCGCGGAAGTCGCGCAGGTGCGGCCCCACGTCGATGGTGGCCGTGTCCGCGTCGGCGGTTGCGGTTGTGTTGTCGCCCGTCTTGTTGAGAAGGACGCTCAGCAGCGCCTGGGTGCCACAGGCGTTCTGGATGGTCTGGGCAGCGAAAAAGAGGCGTTCCGAGGCATCTTGGTCGAAGGAGCCGTCGAGCGGCTTGTCGCCTGCTCTATACGGGGTGTCGGTGGGGAACTTGAAGAGAAAGATTACGCCGTAGACGGGGTAGAGTTGGGCCAGTGCGTCCGGGTCAAGCGACAAGAGCTCCTCGAACTGCACATCCTTGACGCCGAGGTTCTCCAGCAGGTAGGTGAAGACACCCTAGGAATTTTTGTCACGTCGTCAGCAGCGCTCCGAGCTTCGGTCACCAAGATCGCTTGGCACATGTATATCTGCGTACCGCATCAGACTCGACTGTGGTTGATTGGTCAGCGATTAGCTGCTGGGGAGAGCTTTCTCAGGGCGCAGACGCATAAACCTTACTAGTATTCCAACCGCCGCTCATCTTGATGCTGTGAACCGCTCTGGAGCCAAGTGGCCTGGGAGAGCTCAGAGTTCGCTTGCCCCAGGAATATGGACTTGGGTCAGTGACGTAGCGGGATCAAGGGGAAGCCGATCGATACTGCCCGCTCTCTAACCTGGATACGGCTCTCTGAGATGAAGCTATTGTGTATGAGAGCTAAGTAAGTCCGGCTTTGGTTAATCGATAAGGTAACGGGAGCTCATCGGATGCTAGTGAATTTAGCTTGGGGGGCACCACCCAAAATTCAGTGCGATGATGCAGTCCCAGGTGCAGCTGCACGTCGACCTGGCGATAAGATAAGTCACTGAGCGACGTTACATTACCTCCCTTCAGTACAACATGTAATTACATGTAATATTCTTGTTAAATCCCTTTTGAGTACTTCAGGTAGTTACTTCGTTTATTTGACTCCTTCTTTACTCAGTACTGTACATTCAACACAACGCCGGTGACTAACTGTGGATGTTTCAATAACAACCCATCATGGATGCTCAACCGTTTACAACACGGCGAGTGCTCCATCGCGGGTAGAAAGAATCCGCTGGCCCCCACAATAGTATTCACATCAGAAACCACCGCCAGGTATCCGACCCAGCTCCACCTGTCCATCCCCTGATCCTGTTTGCCATGCGCGGATCCGAACCATGGTGGGTGACATCAACTCACTAAGCCCCGGCTAGCCTGCCATGATAGGTACCTTATGCACGTGGCTTTGAATTTGTATGTACCAGGTTTCAAAACATCTGGCGAAAAGGCTCTGAGGTTGCAAGTCTCACATATTCCTTGTCCTCCGGGGTGTCCGTTTGGGATCGGTGATGACGGGAGCCGGCCGTCTCGCCGCGCGAGTGCACGGGGAGACTGGTATTTCCACCATTTCGTCTTTTCATCCACGGGATGCTGCACTTTGAAAATGCTCGGAGGATCCAAGGCTTCTCGCTGGGAGGCTTCCACGTCCAGTATTCCTTCAAGTTGTATCCTTCTGGAGCAATAGAACCCCATGAGATCTTCATGGCGAGCCAGATTGCTCCGTTGATGGCAGCGTAAGTGAACAGACCCCTAAAGGCCCAGTTAGCTGCCCTGGTCTCGGCAACAGAGAGGGGATGGATACGTACGCGATCAGCCCATAAGCTACGCTGTAGCTGAATGGGATGAATATAAGGGTGACAAAGGATGGTATAGCGTCGCCGATGTACGCCCAGTTGATCTTGGCCACCTGCCGAACCATCAGGCAGCCAATCTGAACAAAGTCAAGTTAGTCCTGGCCTGTACTCGAGCCGTGGCACTGAGCAAAAGGTCCTCACCAGTATGAGCGTGCCGCCTGTTGCCCACGGAGGGATGGATGCAATAATAGGGGCGAAGAACAATGAGACAAGGAAACACAGTCCAGCGACTATGGCGGTAAGACCGGTTCGTCCGCCCTCGGCGATGCCCGCGCCGCTCTCGATGAAGGCAGTTACAGGGGAACACCCAAAAATGGAGCCCAGGGTGATGCAAAAAGCATCAACACAAAAGGCCACAGTCGAGCGGGGGAAGTCGCCATCTATCTTGCGCGATTGCTTGCAGAATCGTGCCATTGAGTAGAGCGTGGCCGTGCAATCGATGATGTCGACATAAAGAAAAGTGAACAGCGCAGCCACGAACCGGCCTGCCGACTTGCCACCCAGATTCCACTGTTGCTGTGCCAGCGTGTGCTTGATCGGGTGGAAGTTTACAACTTTGCGAAAGTAGTCGAACCGTGCGTTGCCGTCAACAGTGTCGGGGAAGTATGTCAGTGGAGTGTTGCGCCTAGGGGGGGCACCATATCAGCTTCCGTGAACAGATTGCAGGAGCCTGCTGAGAACTTACGGCCATGAAAGAATCGAAACAATACCGATGCCAATGATGATGGCCGACTTGACCCGGAATGCCATCAGGAGTGCTATCAACAGCCCGCCGAAAACGATGCCCACCCACATCTACCCGTTATGTCCGTCAGGCCATCTGATTCTCAGAGATTTGAAAAACGGCACATACCTTTGGGTTCGTCATGTACCCGGAGATGCATGCCCCGGCTTGACCGAGGTTCTCTATCGGGCATCCTCCAATGGCAAGCGGCGTGCTCACGCCTCCTGTAATGAGTCCGATGCCCGAGGAGTACGTCATGCCGATGAGGGTCAGAAACAGACCGATACCGACGCCGCTTGCGGTCTTGATGGTGCCGGGAATGACTTTGACGAGCCAATGGCGCATGCCTGTCAGAGCAAGGAACATGAAGATCCATCCTTCCAGGAAGACTGCTGTAAGCGCGAGACGGTAGTTCACCGAACCTGAACCCTTTGCTCCGACGACCTGGTAGGTGAAGTATGCATTCAGACCCATCCCCGGCCTGTTGGACAACTAAGTTAGGGGCAGTTTCGATAGTATGATCCTACTCTTACTCACCCTAGGCACACAGGCAGATTGGTGAGAAGACCAAAGAGGATGCTAGAGACCCCTGCCAAGGCAGCAGTGGCGGTGACAAGATCGAGCTTGACCTCTGTGTCGTAGCGGTCAGCTGGATGTATTCCCATGTGTTTTTGGTGTCGCTCACTGACCGTTGTAGCAGGCCGTCCACTCGGCCTTGTTTGCGCAGTTACCTTGCAGGTCGTAGGGTTTATCGCAGCGACAGCCATAACCCGTCTCGGCGAGAATGGCGGCCTGCGACTGATTAGACTTGACGACTCCAAGTGTGAGACGCATCGTAGCAAATTGGGAACCCTCACGTTGACTGCTATAATGTATGCCATCGTGGCGAAGGTCGTCAGTCCTGCACGGATCTCGGTCGACAAGTAGGCATCTCCAATCTCGGAGGACTGGGTTGCATAGCAGGTCATGTTAGTGATCGCCTTTGAGTTGCCAAGGTTTCATTAAGTCCATAAGTACTTACATGGCCGCTTCCTTTGAGCCGAAAGAGTTTTCCGACCACTGACTTGTTCACCGAATTGTCGATTCGCTTCACAATGTTCGTATAGATCTTTGACCCCTTTTTGGGCTGGCCTGCGAAGTGGCCTGTAGAGTCTTCACCGTCGACCGGAAGCCCGCGGCCAGCCACGACAGGATGCATCTCAATGTGTTCCCTGCATGTGTTAGCTTGACGAGGCTGCTGCGGAGGATGAAGACGGTGATGGTGAAAGGGTAAATCATGGGAACAGTTGGGGGAAGCGAAGCAATAGAGAGGACAAATCTATCATCCGCCACTAAGTGGTCACGCTTGATGGGATCGAGCCTGTCCATATGGAGCATAAGAGCATAAGAAAGAAGGGAGAAAGGATGTGCTGCTCTCGCTCTTCCACGATTGCAAGCGATAGAATTCGCATTCGCACGCGCAAAAGCATCGCAGTATGGGGGGTTCGTTAGGAAACCGATAGAATCAAAACGGCCGACTTACAATCCAGACATTGTGATCAGGTAGTAGTTCAACCGTGGTTGAGAATGTGGGAAACCCAAGTCCAGTCGCAGCGAGGAGTAAAAGAAGTTTGAAGATGGTCGACTTTTGAATCGTAGGTCGCTGCGATTTGGGAGATGGGTCAAGGTCAAGTGAGGGGCGAAGAGATGGAGTTGAAATCTGGAAGAAACATACCAGTTGTTTTTCAGGTAACGGCTTTGCTGTTATCTTTGGACGGTGATTTGGGATCGGTTCGAGGCAAAAGGGCTGTCTGTGGCTTGTGACTACAAGCCGCTTGCTCAGAATGCCATTTGCTTGCCCCTGGGTAAGTACTAGTATTCAAGTGAGAAAATAAAGAACATCTCTTAGTTAGAAGGAAATCTCTGGGAAGTCTCTCACAAGTTGGATAGTTGAGATAAAGCGTTAGGTTGGTCCAGTTACAAAGCTGCTGGACACACCCTACTCTCGGCAGGTGACGTGCTCGACGACGCTGGATACCCTTCAGCGCTTGTTGCCCAACACACTTGCTGCCGAGTGGAAGCATGGGCAACAATGCTAGAGTCAGACAACGCTCAGCCATAGAAGCAGACCCAGTTTATCCATATACATAGGGATACAGAATAGTGCAAAGCCGCTGCACAAGAGCGTCTCGTCCATGGGCAATGGGTCCTTTGCCAGATCCAACTTAAACACAAGCCCACCTTGTGTCGACCAGTAGGGAAGGCGGATGGATAAGCGTAATAAGAGGGCACATTAGAGGTACCCCTTGTAATACTGTCAACAGAGAGAGTGAGAGATGCGGTATCACGACGACTACTGCGGTGTTGTCTTGTCCTCAAGCTGTGGCACTGGGCTGGGGGTAAAGCCACGAGCAACAGTGGGAGATCGCAAGTCTGCTCTCTTAAAAGTCGAAAGCCTGAGTAGGTACTTACAGCCCGTGCCATGGCTTATCGCCCTATGGCGTCTGGCGTTCGCATTCTTGTTAGAATTTCGACACATCGACGGCGAGTCTCGACACATCGACGGCGAGTCCCGCTTCATGGTCTGCCCCGGTTCGAGGGCTCCTGGCAATGGTCCGCGGAACACTTGCAGCGGCTGCTACAGTAGCATTGCAGATGCTAATGTCGGTTGAGACTCATCCTACTGTACATAGACTGTAAACGCTACCAGACACTCTGAAATATGGACAAAAACCAGGATCGAGGTGGTTTGGAGAACCCGGTTTTGGGTTAGGGTTTGTTGATGATTCTGCAGGGAGGTTCCGGACTTCGATACAACCGCTTGGCGTGCCAAGGCCGGGCCGATCCCGAATGCACTGCGTCGAGAGGATCGACGCCGGCCCCGGATTTGGCGCTCTTGGCATTCCATTCGGTCTGGCCCGGCCGGCCGAACCTGCACTACACTAGTTCATCAACACAACGGAAAAGTCACTACCCACAACTTGAACCAAGTCTGATATAAAATGAGACATTCACCCTTTCAGAAAAGCATTGTGGTGACCCCGTAGAACGGCTGATGTGGGAACAGACTTTCTACGGGCGAACCGCCGAGATACCTCAACGTAAGTTCACCCAAAGAAATGGAGCGGTAGTGAGGGCAGATTCTAGATTGCTTTGTGATGGGATTAGAATAGCGCCTTTTCTCTGGGTGGGTGTTAAGCGCTTTGCTCGTATCGAGTGGTTGACTTGGGTTCGCTTGTATGGGACCAAGGCCGGGAGCTTTCCAACGCTCCTTCCGTTTCTCAGAATTATGCCCAAAGTGCCTGCTTGGTATTGAAAGCCAGAAGAGAATGTGCATAGATCACAATAGGGTCCATAACGAATTCTTCCTCTCAACTCTTTTTCTCTTGTTTTCTCCCAAACATCACCAAAACTTTCTCTTTCACTCTACCAAGCCTGTCAAGGAAACCTCGGGACTTTCCATTACGCCGGCTTTTCGGTTACCAACGTCCCCCATCTTCTCGTGAGGGATAGCTTTGATTCCCCGAATCGCATTGAATTCTCCGCGGGGATCGCCTTACATACCACCCACACCCCGTTGAGCATTATCCCGGTCCGACCATCCTGGAGAGGCCCGTCTTCGCGACTGCAACCCTTCCTAATTTCCGCAGTCAACTCCTTCAAAATGTTTACCGTTGACTGGTCCCCCTACGACTCTGAGCGTGTCGGCGAGAGGCGCGCTCGGAAGGAAAAGGAGCGAGGGCGAGGAAACGTGTCGAACGGCGCCGTCGCTCCTAAGACCATATCTTCCAGTTTGGTGTCACATACGACAGAGGAGAAGCGAGACGGTTTTCGCTGGAGTCTTGGCCGAAAGAAATCCGCCTATGGACTCGGGCAGTATGAAATGCCAACCACACAGTCGAGCGGCAAGGTAGGCAGAGTCGATAACAAGGACGTCCAAGTCAACAACGAAGGTGGCAAAAACGACAAGAAGGCCGGCAAAGTCGACAGCAACACCATTGTTCTTGAACTTCCCACAGCAACTCCCACAATAATGGTCAAAAATAAGTCCTACGAATTTCTGCCGCCTGTCCTGGTGGACAGCAGTTTCGATGATATACATACCAGTTGGATAGAATCCGTCGACCGTTTATCGAAGGGTATGACCCCAACTTACTCACCATTTCCCGTGGAACCATGCCGAATGTTAACCCAAGTCCCAGACTCGATTTTATCCAAGATGACAAGCTTGACCATACCGACGGATGATGAATCTTCAGGCGAGAAGCTGGCCGTGGAGCAAGCATGCGCTGATTCAAAGCTCGTGCTGGTCTCAAACGAAGTGGAAGTGTCACTTACAGCCAAGACCACCGAAACCACTCCCAAGCACGGGAGAAGTGCAATCACTGCTCTCGTGGAGACGATGCGTACAGAAATCATAGCCAACGCGGCGACATCCAAGCCTCCTAAGGCCTCTCCATCTCAGCAGTCTCCCGGATCTTCTGGCAACGGCGAGACAGCATCTGATCTGATCGATACATGGTATACGGCCTTACAACCACCCGCTGAACCACTGCCCGAGTTACCTTCCGACCAAGTCATCCGCAGTGAGAGCGTTCTCGTGCCTCCTATTCCACCGCCGGCAACTGGGCGAATACGATTCCTCGCGCATAACCCCAATGCCTGGAAGTCACTTGCTGACTGGAGTCAAGCGACTACCAATTGACAACTGAGCTCCGGCATTCAGAGTGCTGTATGACCGAGATTTCCGCTTCATCCTCGTAACATTTTGCAGACCTCGGCGGCGAAGGGGCACCGGCGCTGGCGGAATTCTTATGCTTCCATACTCCATTGATGCTGCCATGCGGCCATCAGCGTTTTAGAAGCATGACGAAGTTCCTGTTGAGGCCCATCAGTTAGCAGGGAGACAATTGTGCCGGAGGTGTCTTCGTGCCGAGTAGGAACACTAGGTTGGGCTCACTGAAGATTCGCTTTGGCTTGTGATCATCACCAAGGCAGGGTAATCCACGTCGCTTCTCAAGGGATTCAAGGGATAGGGCCGAAGCGGGGCAGTGTCGAAGCATTCATGACATTCCACTAGGAGTCGAATAGTCTGCAAGATAATTCAAGATACCGTGGCTCTGTTTCACAACTCTCCTCTCATTCTCTGCTTACGCCTGGTTCCATGGTCGACGGTGACTGTGATACGTAGCTGATAACTACACTTCTCAGACACTGGCTTCGCCGCCCAGGAGACTTACATGGATAGTAAACATGCAGATCGCAGGATAGTTGTGAGAGTGAAACAGGAAAGGCGGATTTCTTCCTCGATATGGAATCATTCTGAACCAGCAAGTGCGACGATACGTATTTACATTCTATCCTTTCGAAATGTAAGGCTTTCCCGATGTCATCGGTGAGACCTCGAGTCAAGAAAGGTATACCGGTACATTCCTTCTGCAGCAGTTGAAAAACCCACAGAGTCAATCATAGGACAAGAGTCCGAGCCCTCTTGGCTCAAAGTTCAACATGCAGTTGCGCCCAACCGCAGGCAAGAAACCAGGGCGAAGGAAGGGAAATCCCAGAAGAAGAAGGCCAAGGTACGGCTGTTTGTTGGTTGAAATCTAGTCGCCCAGCTGCAAGACAGAGGATCCCTCCCGTTGAGGGGGAGTGAGACTGAGGTGGTGTCTTACCTGCGCTATCTGTATGTATGCAATGCTTGCTGCTCGTCCCAAGGCACATCAACCGCGTAAAGCAATGCAGGATGTGGAACAATCACCGGGCTTGGTTTGGATTTGTTTCTTGGCAACCTGCACCTGCATGCAAGTTGATGTCGGGGGCTTGTGTGTACTTTACGCGTGCAGTGTAATTCGGCGGTGGCTCACAAGTTTGGTTCCTGACCCCTGACCGACCCCTTTACCACTTGAAGTGGTAATCTACTCCGTTGCCTGCTGCGATGGTTCCTGTAAGCAACCAACCGTCATTCACAATGGCCAGGTCAGTGAAGATGCGTGTCTCGTGCATGTCTCTCGGGTTGCTACCCCATACACTATTGTAAGCTTGGATTCGTGGGTCGTTGGGGAATGGAGACAGAGTCGACAGCTGACTCCTGAGGAAATGAGACAGGGAAGTTCCCGGGTTCTCCTTCGTCTCCTCCCGCATGTGCATATGTATGCTCACCAACTGATATCAACTCAGGACTCAGGAATGTCCACACAACCCTCTCTTGAAAGTGGAAGAGTGATGATTCTGTATCCATGGATGTGCTGCCGCGAGCGAGCCAACCCCCTTTCCCCGCACTTAGCGTGAACTCAACAGCACCGACGGAGCTCGGCTCTTGTAGGGAAAACGCTCCCCTATCTGCCGACAGTCTCGACCAGAAGCAGTGTTTGAGAGGCGATCTCTACTCCATACAACCAACGGTGGTAGAAGGCAGTCCAGACCTCGGGAACAGTGCCAGAATTGCGCTAGGCGCTCGATTGGTATGCTTGGAGGCTGGGCCCTGGATGGCAATGGTACCCGCCTGCATAGCCTCGGATAGGGGTTATAGAGAGCCAAACAATACAATTGGTCTTCGAAAGTCATGAATGAAATGGGGTTAAGTTGCCAATTTGGTTTATGAGTTCATCAAGTGCATTCCCCATCCTTACCTTCCCTTGACTGAATCAACAAAATGTCGCGGTGCCGACTCTGACCACACCGTCGACGTGAGGAAGTCGGTTGCTCCACAGGCTCAGAGACAAAACTCAGGACAGCGAGCGAAATAAAAACCCACAACGGAGTCAGTTTGTAGTTCTCATCCGTATACTGGAGGTGGCGATCTTCAGCTTCCCTTTGGTTGCGCGGGGGTTATACTGGCGTGAACGGTAAAGGCTGGGTTGGACTTGCTCCTTCCGTGGGCATCACAGGTTGTAGGACAGCAAGTAGGTCTGGTTCGTCGCTTGGCAGGGGCTCGCCTGAGCAACACGCCCTCTCGGGTAGATACGGATACGTAGCGCGGCAAAGGCGCCAACAGACACGGCTCGGTACCTGTAAATCCAGTGGCCGGGTTCCGGGCATCTCGGAGCGACACCGACATGCCCCAGACGTGGGAGAGCCTTGCATTGGCCTCGTTGGACCTGAGCACAGACACACACCAAAACCCTAGGATGGCGAAGGCTGGATCGAGTGACTGCTGCACCATGGAGCATGCTGCCAATCGTTGCCCAATCTTGCCACCCGATTGAGTAGTCGGGACGATCGTGTAGAGAAGAGGAATAGCGGAGTGTAGCATTCAAGAGTAGATCTAGTCGGGGGCTAGTGTAGTAGGAGCTATCAACTGACGGCAGCAGGCAGTTCAAGGGAAAGGGATCTGCCACCATTGTCCGTGACACACGACTTATTTACTTCCTGGTAGCTACAGGACGATTAGTAACGTTCGCACCATGCGCTGTGAAGTCTCATACAAACCTGAAAGCTTGGCGCTTCAAGACGGCGATAGGTGCGAAATGTCATATGAACCAGCGACCTATATAAGTTCGTTGAATGAAGCGGTTACACACCGTGTCCGTAATTGCTAAAAGACCCCCTTGGGGTTGCAATGTGTACGTAGTACCTATGTTGAGCCCTGCCCTGGCAAGGGTGGAATGTTAGGTAGTAAAATGGGATTTTATTATTACGACGGCCTCTATTATTGCGACGGCCTACAACTGCATGTACTGTACAGTACCTCCCGCCAACACATGCAAGCCACACCAAAAATTGGAAGCCACCAACATCGAAGTACCGGGACTCGATGCGAAGAGTACTCGCATACAACACAGCAGTGGCAGCCGCCCAAGCAGGGCGGGCGCGGGCGTTGTGGGTAGGCAAGTTAGGGAGAGCTAGGCGGTCTAGGCGGGCAGTATTTTTGTGCATTCGATTCAAATCTTATTGCATTTTCAAAGCGATTCAGCCCAGGGCTCGCTCATGGGCGGATACCCAATTCAATTTGTATATGCATCAAGTTCCGGTACTTCGATGTTGGTGTTGGTGTGGCTTGCAAGCGTAGGGCGGAGGTACAGC
Source organism: Canariomyces notabilis (assembly GCF_033297395.1). Taxonomy (NCBI): domain Eukaryota; kingdom Fungi; phylum Ascomycota; class Sordariomycetes; order Sordariales; family Chaetomiaceae; genus Canariomyces; species Canariomyces notabilis. The sequence continues at coordinate 1,333,096 of NW_027041827.1, forward strand.
ACATGCAGTTGTACTCCGTAGGCCGTCGCAATAATAAATTGAGGCCGTCGTAATAATAAAATCGGTAAAATGGTGATGGACACTCCGATGACTACAGGATACGTTCTCAGGTTCGCGAAATGTGGATATCAATCCTTGCGGAGTGTGGACCGGCCATCGAAGAAACGGTGCTAACTCTAACGTTTACAACCAACCGAAACGGAAACGAACAGGCCTTGCGGAGGACAACAGAGGAGTGGCCAAAACGCAGCGAGTAGGTGGAGCCCCTACCACGTGGTTACCTTACACTTAAACAGCGCCGCTTGATCCGCCACATCTCCCTCGATCAACCACTCAACTTCCTAGGGTGCCTTACATGCTCTCCGTGCGGACGAACGATCTGATATTCAACAACTTATGTACCCGGCACCCTGCTCTGCGCTGCTCTCAAACGCCGAGGCTCGACTATGTACAAGCGAGAGGACAGTCAGCTTAAAGGGGCTTTGTTACCGCTTCGGGAATGGACTTCTGTCATAGCGAAAGATCGATCTTCCAATGACTGATCGAAACAGCTGCGATTTTCCTGGGCAATTGACCACCCAGCAGCCCCGCCTGCCATGAAGCACACCGTATCCACAATACCACCCTCCGTTGAGTTCCCTGTCACGAATTCGCTACCTTACGTAAGTGACGCACTCTCTTGCTAGGGGCTTCTGATGTGTTGTACTGTACATACACACAGTACAGTACCGTAGTATATTTGCGCGGTGTATCCATATCTTACCGGTATGTATGAACTGTCCTTCAGCAGGCGCCCCGTTTTGAGAATCCAATTAACTTCACTTTGGCGAAGGACGACTTGGCAGGAATAACTGAAGCTAACTGGAGGTAATTCAGGCACGGGTACTGTACGAATTCCACTCGTGTAAACATGGAGATTGGAGAAAGATGGAGTCAACGTCTAGTGTACACGTACAATACATACTGTAACCCCGCACTCAGCTGGGGTATCCACTAACGTCAAAGCGGCCGTCACATCATTTCATCTCATTGCTCTGTTCGCATTACGGAGCCCTTGCCAGGAACTACCTATGTAAGCACAAATTAGTCTTGACAACTCGGCAGGCAACACAGTGTCCTCCGGAAAGAGCAGACCTTCAGGCCAGCCTTGAAGTTCATGCCAAAGCCACTGTAATCACACGGTCGACATGACGCTAGACATACATGGATGCTACAGGCAAAAGCTCTAGGTTCAGTTGGGAAATCGATTCCCGCGGCCAATCCTGACCTCGCTCGCATTTTGCCGTCGAGGCCCGGGCATTTCTCGGTTCCAGTGTCTTGTCTCTTCCACCGCTCTTGGCCCAAACATTTCCCAGGCTTTTTGCTGACAATAGACACGGAGAGTATGCCCTGTCGGGCTAGTGTCGATCTAATGCGATTGAATGAAACACCATCACAGCTCGAACGCCTGTCGCCAGTTGGACTGGACCCCTTGTTAACACAGATATGGGGGCCCCCCGGTTATCCTGGCCTGCTTTGTGCGCAGGATGTGGGAATGGATGACGCTTCAGATATCCAGCTAGCCATTTCTGGTTTACTGTTTCGCAGTTTTCGGTCCTGCTGCCATTTGCTCGTGTGTCCCATCCGACTACTTGAAATCCACACTTCCCTCATTACCTAGGGCAGGACCGGGTTGCTGGACGCTGTCCCCAATTCAACATTTCACGGATTTCTGCCTGTGACCGGGACAGACGCTCACCCTCCACCTGGTTCTACACCTCTTAGACGTTCCTCATACGGCCCAGAGGTCTCTGAACGGTCCGCCTCTCAGAGTGACAGGGGCCACAGATCGCGAGCAGCCGTGTGTTTGAGACCGAGGCCTTTTCCCTCGGAAGGGGCTGCCGATGCCTCACGGCCGACACCGCGGCACAACTTCTCTCCGGAAGTTGGCGAATACTTGAACCTCTTCCGCCGCCACCCTGCGCCGCCACGCGCCCGACGACGAGATGGATAGCCCAACACCGGCGCGGGCCGCCTCGGAAATCGAGACAGTCAGCATCATCGAGCGTACCTGCTCCGTCTTCTCGCTCCTAGGCTCCCTCTTGGTCATTTTCACATTCTGCGCCTCCAAGGCTTTCCACAAGCCCATCAACCGTCTCGTCTTCTACGCAACATTCGGAAACCTCATGACAAATGTAGCAACCTTAATGGCCCAAACATTCATCGGGGATATCAACTCGGCTGGATGCCAGTTTCAAGCCTTTCTTATCCAAATGTATACTCGACCCGGCATTCCCCTACCCCCCAGGCCTTCACTAACGCTATAACTCAGGTTCATGCCTGCCGACGCTTTCTGGACACTAGCCATGGCCGTGAACGTGCATCTTACATTCTACTTTAAGTTTGACGCCCAGCGCTTGAGAAAGATGGAGATCCCTTATTTCCTTATTTGCTATGGCGTCCCTTTTATTGTGGCCCTGACCTTGATCTTCGTGTCGACGCCAGACAAGGGTCGTATGTACGGCAATGCGACCTTGTGGTGCTGGATTTCGCCCAGATGGGATATATTCCGTATCGCCATCTTCTACGGACCTGTCTGGTAAGTTGGACCCAGCTTGCTCGATGAGGGAGGAAAAATGAGGAGGAAATCAATGGCAAAACTGACCAAAGAGTGATACAGGATCGTGATGCTCATCACCTTCTTTATCTATATTCGCGCCGGCCGCGAGATCTACAAGAAGCACAAGCAGCTCAAGGAGTTTAGCACTAGTCACCACGACCCCGAACCGTTGGCTGCGCTTGACGATCTCTTCTCCTCGAGCAAGACAACTGAAGTTCATGTTACTACCGAGGTCGTCGACAAGAACGCCATCGATCTCGCACCGCTTGGCGGCACCGATGACAACCGCCAAGGGGGTTCCGGCCTGAAACCGCCCAAAGCCGCGTACTCGGTGACCATCTCTTCCAGTCAGCGAGAGGCCAACCGCGAACCCCATGCTACCATTGAATCTGCCGTCCGGACCAACGTCACCACCGACTCGCACATTACCGCAGGCTCACGGGGCAATGGCGGCGGAACGGGAGTCAATCCGCTCCGTCGGCGCGCAGCCTACGAGGCCAACAGCGCGACTTGGTCCTACACTAAATGCGCCATTCTCTTCTTTACGGCCATGCTGGTCACTTGGCTCCCGTCCAGCGCGAACCGCGTTTACTCGGTGGTGCACACGGGCGAGACGTCGCTACCTTTAGAGTACATGTCGGCCTTTGTGCTGCCGCTTCAGGGGTTCTGGAACGCCATCATCTATGTCGTGACATCATGGGGGGCATGCCGGATGCTGTGGGAGGACGTGTGCTCATGGTCCAGCCGGCGGCGGCCAAACGCCGAGGATCTCATGCCCGGCCGGGCGGCTTTCCAGATGATGAGTAGCGGGCGCAACGGGTCGAAGCCTAGCGAGGGCAATAAGGCCTTCGAGACCGAGAGCATGACAGAGTTGGCCGGTACTCGACCGGGCTCCAGCTCCGGTCCGGGTTCGTCCATGGATGCGCCAACGGCGAATGCGAAGACTTGAAGAGCGTCTATACATACATACATACATACTAACTAATATCCATACACCAACCTCAAACTTAATCTGCCGAGCATGGGCTCGTGTGATATCAACTAATTTATTTTCCTTTCGGTTTCAAGGCAACAATGGCAATGGATGCGGCAACGGCTAGTTGGTGAATATACCCCTTATTGGTTTCCTACTATTTTTTCCTGTCTCTATTCCCCTTTCCTTTCCATTCTCTCTGTACCAGCCTGCCCTTAGAGGCCGGCTGGTTCCTTATGATAGGAAGGGACGTCAACGAGATGCGACTTGGTCTTGTACGGTACCAGCTAGCTTCTCTCTCCCCTACAGCACTGAACCAAAGAAAGGATCTCGAGAGAAAATTTGCCTCTCTCATCTGGACGATGTGCGTTTCCGGTGTTACACAGCTGCGCCGCGGGAGCGCTTCCCCGAGGTTACACTGAAGCGTGGATCAGGATTCAGGAACGGTGCAGGACAGCCTCTTGAAAATATGATATGAGAACAAATTGAAGCTTCGCCCACACCTACTTTTCACACAAGACGGCCAGTATCGCCAACCACAAACATATGTATGCATAGGCTTGGCCAGCCGGATGAAAGGATGAATTCGCCTTTTTTTTCTCTCCAACTCGCTTTGTTTTTGCCTCGTCTCAAGTTTTCTTGACCGAAACGAACTTGGGCAGACCCGGCATTTCGGGCTCGTTTTTGTTTTTTTCTGGCCGTTGTGAGATGCGACACGATCTGCAACAGAAAAGCCACGGTTTGCCACGCGGCTGATTGACCATGACGCGCATCGATCTCCGTGTGGGCGTTGGGCGTTTTCTTTTGCCTTCTTGTGGTGTACTGTATCTAACTTATCTTGATGGGCTGTGTGGCTTGGAGGGCAACTAACTAATTACCTATGTACAGTAGGTGAACCGCTCGGCGGGTGCGGAAGTGCCATGGGGCGTTTCCTCTCAACAACGGCCAGCAGCGCTGAATTCTTACTGTGGGATGCCTCAGTTTCCATGACCACAGGCTCATTTCGCCTCTCATGTAACGTAGGCAAAAATGACTTTGGGCCAGCAGCGCCAATTCGAGTCCCAGGGCGGCAGTCCTCGTTGCACATCCACGCTACTCGCCGATAACCTGGGTATTGTTTGCCTCGTCTTTCCAAAGTTCCAACCAACAAAATGAATCTCGGAGGACAGACTTCAGTGGCCATGATAACGGTTAAAGTTGGCCAGCTTGGCATTTGCTGCCTCCTCCTATGATATCTGAGTGATGCTATGGTGCTGTCCGGTCCATTGGCTTGGCTGCTCTTCGCTAAACGTTAGCTTTCGCCCCTCCAAAATTCTGGGGAAATCTGGGGTTCTCCGTCTATCTGATCTTGGCTTTCCCCATTCACATGATTGTGACTGTGAGCCTGGGTGAAACCGGGAGGCCATGTTCGAGACCGCTTGGCAATCGTTAGTCTTCAGAAGGGGTATAGAGTTTAGCGTTGCTTGATAGTTCGTCGAGCTCAGGAGCTTGGCGAGAACGGAAGCTTGGGTCGCTTCTCTTGGTGAAGACAAGTGGATGATGTTGTCATCAATCTGATTGTGAAAATAGGGGTGACAGCTCCGTTTTCATCTCCGTTTCATAGCTCCTGACTCCGCTTCACACTTGTCACTACACTAGTTAGCCCCACATACCCCGCTCAGTGCGGTGCAACCCTAGGAGCAACAGCAAAGCCGGACCGTGGACCTGACATTATCAGGTAATTTACGGCGTCTGCTTCCGACCCGAGAATCGCGTTCGGGACGGATGCCACCCTCACCTGCCCTGTTGTCCAGGACAAAAGCTGTCTTCCCGCACAGACAAAGTCACAAAACTAGTCCATCTCCCGTTTGGTTTAGGTGACAAGCCGAGCCGGAGCTCCAACCTGACTGGGCTGCTGCAGCGCTATGACTTCTTTTACACAATCTCTGCAGCTGCGCAGACGGGGTTGCTTACCTAGAATGGTGCCAGGAGACGGGAAGCATTCTGTCAAACAAATCAGGTGCCAACTGCAACACCGAGCCGTTGCTCTGAACCGGGGAGGGTTTTTCGGGGTAGGTGACATTGCCGTTCCCAAAGGATGCAGAGCACTGGCACAGACCTTTTCGCTGCTCCGCATCCGCTTTCAGTAAAGTTAGCATTCACGTAGGGCTCGGTATTGTATGGATTACCAGGTACAGCAATAAGCGGTGGAGAATCTGTAATCAACATGTTAATAATCCGTAACGCATTACGAGTATTCGTACGAAGTATACTACGGAGTACAGAGCTACATACGGTGAAGATGCGACTTTCATTACACCACAATTCGCAAGCCCTCCCGAGGTCGTCTCCGTCAACACGGTTCTGCCGCTCTCGCTAATTATCATGATGAGACCTCTTACAATTTACATGTAATTCTTACATTAGCGAGAAATTTGCCACCCGTCCTTTCGGGCTTCCGGTCCCTTCTTCCCGGTTTTGCCGGCCGACAACGATGCAACTCCGTTCCTGACCTTTGGAGAGGTGCAGGAGATGCAGGAGTCGCAGGGCACCTTGCATCGAGTTTCCCACGGGGGCACGCAACCAACGTTATCCGTAGTGTGTTAAACTGCTGACAGGAGAAAATGCCGTCTGCCAAAAAAATCCCACACCGGGTTCCATCCTCTCATCAAATGCATTGTCGGTCTATCGGGCCTTTTCCCTGCACTGGGGAGTTGGTACGAACTACGGAGTAAGCAACCAGCCAACGAAAATTTTCCTGGACCAGGTCCAGAACTCCCAACCCAGAGCCCCCCTTGGTCTGAGGATGTCGGCGTATGTGGATGTGTGAACTATGAAGTATTGTACAGTACCAGTTCTGTCCGCGGTTGAATGGCGAGAAACAGTAGGCACTATTACTGGGTGTGAACAAGCAGGGTCAATCCGAATACGATTGTACCGTACTGGGCCTACTACTGTTTGCTTCACTGGTAAACAGCTAGACAAGCACCTCACAGCTCCAATACGTGAAGCATTGTGTGTAAGGTGCCTCTCAGGTACCTATGTGATTTACACTACCGCCCCCGGCATCAACATCCACCAACGAACCCTTCTCCTCCATTTTCACCACAAAATCGTAGCCCACCTTCAAGTTCTCGGCCCCGCTCAATGATCTGGCAACCATTGCCTCGCGGCCTTCACATACCAGCCTCCTCAGCGCAGCGGCCAGGAACCCCGCAGCAACCTCAACGGGCCAGTCATCCGGGATGAGGCTCAGCACCTGCAGCACGTCAAACCAGCCGCCAAACCGTTCCAGCAGAGCCCCGGTCTGCTCAATGCGCTCGTCCGGGTCCTCCAGGACCAGGAATTCCCCTAGGAGCACGCCAAAAAGGCGCGTCTGCTCCTCCCAGGTCGGCGGCAGGCTGCTGTCGCTGTCCCGCCTGCGGCGGGCGCCGGCCGGAGTCAAGGCGGCGCCGGCCCCGCGCAGGCAGTAGCTCACGGCCGTGTCATAGTCGCCGAGACGATGCACGAGCAGGCGGAGCGCGTCCTCATGCCGTCGCGCACGGCCGTCGAGGATGATGGCCTCGGGGACGAGTAACTGCTGGCGAATGGCGCGCGCGCCGGAGCCGTCGGCAACGGGATCATGCCGCAGCCCGTTTGGTTGGGGCGGGGAAACCGCTTGTAATTCGTCGATGCGTCGGCGGATGGTAGCCACGTCGTAGTCGTGCCCGCCGCTGAGAAGCTGGAGAAGGCGCAGACGGCTCTGCCAGATTTCGTCGTTGGCCGGCGCGTTGTCGGCTAGAAAGCTGAGGTAGGTTGGCTTGGGCGGCTTGAGGGCCCGGTAAGCGTCATACGAGGCGGCGACCGTCTCGCGAGAAGCAGGCGACGTCTGCAGGTCACTGATGACAATGTCGAGGTAGTACGCAATGAGCTCGTTGACATACCCCGTGTTTCCCTTGCCAAAAACAAGGTGCTCGAGGTAATACTTGACGGCGTCTGGCGCCTCTTTGCGGAGCAGGGCGACAACCTGACTATGTTCGAATTTAGGGACTCTTCCCTTTTCGTCGGTGAATACTTGAACACCGAGCTTGGGGTTTCGCCCGGCAAGCCAGACGCCGTATTCTTGCACTAGGGCCTGGTTGCTGACATTTGACAGGTAGCTTCTGACGCGCTGCTCGCCGTCACCTAGCTCGCCACCTCTGTCTTCCTCGCCCTCGATGATACGTCTCCATGTTGCGAGCACGTCTGCGGCCATTTTGCGATGCTGATAAAGCCGACTGAGAACAAAGAGCCGACGGTAGGTCTCGAGCAGATCTACTGCCCTGTCAAAACAGTCCACTCCGTGGTCGACTAGGTCGTAGAGTTCCTTGCGGGCTGAGCTGGGTTTGGCAGCCTGGCCCACTGGTGTTTCTTGGTCGAGTTCGAGGAGAACTAGCAGCAGGGAAGCGTCTACGGTCCGAAATACCTCGTTGGCTATGCTGCCGAACCCCTTCTTCTTTCTCCAGGCAGTTAAAAAGCGCCTCAGGAACTGGAGAGTATGAGGCTTTAGGGAGCCGACCCCTTGGATGACTAGGTTCTCTGGCTCGGCTGAAATGTACTCCTCGACCACGTCTTTTATGCCGCCGTAGATCCATATCCCTCTTCGGTTCACAACGATTTCGTTTCGAAGAGCTGGGATTAGGGAGAGGACCACTCTAGCGTCTAAATCACTGGCCAGCAGGTGTTCCTCCATTTCTTTGGTCTCTGGGTCTGTGAAGGGCGGCTCTAGCGACCTTAAGAAGGTCGCTAGGAGCATAACACTTGCTTTCTGCCTTATGTAAGCTAGCGTCATGAATTCGAGCTCTGTTTTTGCTTCGCGATGCTTGATTTCGTTGAGGAGAGACAGTAGTTGCCGCCGTGACTCTAGCTTGGTCGAGTTCCTTTCCTCATACTGAGAGGTCGCCAACTCCAGGGCAGAATCTAGCTGCAGTAGCAATGGGTTCCGTACAGCCCACCATATGTTGCATCCCGCCCAGACAGCCAGGCGGGATGAGGTTTTCGCAAGTCGTCGCACAAAATCTTCTCCCTCTTGATTCCTCGTGGCCTCCCATCCTGAGGGTAACGGCTCGTCATCGGACTCGGGGTCACGGTCAAACAGCTCCTTCTCTTGAGAAAGTCGCTGTAACGAAAGCGCAGTGCGAGAGTCGTTGCTTTTCAGGGACATGGTTGGGGTTTCCGGATGTCCTCTAAAGGGCGAGAACCTTCTTTGACAGAGGCGCTTGACGATGCTCTCAAAATACATCTCCTCGCTCTGAAGCATCGACCGAATACCTATCGGAGTACTAGGCATCGGTTTCTTGGAGTCATTGTCCCTGACCTCAAGCCACCACTTCTCCGGCTCACCTTCACGTGCGTTCGCGTCAGAGCGCTGTATTTCGAGGCCGTGATGCAAGCCATCTTCAAATTCTTTGGTCATCGACGCGAAAACATAGCACTCGTCTTCGGCGCCAAGGGATGCTCCTGAGTACGACGAATCCGCGCCTCCATCCACCGCAATTTCGCGGGGATATCTATCAAAATCAAGCGTAGGGCGCGTCGGATCTCCGTCGAGATTCACAAAGATACCAATTCCGGGATCAAGAGGACCGGTTCCTGTGACAAGAAGGAATTCTTCAGCAGTAGGGGATACTATATGGGGCTTCAAAAACACGGAGCCGGGTCTTGGCGACGGTGTTGCCCGAATTGGAGGCGTCGCCGTCCGGGTTGGGGGAGCGGCAGCCTGTGCGGCTAAAAGTGCGCTGGAATCCCCCGGCGGAGGAGGAGGCAAGGCCTTGTCTGCTGGCGCGGGACTGCGCGACGGCGGCGGCGGCGGCGCATCGGAGTCGTGAAAGACAGGTTCGTCAGGCTCCCCTGTCCTCCTGTCATTCCTCCGAATGCCTGTCATAAAACCGCCTAAGCTAGTACTCCTAGAATGACCCGAAGAGTTGGCCGGCGCACGCGTCGTGGAGGAGGAAGCACTCCTAGAGAGCCCATTGTCTGGGGCGCCACCGATATTCTGGGCCTGTCCAAAAGTGACGCCCGACTGTGAGTCTTCCAGGGAGGAGATGCTCATAAGCGGGATCTTGAGTTGGCGATCAACATCCAGCAAAGCATAACTTTTTGAATCGGCGACGCATGCGATAGAATCCCTGCGTACCGAAAGCGTGCTCCCAGCGAAGTCGATTTTCTGGAAAGCTTGTCAGACTACCACCTCGAGACGGCAGTCTTGAAACGCAACTTACCCTGACGACGCGAGCATCTTCTTCCCCTATTCTGACTACCTGTATCCGGCGATTCAGCGACAGGAGGATGGTAACGCCATTCGACCTCTCATTCCTAGCATCACCAGCACCCTCGTTCAAGTCCACCCCGCCGATCCAGTTGCAGTTTCGCACCTGAGTCGCACCGAATACCGGACTCAACTCTGGCAGCGAATAGAAAGTGACGGTCCAATTGCACAGCACGCAAGCCTTTCCGACGCGCGGGAGCAAGAGGATCTGCTGCACACCAGGCAGTGAACCATTGGGGGCGCCGGCAGGCTCAGAGTACAATGGGGGTAGGCGAGAGGCAAGAATAAAAGCTGCGCTGCCGCTCGGGTCACTGGGATCAGGCGGGATGCGGAAGAAATGGAGGAGTTCGGAGGCGCTGGTGCCGACATAGAGGTTACCGTCTGGAGGGAAGGGAACGGTCAAAAATGGTCAACAACCGCGATGTTTAGGAAGAGACTTCTCCTGAAATAAAGCGCATACCCAAGTAATCCACGCAGTTTATCTTGATATCCTCATTCTTGCCGTCAGCTGACAGCGGGACGTCGTGAAGCAGCGGGCGCAGCTCGAACGGGTTTGGTTTGGAATAGAGTGCATCTGCTGCTCTCAGCTGCTTCCTCTGCGGGTCGGATGCCATTGCTCAACCCGCACCATCGCTGCGGGTCGCAAGCGTGGTTATGGGGGCCCAATACGGGGCTGGGACCGCTCAGTAGGACACAGATTGGGGTCCGTCGGTCGACGACTTTGCAGTTGAGAAAAAGGGAATTTCAAGTCATGATGCTTCTTGAACAAGGCGCCTGTGACGACGGGAGTGGGAACGTGGAGAGGAAGAGGGAGCTGCAGGAGCTGCAAGGCGCCAAGATCGCCCGTTCGAGCCCTGCATCCATGCTCTTCACTGTGGGGCACAGCAGCGCCAACGTGCGCGACGAACCAGCTGTCGCTCCACTGAGGCTAGGCTAGTGGCCTTGGCAGCGTCCCTGTGCCTGCGGCCACCTCGTCAGCTTCCCGCGGCTTCCAACAGCTGAAAACACTGCAACGTACTCCGTACTCCGTACTCCATCTCGACGCCGTCGATGCTATCCACGCCACAACACCGGGTTTCTCGCCGCTTTCGGTAGCCTGCCCAGTGACTGCGTAGGCAGACATAGAATTATGGCTGAAGGACCCAGTTCCGACGCTGAGGGCGGAGGAGCAACCACAGCGCTGGAAGCGACATCCACAGCCGGCTCCGTCAACAAGTTCCAAAGCGCCATCTCACAATGGAGAAGTACGTCTAGTCTACAATTCCTTGTAGTGTGAAATTTGTCTAACATCCCCTCTCGCCAGGCCTCGACTTCACGGCTCTTGTCTCCAACCTAGATAACACGGCCGCCGAGATTGTAGCCTTCCAGCGCGATTCGACTGTGCAGAGGAAGGACCTGGCACAGAAGACAAAGGACTTTAGAAAGCTGGACGATACTAGCAAGCTAACTGAGATCAAGGGCTTGCTTAAGGGTATGCCTCCCTCCCAGAACCTTGCTAGCAGATCGACTGACGCATGCGACAGCCTACCAAACCTTTATCGACCTCCTGACCAACCACTCCAAGTCGGTTAATTCGACATTCCTACAAGCCTACACGTCACTGTCCGAGGCTCCAGACCCGTACCCACTACTCGAGGCATCAGTAGATTCTATGCTGGTCTCGGAGGACACGCTACCGAAGCTCAGCCAGGAAAACCAACATCTGCAGGCGACCGTTTCCCGACTAACTACCCAGCTCGAAGACACTGAGTCCACGTTACAACGCGAACGCAGTATAAGAAAAGGCCTCGAGGAAAGCCTCGAGAGCAAGGTGAAGGAGGTCGAGACGTCCTGGGCGGCTGTTTTGGAGGAGAAGAAGGACAATTGGGCGGCAAAGGAGAAAGCATTGGAGGACAAGCTAGAGAACCAGGAACGTCTGCTCAGTGAGATTAAGGCGAGCTATGAAGTCAACCAGAGACTGGGGAAGCCCGGTGATGCCGAGGAAGGTCAGCGAGGAAATGTCACGAGTGCCGAGCTGGAAATGGTGAATTCCGATCTCGAGCGCACCAGCGCCCGGCTTGCCGAAGTAGAAGCCCGCAACGAACAACTACGTCTGGAGTTAGCGCAGGCTAAGTCGCAGGTGCCGACACAACCCTCAATGACTCTGGAAGACGATCCGGGCTACATGCGGGTAAGGTCCGAGAACTCTTCTCTCATCCGAAAGCTGGATGCGGCAAGGGTGGAAAAGGAGGGTTTAAAGAGAGACCTTGACAATAAGCTTCGTGGGCTAGAGAGAGAGGTTGGGCTACTCAAGGAAGAGCGGGACAGCCTCAAGAGCAAGGTGCAAAAGTGGAGCGACTACGAAGACATCAAGCAGGAGCTGGAAGTGTTAAAGAGCATTGAATTTTCAACCGGGGATGATGATGGGGCTCATGATGCCCTCGACGAGCAGAATGGTGCTGCGAATACCGGAAAGGGCGACACGCTAGAGCAGCTCCTCCTCGCCCGCAACAAGAAGCTGAGCGACGAGCTTACGATCCTCCGCGTGTCACATCAGGATCTCCAGACCAGGTTGCAAAACCTGCAGGAGGAGGTTTCGCGAACCAACGCCGAACTAGAAAAATCCCAGAATCTGAACGAGAAGCTCGAAAACGAGCTCTCCACCATTCAGGCCGAGACGCCGAACGCCTTCCCCTCGGGCGCCTCCGTGGCGGGCACCTACGTAAGTCGCTACACCCCGTCTGTCGCACCGGGCCGCAAAGCGGGGAGGACGTCCCCTACTTCGTCCATAATCAGCGGCTTCAGCCCCCGTGACTTCTCCGACGACAGGCCGATGGGGGGCGGTTCAGGGATCCTTCCCATGATCACAGCCCAGCGCGACCGCTTCAAGAAGCGCAACGCACAGCTCGAGCAAGAGCTCTCCGAGAGCCACCGGACCGTGTCGCAGCTCCGGCAGGAGATTGCCGCCCTGCAGCGGGACAACCTCAACCTGTACGAAAAGACGCGGTACGTCTCAACGTACAACCGCGCCGGCGCGGGCGGGCCCGTGGCTGTGGCGACCACGTCGTCCTCGTCGGCCTACGCCGCCAACCCCAACCCGACGGCCGTCGCCATCGGCTCCGGCGGCAGCGGCAGCGGAAGCACCAGCCCGGGTATAGCGCTGGACAGGTACCGCAAGGCGTACGAGTCCAACCTGTCGCCGTTTGCCGCCTTCCGGGGGCGCGAGTCGGCTCGCGCCTACAAGCGCATGAGCCTGCCCGAGCGCGTCGTCTACTCGGTCGCACGCATGGTGCTGGCCAGCCGCACGAGCAGGAACCTGTTCGCCCTGTACTGCCTCGCGCTGCACCTGCTAGTGTTCTGCTCGCTGTACTGGCTAGGCACGGCCGACGCCGAGAAGCACACCTTGAGGACTGTCTCGGCGCTTGCGGTTGGGGCCGCCGGCGGTGGCGCTGGCGCTGCCAAGGGCGCTGGTGCTGGTACCGGTGGTGGTGATGGGTTGGAGTAGGAGCGTTTGACTGGTTGATGGGCTTGATGGGCTCGGGCAGAGGTTTGCTTGCGGAGTTGGTGGGACCTATTCTCTTCTTCTCTTTCCTAGGACATGATGACGTGGTGCGTCGTACCTGGATGCTTATTGAATGTCCTAGAGGGCGTGTACGGGTATGATTCACAGTGGCATCTGGATGGATGGCCCTTTCAAAGTCTGACGAGGATGACGGTTGAAGCGGAAGCGGCCAGCCGTCTTGGTGGGCGGTTGCGGAAATGGGCCCCGGAATTCGGCTGGCCTACTGGATGGCCTCCCTTCCGATGTGGTGCCCATTCCCGGAAATGGAAGCGCTATGTACGCATTGGCGTGTATCATATCTATTCGAAACTGTTATTCTGTTAGAACGCGACTGGTATTCTATTAGAAGATGTGGCTCAACGCGCCAGCCAAGCCCACCACCCACTACAAACTTCACCTCAGGCCACCTTGCAGGCGGTCAACGTCGATCCCAAACACCGATTTTTCCTTACAGTATTCAGCAATTGATGGAATCTATCACAATTGACCGAAGCTATCGATGTTCAATTGAGTTCCATACAAATTCTACAGCTACGCCATCGCCGGCTTCGCGATGGCTATATACAGCGGAATCCAGTCGGGTTGAAGCCGCTAACCGGATGTTGACCTTTTTTCAGGGTTAGGGTTGCTTACATCAGCTTCGTCGAGACGCACGTCGAAACGCACGTCAAAACGCACGCATTTGAATTCTATTGCAGATTTGAGCTTTTCAGCCCTCGAAAGGGCCAGGAAGCCAGAGGGCCAGAGGCACTGTTACGTAACCCAGATTCGACATTGTATGGAAATGTACGTAGTCATGTGGTTTGCTTTTCTGCCCTGCAAAAATACATAGGTGGGGAGAGGAGCGTGCGCGGTGCTGCGCCACATCTTCTAACAGAATACCAGTCGCGTTCTGACAGAATAACATTTTCGATATCTATTGGCGATGTCTTGATAGTTCGTACAGGCGACTACAGTTATGTTGAACGAGGGTGTTTGAAGCAAATGGGAACCACAGTTCAACTGAAATCTTCAGATGTGGAGGGCTTGTTTTGAGATAGCACGTAATCATAGGACGTAAGGGATCCCGCTCAGACTCCAAGTACTACTAGTCGAAACGCATTGTACAGTGCTAGATATTGGACAAGAAGGCTACTTACATGCCTATCCACAACACCTGAATGTTGGGTGCCGCAATCTCGATCCTGCCTTCTCAGCGGCGTGCAGAGAGAGATCTGTGTAGGACGGAAAGTGAGCCATCTAACAAGCTCGATATAGCACATCAGGGGACCAAGCAATAATGACGGTTCCACGGCCTTGAATCGAACAAATCGGGTGCCAGTTCCGGGGAAGATGACCTGCATCGCTAGCATGCTCGCCTCGTCCACCCGGGCAGCCGTCCCAGGCGCCCGTCAAGCGGACATGGAGCGGTGAGTACCAATGGTTGCGGATACTAACGTACGAGGATGGGAAGGCAAGGCCGCGCCGGCCGGCCAGCGTCTAATTTGTGGGACCTAGCTGGGTTACACTGGGTTTAATGGATGCTGGGTCCATTGAGAAGATGGGTCCGTCGAAGATGTGGGAAAAGGTGGTGCGTTTTCTCTTGGAAGGTTGGGAAGTGGTTGGAAGAGATTCGATGTTCTGTGGCCTGCCAAGAGTGCCAAGCAACTCTCCATTCCCGCGGCTAGCGGACCCATGTTGCTGGCGATTGGGTCAGTTTTGCCTGCGGATTATATGCCGCTGACAGAGTTGAGAACTTGAGATGTAACGATGATTTAAGGACTCGATTTGGGCAGGTAGTAGAAGGATAGATGTGGCGAGTCGAGAAGACGGCCAGTGCCTCGACTGCACCCTCGTCTGGAGACCTAGTGTAGAGGATAAAGGTGGCCACTGAGAGGAGCAGATATCTACCCTCGTAGCCAAGCTTATCTCAGTCAACTTGATCCCACGGTAAACGGGTACGAGCGTTAGACGATCGGTTCCTTGGATCTAGATTAACATAGTTACGTTCTTACAAGAGCTCTTGGCGATGAAAAAAAGGTTTGTTGATCCGGGAAGCCCATGTCCGTCTACAACGCTGACGGTGAGCGTTGGATTAAACCAATGGGATGCCCCAGGTTGGCGCCTAACCGTTGTATTCGGCAATCGGTGGAGACTAGACGCGGCAAACAATTTGGGCAAAAATAGAACAAACCAATGGCGAAAGCGCAATTAAAGTGGGTTACCTAACGTTAGTGTTGAATTCGAACAGGAAAGCGGGCTAATTAGCCCAATTTCCTAGCCTGAAAAGAAGAGCGCCATGGATCTCTACTTTCACACCTCCCTTATACTCAACACACTTCTTAAAGAGCGTTCCTGTATGTATGTACATGCATGCTCTACAAGAAATCCAGGGTTAGCCCAATATATCAGGAGCGCATCACTGGTTCTTTCTTGCTGCATCGTAGCCCTTGGGTCCTGAACTTCTTGACACCCCTCCCGGAAAGGGTGTGCCTCGAGCATCTACATATGTCGAACAAAGAAGGTCGGGGCGGGAAATAGACGGCTTTGGGGCGCTTACAAGGGTCCGATAGACACGTTAGACAGGGGTCAACGACCCCTCCAATGTCGACGGGAGATCGCTTGACCAGGGCCATGGCCAGTCAGATCGCTGGGTTCCGGAAGCAGGCATCTTGTCCCGCTGTCGTTGCTGGGCCTCCGGCGGCTGCTTGCCGGACTAGCAATTCGGTAGATTCTCGGTGCTGGCCACGAGATGTGCTCTCCCGCCCCCGGACTTCCACACCCTACATTCGTTACCCTGCAGCAAGCTAGCCGTGCCGTCACGTCCGTGGCGTTCTATAATATCCCTCCAACCTCCCCGGAAGCAGTCAGATCAAAAGATGTTCATCACCTTTTCCATATCCCATCACCTGGTCGAGCCTCCTCAGATCCTCTCTGGATCCGTCTCTTTTTTTCCTTTTCTTGTTATTTAGGTTTCCTGTTTCTTTTCCTCTCTTCGCTTTGGTTTGTTGGGTTTCTTTCCGGGTTCGGCACCAATACGTTGACCCATCCATACTCCATTTGCGGCCGGGGATCTGGTCACTCTATCAACACCTTCAATCCAACACCATCACTCAGTCATCACCATGAAATTCTCTCTCTTGCTGTTGTCAGCGCTTGGCGCCTCGGTCTGGGCTGCGCCTGCCTTTCCCAAGGTTGAGGCGGTAGTTCCAGAGAACATCAGGGCCATCTCCGACTACATGAATATGCTAGCTAGCAAGGTCCAGGAGAGCCGGGGGCTTGCAAGCCCCCCAGTGTGCGACCTCTCCAAAGTCTCCCTCCCAGAAGGTAAGACGACCAGCTTGTGCTTCTATGCATATCGACACCGTGACCCAAGACTAATCCCCCCATCAGCCGCCGCGGGTCTTCCTCCACCCTCGCCCGGGTTAGTCCTGAAGCATATTGCCATTGGACGCGGCACACAAAACTATACCTGCGATGTCAGCAACGCAACAGCCGTCCCGCAAGCCGTCGGTGCCGTTGCAACCCTCTACAACGCCTCGTGCATCGTCGCAACCAACCCCGACCTAGCCGGGACACTCGCCAAAGCCGCCATGCACTTCAACCCCAGCGAAAACGCCGTCACTCAGCAGCTCGTGCCGTCCAACCTGGGAGCCAGCGGAGTCCACTATTTCAAGGACGCCACCACTGCCTTCTTCAACCTCGACGCGTTCCCCACGTGGAAGATCGGCGAGATCCCCTGCGGTAAAAACGCTAGCATCCCGGCGCCCGTCGGTGCACCAAAGGGTCTGAATAATGAGCCAGCTGTTGCGTGGCTCAAGTTGCTCGCCAAGTCGGGTGCCACCGGCGGATTGGAGGAGGTGTATCGCGTTGAGACAATAGGAGGGAGCCCCCCGGCGTCGTGCCGAGGCATGCCAGCTCAGTTTGAGGTGCAGTATGCTACAGAGTGAGTCTTAACCTGTCCCTCGGGCTTCCGAGTCGAAGAGAGAAGATGAAGACAGCCCGCTAATGACATAAACAGATATTGGTTTTATGCCAAGTAAACATGTGGCTATCGCTGTCTGGAGGCAAAATGAGTTCATGAGGATTGTATATGGTAGGGGGATTAGGTATGTCTAAAGGTCGCATTTGGGTTATAGGAGTTGGTCGGCGTACTTGGAGGCTCTTATTGGGATCTGGGTTGTTTAATGTTTAGTTCTCATTTCCCCTTCCGCAATCGCAAGCTGAAACTTTTTGCCCGGAGCAAAGGGAGAACCTCGGCGGCAGCCATGCGAGGTCTGAATGTGGCACTCAGGGTTAGCATCACCTGCCCAACAAGAGAAATTGGATAGCAAACTGCAAGAAAGGGGTGTAATCCCGCAATCCTGAGACGATGGGCAAATTTCAATCAAAAGTATTAGTCCAGCGTATTAATTGGAGGCCAGAATCATGGCAAAGGGTATCTGGTGCCGGTAGGGTCCAAGTGTAGAATTGAAGAAACAGAAGGTAGGCAAAGTCTTGTGGTGTTGAGAAGGTTAGATCGGGTCAGCTAGGTATTCATAATAAAAGATAAGTTCAGTAATTTTTGGCGGTCATCACGTGTTGCATGCTGAACCTCTCGCTCAAACAATACCCCAAACCTTTACCTTAACCCTGTGGGTCGGATCGATACAGGCCCAAATCAGGGACATGGGAAGAAAACAATAATTACCTGCAACTTTAGCATAAAGGTATACATGCCGTTCAGTTCCTACCTTACCTATGCGGCTACTCTTGACTTCCCCTTACCTATCAACTGGAAGACCTGACCAAGCCGGCATCGGACCGAACCCAGGCAGTCGCAGTCGGCCCGCCGCTGCGTAAGATGAAAACTAGGCACTCCTCAACACCGCTTCTCTCATCGCCAACTCAGTTTGCTCGATTTTGGGTTTCATTCCCAAAACCTTTCGTAATCCCAACAAAATCATCCCAAGGACCCTACATAAAACACACACTTTCGGGGCGAGCATACAGTTCCACTAAACCGACCAGGCGGACTGAAAGCGAGAACTTGAGTGTGCGGGAAAAGACATGTATGGCATACCAGATCGGGCTTTCTCCACCTCTGGCTAGTTGTTAACCCGGTTCTCAGCCCAAACGCTGCCCGAGACGCGTCTAGAATTGCGCGGGGAATCTGTTTACACGAAGCACTTTGAGGAAGATCTCAAAGCCAGCGGAGGCTTCTCTACTGGGGCGCTCGTCAAAATGGACCCAAACCCATTCAACCGGCAACGACCGCCAGCAGAGGGATCCGTCCAACCCGCGCGGACTGGTCCCGCAGTCGTACCCTTCAACAACGCATTTGGCATGGCGTACATCCCTCCGGGTCAGCCAGTGCCTCAGGCACCAGTCCGGCCGCCAACTAATCAACAAAAGGCACAGAGCGGCGCGAACCGGGGAAAGAGAGAATATCAGACGCCCTCCTCCCAGAAGCGCAGGCAACGCCGAAGACGTTCCAAGAAGGACGGCGAAGATCGGGCGCAGGCACCGGAATCGCCAGCGCCAGCGCCCTTACCCCCCGCAACGGAAGAGCACCCAAATCCCCCACCTATGAACTCCGCAGGGCAGGGCCCCGTTGGCTTCATGGGCCAGGCGCCCTTTGGCTTCATGGGCCAGGTGCCCTTTGGCTTCATGAACCAGGGCCCCTTTGGCTTCATGAATCAAGGGCCTTTTGGCTTCCCTCAACACTTTTTCCCCAACATGCCCGTCGAGCCTCCCATACATTACCAGCAGTCCACCCCAACCAATCCATTACCTCTGAAACCTACCGCCCAAACATCGGGGCCCGCCAAAGGCATACCCGGGATATCGTCTAGCAGCACGGACGCCGCACAAGAGCCCTCTACATCCGCCCCGTCCCGCAACGGCAACCGTCCTTCCTCACGCTCCACCGAGAAGCGGGACACCATCGTTGCCCCTTCACCGGCCTCGGGCGGAATCCCCGAGCCCACACCAGCCTACCTCCTCCGCGCCTCCTTCCTCCCCTTGCCCTCACCGGTTCCGCGGCCGCTGCTCGTCGTGATGGACCTCAACGGGACGCTTCTCTACCGGCCCAACAAGCGCGGGGCGCCCTCGCGGTTCGTCGAGCGGCCGCTGGCCAAGGAGTTCCTGCGGGCGTGCCTCGACAACCCCAACATCCGGGTGGCCATCTGGTCGTCGGCCCGACCGGAAAACGTCGGGCGCATGTGCGCCCAGCTACTCTCCCCGCAGGACCTTGCGCGCGTGGTGGCAGTGTGGGGCCGCGACCGGTTCGGGCTGTCCCAGGACGACTACAACCGGCGCACGCAGTGCTACAAGCGGCTGACGCGGCTCTGGAGCGACCCGGCCGTCAGCGCGTCCCACCCGGAGGCGTCCCTTGGCAGCGTCTGGAACCAGGGCAACACGGTGCTCATTGACGACAGCCCTGAAAAGGCGCGCAGCGAGCCGCACAATGCCGTCACTCTGCCCGAGTTCACGGGAAACGTAAATGAGCGGCCGCACATCCTGTCTCTTGTGCTGGACTACCTCGACCAGCTGGCTTGGCAGATGGATATTAGCACCTACATAAGGGTTCGGCCCTTTACTGTACAGGTAGAGCAATGACGTGATGCGCAAATGACGGTTGGTTTTGGAGGTTTAGGATTTGTATGGAGTTACTTGTCAACTGCCTTAGTTTCTCAAGCGCAGAGAGGTAGACGCACATGTCAAGTACGATACCCTTTACCCTACGGATACATATAGATGTACTATTCCGAGTCTCGTTCCTTTACATGATGAACACAAAAGGTCTTCAGCGGCGTCCGCAAACCCAGCAGTTGGTGGTGTCTATTTCGTCGACTCATTTCATACTGGACTATCGGCTGATATCAAAGCACATGAACAAACGGGCCCCTTCCCGTTATTCTCCGCCCAATTCATTCATCAGTCATATCCATAGTCTCTATCTAGCACACCGCCACTTGGGGCCTTTGATGCGCGTCGGTTTGGAAATTATTTGAAGGTCTTCCCGCAGGCCTGCGGGTACTCCTTGCCGTTGACAGTGATGGTCGCTTCCATCGACCACTGGGCTTCAACAAAGGCCCTGTCCTCAGGGTTGCTGGGGTCGAGCTTGGTGAAGGTGTAGCTCTCATAGTCGGGAGCAACCTCGAAGACGGGCTTCCAATCATCGCCCCGGATGACGAAGGCGCCCTGGATGACAGAGTCATTGTTGGTGCCGTACACTGAGCAGCAGCCGAAGAGGTACTTGCGCGAAGCCTCCAGCCGGTTGTTGAAGCCGCCAATAAGGTTGTTCGACATAAAGGTCAAGGTGAGTTCATCGTTGTACTTGTACTCTACCTTCCAGATCGAGTACTCGTCAAACTTGACGTTCTCCCAGAACCACTTCATAGCCGCCGGAGTCTCGTTGTTGGAGTACTGGCGCTTCCACTCGTCAAGAGGGAAAGTGGCCCGAGGAAGCAGGTCGAGGGGGTGCTTGGGCTTGGGCTCGCTGGGCGCTGCCTCCTCTTCTTCCTCAGCCGGCTTGGGCTTGGGAGCCTCCTTCTTGGGAGCCTCCTTCTTGGGCTGCTCAGGCTTTTTCGGGGGCACGTTGGTCAACTTGGGGGTATCAAGGAGAGAAAACTCAGGAGCAACCGCCGAGTAGATTGGCTGGTTGTAAACTGTCTCGTACCAACGAGTGACGTTGGGGTACTTCTGGCGCCACTCCTTGTCAAAGAAGAACTCGAAGCCACGGGCAATGATGCCGGTAGCGAAGAGATCAGCAAGGGTGATGCGCTCGCCGACGAGATACGTGTTGTTGCGGAGGTGGTCCTCCAGAACGGAGACTACCTCAAGAGTAGCCTTCTGGGAGTCCTCCACAGACTTCTTGTTGTAGGGGTCCTTGCCAAGGAGGGGGCGGAACCAGCCGCCAAGCTTGGGCAGCAGCTCGCTGTTGAAGAAGGACATCCATTTCAGGATAGAAGCGTAACTACCGGCACGGTTAGCGACACCTAGAGCGAACTTTGGGCAATGGCGTGTAGACAACATACTCCTGCTTGGTCTTGCCGAGGAGGGTAGTCTTCTCGTTCTGGGAGGTTACTGTCTTTGGTTAGCCCATGATCCTCGAAGATGTATGCATGCGGCAACGATCCAAGGAAACAAAATCACGCAGTCAGAAGTTAGAACCAAAGTCAACACCCTTGTTTTCAGATAGGGATAACTGTTATTGAAATGTCTAGGTCATCACTTGGGCGGGTTGGAGGGTTTTCGGCCGAAGAGGCAGAGAGAGCGGGGCAGCGGCGCAAATGTCACGTCACATACCGTAGATGGCGATGGCAATGCACTCAGTGAGGACATAGCCATCGGCGCCCACAAAGGTCGGAACTTTGTTAAGAGGGTTGGCCTTGGTGAACTCCGGGGTCGGGTTCTTTGGGTCGGTGTCAACCTCCTCGAGGTCGAGGTTGTTGGCCTTCGCAACGGCGCGGATGGCCGTGGAGCGGGGGTTGCCCTGGCCAAAACAAACGTCAGCAACTGGGTGTCACTCAATCTCAGCGCCTTTCAGCGCACCGACTAAGCATACCGCGTAAGTGAAGAGCTTTCCGAACGCCATCTTTGCTCTCTTGCCTTGAGGTTGGTGGGGGATTAGAGGTCGAGAGGGGCAGGACGGGGAGCGGGAAGAAAGCTTTTGACAAAGGTGCGAAGAGATGACTGACACAGAAAATTTATGTGGCGGGGTAGTTCTGGTGGGGACAGCGAGAGACTGGCGCTATTCCCGATTCGGCAGCCGGCTGAGGTGTCTGGTCTGGCTGGAGCTTCTATCCTTTGGAAAAATTCCTGCGAATTATTCCGTCGGACCCTGCCGTCAAAACGCTGCTCGGCAGACCCACGAACTTCACCCGACGCGACCGCGATGATGACGAGAGACAACCATACGAAATGATGGCATCTTCAAGACATGGGGTAAAGGCGACCCTGCGTGGCGCCTTTCAACACATTCAAGGCGAGAAATGGCAGCCGCTAGAACAGCAGTTTCGGTCGCTACGATTAACCCAGTCTCGCACCACGGGCCGGAGGTGTATGTCCACCGAGACTAGTTTGACCGAAAGGCAATCCTTCCGCGCAGCTCGGGAATTCGACCTTGACAACCTGGCGAGCCAGCTCAAGACCGTTAAACATGCTCGCGCGGTACCCGTATCGCCGTCATACTTTTCGCGCTCTCCCAGGTTCAATGACCGCTACCTTGGCCTCGAGAAGCTGATGAGGATGTACGGGAATCTTCCAACGGTCCCGGCCGCCGATGCTGGGCGAGTTGCGTGGATGTCTTTGGCCGACATCAAGCAGGCCTGGGGCGAGTCTGTGAAGGCGACCGACTATGCCAATTGCCTCATCATTCTCAAGAGATTACACCAGATTCACCCGGATTTGAAGCCGCCGGAGGTTACTAGGGCGCTGGACGAGTTCAAGCGTGATATTCAAGCATTTGATAATGAGCCTTCCCCGATACTCATCGACAGGTATGGGCGAGCCCTTGGCGTAGGAAAGCGAAAGTCGTCGACCGCGCGGGCGTTCGTTGTCGAGGGAGATGGCCAGGTCCTTGTCAATGGCAAGACTCTGGCCAATTACTTTGGACGCGTACATGACAGAGAAAGCGCGGTTTGGGCTCTTCACGCGACCGATCGCATGGACAAGTACAACGTTTGGGCTCGGGTTGAAGGAGGCGGAACTACTGGCCAGGCGGAAGCCCTCACGCTGGCGATCGCGAAAGCCCTCATGGCCCATGAGCCCGCTCTTAAGCCCGCATTAAGGAGAGGTAAGTGAACCATCGCGCGTGACTAGATCCGGGATACGCGAGAAGTTTGCTAACATGTCTCACTTGCAGCCGGCTGCGTCACACGCGACCCGAGAACGGTGGAGAGAAAGAAGCATGGGCGCCCCAAGGCAAGAAAGGGGCCTACTTGGGTGAAGAGATAGCTCGGTCAGGATGGGCCAGTGTGCTGTGTTGGGCTACGCATGAACTTCCGGCTCCCGAGGGTCTTTCCCCGCTGTGTATTTTCTTTTCCTGTAAGCATACCTGTAACAACTGGACTATCCAATCATCCAAGAGCCGGGCCGAGTGCATTTGCCATTCCCCCTATAATTTGTATTTCCCTACACCACAAGGCGTCAGACATCCAACCGCTCCACTACAGGGTCAGTCAAGGTTGGATTTGGAAGTGGGACCTGAGCGGCATGAATGGCTAGGCGCCAAATGCCTGGAAAGACAGCCTCATGCGGCGCACGCATTTGGCCGAAACGAGGCGACCGAGGAATTCTGTCAGAACCGCAGTTTGCTAACCGTCGTTGCAACTTCGTCCCTAACTTGCGTTTGGATGGATGGAAACGGGTCCGCATCCACACTTTTTCTCGGCAGGTAATTGTATCCTTTGTGCAGTTCCAGCTCTTGAACCCGATGCACAAACGGGAGCAGCCGGCTTCTGACAGTCAGCTTACGAAAAGCGTACCGGTATCTGGCCTCGACGCTCTCCCTTTCCCCACAGCTTTGTGCTCCCATGGGCTCTCTCGGCTGTCAAGGTATGGACGGAGTCATGGATGGAAAACGAGGCCGAGGTATCTTAGGCAGCCAAGGTCGTCAAATCCTGAGAGGCATCAATGAACCCGAAATCTCCCTTCGACTAGCCACCGCCGAGAGACACATTGTGAGTGCGACGCCGGTTCTCGTCCTGCGCGAGACAAAATACTCTAACTGGAACACTCCTTGACTGGGCTTCGCATGCGGTGCTACATTTCGGCAGCCCTACCCGTGCTGTGCTCCACTCGGTATGAAGCTCTTAGTCGAGTGCACCATTTCTCTAGAGTCTAGATCTGGTCACTCTCTGATTCGCTTAAGGGATTTGCTTCTCCTCGAAGGGGCGTATGTATGGGAACAAAACTCAGGCGAGCTGGGGAACGTCCGCACTGCCGAACAGCGCCCCGAAGAAGATCGGTAGTGAAGCAGACGATCCGCAATCAATAGCTTCACGAGGCTGAGATCGATATGCGGACGGGTAGCTCGCACTTACAGTGTGTGCTGCTGCCCTATCATGAACAGAGCACATGCTAGGCGATCGCGTATTCTTACGTTGGCGTATGTATTCGGGGCTCCCCCTCGCCGTTCGGCAATCTGACATCATGCAGGAAGCCAGCTCCGGGTCAAGCTGCTGCGGAGAAGAAACGCTCCCGAGCAATGCATCGACGAGATACATGCATACTGTGTACCGATCCCCAGCTAAATACAGAACACTAGGAATGCATCAGCCGGGCCATTTCGGAACCAAGCCAGCGATACAGTTGCTCGAGTGCCGTCGTTCGACGGCCGAGCGGAAAGAATCCCTCGATTCAAGGTACGGCTGGCCAATTACACGCAATCTCTTCGCATTGCAGGGCGAGTGCACCCTGAAGAATCGGGTCGGGTGCGGTGGTATCCGTAAGCATCTTGTAATTATAGTGTAATTACCGCACCCCTTCCCAGCGTCGGGTTCGTCTTGGCAGCTGCGTGTGTGCGATCGTAGTACTACTACGATACTGTACAGTACATACCTTACATGCTGGCATTACACGGCCTTTGGGTTCTAACGTTAGGTACATTAGTAGCAGGCCTTCATTTCGAGTTCGTCGTGGCGTGCACTACACGTGCACAATCCACAACACTAGTGTAGTGTCCCTAACTAAGGTAGTCAGTCTGTCAGTGTTCTGCGACTGCTCTTTCATGCGCGTCAGCGACCGACAACCAGGAAGAAGGATATTGGCTGGATCAATGAGGTAGAAATACCTCATGGGCTTCGGCAAATGGTTCCAGAAGCTGGTGCAACAGAGCCATTGATTCGCCAGTGGTCGCCCTCCTGAAACCCAAGCCACAATCCCGGTCATTACGACGCAGCCCACTCTCAAGCACAGACAAGGATCTACGGCGCAGCTCTGGGCCTCCGTTTGACGACATTCGACATCGTCCCCTGGAGCTTCTTAAGTCAACGACATGGATCCAGGATGTTCGGACAGCCCTTCGTTCATCAATGACAAGAGACACTAACCCGTTTACACAGCTGTACCTGTACTTGCGCCTGGCTTTTTCTGCGCGGCAGCTTATTTTTTTTATTACCTCGACAAAAGTTTTTCTTGCGCCGAAGGACCTGGAAAGTGGAAGCCCCATGCAATGGAAGAAATTTTTCAACGCTCTAGCTGTCGATTCGACGCGGTTCCCACTGGTCGTTGGTTGGGCATCAGTTTGGACCCCTGAATGCGGCCCGACGGGATATTGGCTTCCATCGAGAGGACTGCGGTGTCGAGCCGGATCTTGCTGTTGCAGTTGCTGCAATCGTCGGGGACTGTATGTACCGTACGCACATACACAACGGTACACACATGACTCGGCGCTGCAGGGTAGGCCGAAGGCTCTGGAGCTAAATGATTTGTGCCATCGCCCCCAAACGGCACTTGGGTTCGGTCTGTCTTTCGTTTCAGTTCGTTCATTACCTTGGCTGTATCTCGGACCAGCGGTGGCTGACGGTGAAACAAGAGTCAATGGCATGGCCCTCCACTTGGTTCTCCACGCGCGCGCTGCCAGTTCGAGCCTGCCACCTAGAGATACATCATACCGCCCAGTAGTTTGAAGAGCATTGAGCATCCAAAGGTAGAATACAATACAGGTAACTCCCATGGTTGACAGCGCATGGGTGAAAAGGCAGGTCAGTTTGGGTGAGCATTGCCTTGGCCCATTCAATGATCAATGGCCTTTAACTGCCTGTAAGGTAAGGTAGGGAGGAGGCCGGAAGACTCCGAGAGCCCTGGTCCGGCTCTGAGATAAGTTAAAAAGAGCACGCGCACGCCAAACCTGCCCTTTTGGGAAGCTCTTGCCGGAGCTGCGGGTTGCAGGCAGGTGGAAAGGAGCGGTGCCTTGCAGTAATTCGAGGAGCCTAAGCTCCGTCACATCAACACCGCTAACCTCCAACTTTAATCCTGAACACCAGACGGGGAAGCCGGGACCGCGGATGGAGCCCTTCCTGGTCAGACCTGCCTCCCGCCAAGCACAAGAGATTTCCATGGCGTGCCGTTTGTTGCCAGGTTGCTGCTCCTCCCGTCAAGTCGTTTGATGCTGCTACGAGCAACTGTCAATGCCGCATCCAGCGTCCCACGCCCGTGGATCTATTAAACTCTGTGTGTTCCATCCAAAGCGGGCACCCACTAGCGATGCCTGTCTGTGTCTCCCCCATTTTCTGATGGACTTCTTCTCGAACACGCGCCTGTCAGCAAGGGCTTCAGCATCCCTGTTCCCTGGTCCCTCAACTGACTTTGTTTCTCTTGCCTGATATCACGAGCTGCTGCACGTCAAAGTGAAGCTCGGTGTGGTCCGGAGGACTTGCAAGCGGCCGTCCTTGCCCCGTTGGACGCATGAAGTGCAATTAACATAGCAGCAGCGAAATAGCAGCAAGGCGAAAAGATTTGGACAAGTCAGGCCAGTGGGACCTACCTACACATCGCCGGCCGTACTGGGTTGCGTGGCCCTGATTGACTAGCAGAGCATTAACACGGTCACCCTGAAGTCCGGGAAGAGGGAGCACCAAGCGCGCCTCGGTGGCCAACACGCAACTTCTTCCTGCAACGGCACCCGCATCCCCAGAATGCATACAGTTACCGCTCTTCTTAATCTCTCTTCCTTCTTTCGATTCAGCCTTCTGTAGTCATGATCGGGCACCCGGGGAGCTGTCTGAGAAACCCAGCATTGCCACCGCGTCCGTTCGAACTTGCCGCTAATCCCACTGGATCCCGATCTTCTCTTGCACGACATTTGAGACTCGACACCATCGCCAGCACCGTGCTCGGCCTTCAGTGCGCGCCGCACCCACACACATCAGCTCGGCACTTCCGGGGCCAGCTCCACCCTGTCCGGCGATCCAGCGATTGCGCCGTGAGGCTTCACCCACCGCGGGGGTGTCGCTGTAGATCTCTCGGCCTTGCCAGGGTCCCGGCCCGCCTCACCTCACTCCCTTCAATACACGCCTCCCATGTCTCTAAGCCAAGCGGCCATATTTCCCAGGTGCGTGGCCCCAACGACACTAAAATGGTCGATGTGTGGAGCACCGCCCATACTTTCAGGATCGACCGAGAGCACTAATAACGATACCTTTCCTCATTGGTAATCTGAATGTAGACCCTCGTCGCCAGCGAACTGCGTCTTCTTCTTCCGCGACCCTGCCGTTGCCTTTTTGTCCTGCCGTGGAATCCTGACCTTCCCCGGCGCTCCCCAGATTTAGACTCAAAACTCTCTTGGTCAGCTAGCAAACGGCACTTGTCGGTCTTCGCCGCTATTCTGTCCGATACTGCCGTACGACCGAGGCGGGCGTCCTTATAACTCTCTTCCTCCCAGATCGGCGCTTCTTGGCTCACCATAGACTGTATATTGTTGCTCATACTTGCGGGCGAGCGAGCAAGCCAAGACTTGGCCTTGTATAGAGACTCGATTTGAACTCCACGAGCCATCGAAGACGGCGGTCCCCTGTCATTAGACTTCTCTGTCGCCCCAAAAAAACTCTGCTCGACCTGCCCCAAGCCTACAGCCAACGTCAGTTGACTGGGCCGATAACACGACTGGCTTCATTCGCGAGGATACGTCAGTAGGAATCTAGAGAGCTTGGGGTCACTCCGACGCTTTGGTCTCCTGCAGCGTCATCAAGCTCCGCGAGCAGTTCACTTTGCGCCATCGCGACAACAGGCATCTTCAAGGTTAGAGGCTTGCCAGTAGCTTCTCCCATAGAAATCCGGGGTCCCTAGTCCGGTTCTCTGTCGTTGAGCGTCTGCGTCCAGCCAACCCGCTCGCAAGTCTTGCCCACAGACCTTATCGAAATTCCCAAGAAGGAGTCCTCCGGCTAGCTTCGAGTTCCTCCATACCTACCTCAAGCCTCTAACGGTCAGTCTCCTAACGCTCAAGACCCCTGTGGCGGCATTTCTGCTCCCTGAACGGTTATCCGCGAGACATCAACCGTATTTCTGCTCTCGCCCTCGTCTCTGACGGAACGGACGCGGAATCACAAGCCGTTAAAGCACTGCAGGCACCTCACATTCGTGACAGGCTGCGACGATATTTCGGATTCCTACCGCCGTGCCGGACAGCAGAACGGCGTGATAGACGCCCCCGCCACGCGCTCCCCTCATCCTCCAGCGACGTTGACACTCCTCTTCATCTTTCATTCTTCTGTGCTTTCCATTTCATTACATCTTGTTTTTATTTTTGTTTTTTTTATCCGTTGCTCTCGAATATCCTGAGCAATCTACAGCAAGGCTACTCAAAGCAACCTCGAATAGTCCTCTCGAGCCTTAGGGCCTTGGACGGGAAGTCCTCCGACACAGTGATTATCGACGATCGTCGCGCCCGTACTTTACGCGCCCTGAAAAGCACGTATATCTGTTTGGCAGGCTTGTTCCAGTTGTAAGCGGACGCAAAGCGGGCACGGTGACTTGGGTTACCAGGCCGGCTTCCGGACTACAGGGGTATGGACGACAATAGGGGTCAGAGAAGGCAGAATGAACCGCCAATCTTCCCCGCTCCAGGTTCAAGGCATCAGCAGTCGCTGCATGACCAAGCGCAGCAACGACGGCCGTTCGTGGGTGCTCAGGGGGAGAGGTTCAGGCCCGCGCCACTCAATACTTCAGCTTCCGGTGCCGCCCGGGGGATGGGCGGCTCATCTACCTACAGTGGATATTATCAAGATACGTCAGCAGCGGGTTTCCCGCCAACGGCGATGCCGCAGGGTGCGATGAGCTACCACCACTCCACGGCCGACTACGGGCAGCCAGATTCACGACAGGCCCAGAGCTTCGGGGGCACATACACGCCGACAATGATGTACAATGTGCAGCAGCCGGCGGGCCCGCAAAGCGGTGCTGTGTACGATGCAAGCCAGCAGTTTTCTTCGCGGCAAGCTGCAGGATTACCGATGATGACGACGGATGTCACGGCCCCTTACTTCTCAAGCGAGCCAGCCAACACGGCGGCCACGTCTACCTTGCAGTCGCAGGCAGCGCCTTCTAGTACAGCACAGGTATATCAACAACCCGGATTGCATGGGTATTCCACCGGCAGCATGGCTACCATTGGAGGGATGACCACCCAGACTACTCCCGCTACCGACGTCAGGATGGAGGAGGAGTACGCCGCCCCAGGAGGACTTGATGAGGCCTATGCGTCATACCAATCGGCCCTGAAAGAGATCTTTCAAAACATACGAAACGGGGTGCTGGCCACTGCCAGTGAATCCCTCCTCAGCGTCTCGGACTGGCTTCTGTCGCATGTTGTGGAATTAGGTATGTCGCGAGAAAAGCGCTATCTTCACATCGGGGGTCGCATTTGCTAACAGGGACTTGTGCCTCAGGCCTCACGTCTGACGATCAGAATCTGCACGGCGAGCGGATCAAGTTGTGGAATGACTTCAACCATGCCTGGTTAGGCACCTTCCAACGTCAAAAAGAGATGCTGGAGTCGGGACAACAACTTCAGCGCTCGCAAAGTTTGATTTCGCAAGACGGACTGCAAAAAATGGGCAAGGAACTAGTGAGGCTCTGCGACAGTATCGAGCGTCACGGTCTCGTCGACTACCAGTACGGGGTTTGGGAGGAACGGATCATTGATAGTAAGCCGCTAGTCCCCGCCGCCCGCTTCGCATCGATACTGATGGCTTGTTATTAGTTCTTGAGGAATGTCTGGATCTGTATGAGGCATCAAACGCCTCAGCTGGCGGCAACGAGGCGTCTTCCAGCTCCCACCGTCGCTGAAGCCTTGGAATGCCAAACCTGGCCGACAGATCGAAGCTCCAGCGGCAACCTCACGGCGCAGGGTCCAGGTTCATGCACCACCACCTACTTGTCTCTCGCTCACTGGCACCTTTGGGGTGCCTTTCTTGGCTTTCTGTTTACCCCTAGTGGTGAAAAGGTTGAGACTGTCACGTTGGTGCAACAAGAAGGTGGGAAGATCGCCATAGGTGCCTTACGGAGTCTGTTTGGGTGTCCGTAAGAGTCTCACAGGTACCCTTGCGATCTAAACTTTCCTCAGCCCCCGCTTTCTCTTTTGTGAGAAGATTTGTTCAGCTTCTGGCAGAGCCTATGAGTCAACAAACAAGGGAAGCCTGCCCTACCCTGTGCTGAGCCGCAGAGCGGAGTGAAAGGGCCTTGAGAAACTCAGCCACCACATGACGGCTCGATGGCCCTGTGTAACTGACCGTGGAGTTCTTGGGTATACCGATTTTGTGCAATCAGAACTGAAAAGCAAGGAATTTGGCTTAGCCTCGCGCGGTGTGGTGGAGTTCCACGACGGAATCCACTCCCGGGAGATGGGAATGGCTGTATACCACGAGGCACGACCAATTGGCGATCATAATCCGTCCAATTATGAATCCAGCGGGGCTGTGGAAACACACGAGCACGAGCTTAACTGGGTCCATGTTGCTTATAGCGGGTAAACAGAATCGGTCAAGGGATGGGTGCACGGCAGCGTTTAGGTCGGAATTTCACATAGAAGGTTAGTTGGCTGGCCTAACTCTCCGTTCGTGGTTGTACATAGTTCATTTGCCTCACATAGACGGTGATTTCTCGCCAATGTACACTGTCGTCCATATGGAATACATACAGGCGGTCTCTCGAAGCTGTGTAACGAGAGCCCAGACACACGGCGGCGATGGTTGATCCATTGGATCTCTAGGTTAAGGGTGAGGTTGTATCAGCTGGGATAAATTCGAGTGATGAGAGGCTGTCCTGGGCCTATTGGGCAAACACCTAATGAGAAACAACCTTCTAGGGGAGGAGAGAAAGTGTGTCTCTTCACATGCAGCTCAGTGGTTTGGGCACTGGCAGCTGATGCAACGGCTCCTTCCGAGATTTCACAGTTCTCGGGTTCATCACAGCTGAACCCTTGTCTCCCTCCCTTGCTCTTCTTATTTTTATGTATACTGTACGTCCGTATGGCCGCAATAATGTCCACCACAAGCGGCGACCTGCCGGCCAATTCACTGCGCACAGAAACCGCTAGAAAGAGTTTTGTGTGGTTGCTGGGAGAGTGATGGCCAATTTCATCAGCCAATTGGTGGAAAGGCTTTAGACCAACACCACTACGGATGCTGTGGTAACATTACACCCGGACTGCTGGGTCGCGCTACCAGGTGGATGCATGGCTTATTAGCAAGGCGATTGCCGCGTGCGACTTCCCTCAATGATCTAATTACGTGTACTGTACCTATGGCTAAGTATCTGCCCTTATTTCAAAGCCTAGCTACGGAGTACTGAGCCGCGCCTTTGCCTGTACCATCTGGATGAGGTGAAGCTGAGAAAAGAAATCTGAAATCTGCAAGAGCCGCAGATCGCCCATTGGGACTACTGTAACTACTGTGTATACGCACACGCCCAGAGCAAGGGTATCGCCAGGTTGCCGGGAGGTTGGTTACCTTCCAGCTTAGGAAATTCTGCAGAGATCAGGCACCGCGAGGCTAGTGAAATGCAAGACACACCGATCAATCAAATCTCCAGATTCCTCAGGGACCAATCACAGCTCCTGGTGATGCCGCCCGGTTCCGCCTGCCGGCAAGCAAAGTGCGCTCGGCAGCGGTGCCTGGATGGATTTGAATGTCGTCCCGAAAAGATCGGTAAGATACGGATATAACAGACATTATTAACAGGATCGACACGGATCACGCACTAGGTTAACTCAACTTTTCTACATCAGTCGGGCACGCCGAACATGAGCAGGGTTGTCTATCACGCCCACGCGTATTCGTATTGGTATCGTGTACCCAAGTCGCTATAGAACGGATTTACTGGAATGTAAGGTATGCGCGTACTGTATAATACAATACACGTGTACAGTACCGTGGTACGGAGTACGCCAGGCAAACCAATCCCCCCCAAAATCCCAGAACCACGGATCGTGCCATCGGCCGACGCAAATCTGCCGCCAACCACTCGATTTGACAGGGATGACACCCCATGTCAAGTTTCTTGACAATTTCAGGGACCAGGTGACCTGTCAGATCTCTCCAAAAACGGGGCTGCAGCATCATCCTTCAGACGAGCCTCACTTTTAACGCAGCTGAATCGAAACCAGGAGGGCATAACATTTACTAGCTGCCTCAGTGTAGGTACAGTACTGTATGTACAGTACAGTACGATAAGGTACTGAACTGAATCTGCTACACTCCGTCTACGTATCATACCACGGCGGATTGTTAGCAAAACCTGTCGAACAGGGTCTGCTGCAGGGCACCATGGCGGCTGCTCATTAACATGGACCCAAGACAGATGGCTGTCCTGAACTTCAGGAATGGCGGTCTGGTCCCACTTGGCTTGACATGGGAAGGGAGTCGGGCTTCTGCAGGATGCAACGCTCCTCATTGCGCTTCGTGCCGCTGTGGCTTCAAGCCTTCACAAACGGCCATGAACTACACGTGTACTTATGTGCACACCGTATGTACTTGTACACAACAGAGGACTTGAAGTTCACATATGTAGCACGTCCTACAACTCTTGCTGAAACAGATTCGCTGTCGCTGGCCACTCATGGCAACCTGACGCACAACGCGGTCTGCCGGTCTCGAACGTCGTCCATCAAGCATCACTCTTCCAGGTTACTGCGGAAGCCATATTCAGCCTTCCTCCTTGCACTGTACATACAGTAACACAGGTACAGCTGACTGCCCCGAATAGCAACCGACCAACAGACTTTACACTATGCACTTGTCTGTGGAGAGCAGGGGATCTTGACACTACGTATATACACTAACGTACCGTCGGGCGAAGGCCCACAGCGTCGCGGCATGGCTCTGCCTGCTGAATCTGGGATCAACCATGTCCCTAATCAAGTGGTTGGATTGACGTCAGCAGCTTCCGAAAAAACGGTCGGTCGTGGGTTCGTGACGGCGAGAACTGGCCTCGGATGGCGGCCTATCATCTCCGGCGGCAACGCCCGCTTCGTAGATCCTGACTGTTGATCACCACTGCGGACAACTCATCACGCCAGGGAACCACATCGAGTACCCGTGACATTTCACTGAGGAAATGCGGTGAGTAGGGAAATTGATGAGCCCTGACCCCTGGACTTCAAGGTCCTCAACGCGCGACGTATTGATTACTCTATCGGTGAGACAAGACCGAGCAACAAGCCCGCGCATTTCAACTAGAGGAAAAATGGAAAGAGATCCCGTCATCTTCGTACCAAACTTCATGCGCGGGATCTCCGCGATCCCTGGTGGGTGGCCTAGAACTGATCTGCAAACCAGAGCCAAACCAGTCAGAAAAGAAAGCCGATATTGGGTCCGCGGACGCGGGAGCAAATTGTACCAAACACTCACCTAGCGTCATGCTCATGCTCACATCCGTATTCTCCACCATCCTGGTGAACTCTTCAAAGCTGATCTTGCCGTCCTTGTCCAGGTCCGCCTCCATGATTGTCTTGTCGACGATCTGCTGCAGTTGCTGGTCCTTGAGATTGTTGCCAACCATCATCTTCAGCACGATGAAGAGCTCGCCATTGCTGATGTACCCGTCGCGGTCAATGTCATAGACTTTGAAGGCGAATCGCAACTTCTGCTCCTTGTTTCCCTTGCTCGAGAAGGCGCTCAGCCCAGAGACAAACTCCTGGAAATCGACGTCGCCCCCGCCATCCTCGTCAAAGATGGCAATCATCCTAGTGGGTGTCAGTCTCTTAAGCCTCCTCCTTCTGTTTCAGTTTTGTGTCTTTCAACTGGCCCATTGGGGAAGGTGAAATGCAAACTGACCGGGTGGCAAGCGGGTTCGACGATATTTGAGGCAGGCTTAGGAACTCGTCACGCTCGATGGTGCCGGAGTTGTCCTGCGGAGGTGAAACAAACAGCCATGTCAGCACTCGTCCAAGAGCGTTTATTTGTCTCATGGTGACATCTCCTTCCCGTGCGCGAAACACCACACGCCGCAGATTGGTCCTTTTTCACGAAGTCGCCCACGGAAAATGAAGCAGCCGTACCTTGTCCAATTTCATAAACCTCTTCCTTAGCCGGTCGACTTCTTCCCTATCGACTGCATGGCAGAAGCGGAAACACAGCAACTTGTCAGCTCAACCATTCTGCGGCTGCGTAGATAAAGAGAACGCAGGTGGGGGAAGTATACAGTTCGACCCCTGGACGATATCGTCCAGCACTGTGCTTGAAGCGTTGCCCATGGTGCCGGTTCCTTATATATGTGTAAGGTCTGCTTTTTGTGTGCTTGCTTGCTCGCGCCCACTCAACGGGGACCGCCTCGCACAATAGAAGAGCCGACAGCGAGGGGTGAAGCGGCGAGCGGGTGGCCGGGAGGGCGCGAAGTCTCTTGTGTATGAGGCTGAATTTTCAAACCGGCAGCAGCAAGCAACAGGTTGCTTCCCCGTTTATTTTTTCTAGTTCCTTTTGGCACGAAAATATAATAGCCCGAGAGACCTCGCGAGTCGCGACAAGACCGTAGGCTTGTCGTTGCGACTGGCTTGGGTGTGCGCCTGCGCTGGATGGCCGGTCAAGAAGGTTGGCCGTTGACTTCTTCGCAGGATCGGAGACCGATGGCCAGGCCCAAAGGAACTTTCGAGTTGATTAGGTATGGGTCGAGTAGCCAAGTCAGACAATGCCCAGACGTGTAAGTGACAAGCGGTGTCGCGATCTCTGAATCGTACACACAAGTTTGGAGCTGACTTTCAAACTAAAAAAACGGGGGTGGGGTAGTGTATCGATAGCGGGGAAGAGCAGAACAGCTGGAGCCTGGAGCAAGGATCGATCCAGAAACGGCCCCGGCCAGGCCTGCCTGATTTTGACGCCACCGCCAAGTGCACAAGCTTGTCAGACAAGTTACGGCTTAACCACTCAGGTCCCCTCCGCACCAGCCACACTAGACTGCTTTGGTGGCTCTCGAATGTGACAAAGTCTCCATATCATCAATT
The DNA here is from genome assembly GCF_033297395.1 of Canariomyces notabilis. Classification (NCBI taxonomy): domain Eukaryota; kingdom Fungi; phylum Ascomycota; class Sordariomycetes; order Sordariales; family Chaetomiaceae; genus Canariomyces; species Canariomyces notabilis. The sequence goes on from NW_027041827.1 coordinate 1,368,375, forward strand.
TTGGTATTGTACATACGAACTTGCTCCCATATGAAGTGCGCAGAAACCGTTTTGTTGGCTGTTGTCTGCGTGCAGAAAAGGCACGTGCCACATGCGTGCATACCTTTTATCATACTAGCTACGCGATGGAATTGCAAGAGCAGAGGCAAAGCCGTTGTAGTAAACATTGAGATTTGCGCTTCAAACCGCTGGAGCCTAAGCCTAGTGACTTGTGGTATCTGAAGCTGACGTCAAGACTCCCTTTGGTATGTACGTACGGCCCGGGCAATATGCGCAGACGAGCCAGAAGAAGGCATCAGGACTGATCCATGCAATAGAGGGGCACTGATGATTGCCCTGCGTTTGCCTGCTGGCCTGGGGAAGGAGGGTTTTTACTGGGGCTGCATGGGGAAGGGGAGAGGAAAACTGGGCTGGAGTGCGGGCGCTCCTTATCGGCTCAGAGAGGGACCCACTTCTCTTTCAGGAGCCAATGACCAGAATCGGAGTGATGGAACACGCCGCCAAAACAGCAAATTCTGCGCCAGACCTCAACGACACTCCATCGCGACTTGAGATTTTAGCCATCAAAATATCAACAACAACGCCGGTTTTGCATCGAAAAACTCTGCAGATTGTTTTCGCATGGCCTCTTGAATGATACAAAAAGAAAATTTCTCGGGGTTTCCCGAGGTTTGTTGCCAAACTCACCTTCCCCAGTAGCCATGGCGACCAGGAAAGTCCGGTACAAGAAACTGAGCCCGAAAACGGCTCTACCCGTGCTCAAAGAGGATCAAATCGATCCGTCAGAGTATGAGTCGCTCACCAACGAGGGCCAAATCGCGACCGGCGTCGAACAGGCTGAGGAAAATGTAAGATAAACTTACCGTTGATTGATCGCGACTTGTCACGTGCCAGCGCACGTGCCACACCCGCATCCATTGACCCAGCTGCTGAGAAAGGGGCATAACTAACCTCAATCCCACAGGAGTACCATCTTCAGGCGGTCCTCCAGAGTGCTGGGGTCGCTGCCGATAAGGAAATCCCCGTGCCGCCACCCCAGGAGAGCACGCTCAACTATGACGAGCTCTACCCTCGACCGTTCTCCAAGACGTCAACATATATCCGCTTCTCCCAAACCGTGGAAGAATGCATTGGGTGCATGTATGACATGACGGAGGATGATGAGGCCTTTCTCAAGTCGTATAACCAGAAGCGAGCCGCATCGGCTCAACTCTCGGAGGATGACTTCGAGAAGGTCATGGAGGTGTTTGAGGACACCGCCTACATCAAAACCCCCTTCGCCTCGATAGACCAAACCATAGTTCCGTACGATGACATGCTGCAAGGCTTGCAGGAGCTTGAAAAAGCCAAAATCCTGCCTCATGCCAAGGAGCTTTATGAGTACTGGAAATCTCAACGTCAGGCGTCGGGCAACCGGCCGCTTCACCCGACGCTCAAGTTCGAGACACACCAGGAGAGTGATGATATGGATCCTTATGTCTGTTTCCGGCGTCGTGAAGTTCGTCAAACTCGAAAGACGAGGGCCAGAGATGTCCAGAGCGCAGATAAACTCAAGCGCTTGCGGAAAGAACTCGAGGAGGGTCGCCAACTAGTCCTGGCCTCTCACAATCGCGAACTTCTGAAGGCGGAGATGCTGAAGGCAGACCGCGCTATCTTCGAGCTCAGATCTCAGCTCAAGGAGCAAAAGATCCGCTTGGGCATCAAAACTGATGACGACGACCTTATCAATCAGAAGGTTAGTACAGCAATTCTGCGCTTACCATGCCCCCATTTCTGATGCTAACAATACGCAGCCGCAAAAGAGAAAGGCTCCCGAGGCCTCTGCTACCCAGCGGCCGCCACCGCCAGCGCAACTTCGCATTTCTATCCGGCTGGATGGCCGGCCCGCTGAGGCTGATCTCTCCCTCCTGGCTGACCGATTGGCCGAGAAGGAGAATGAGCTCCGCATCGATATCGAGAAGAAGGTGCAGAGCCATAGTGAATGGAATCGGAACCATGTGGATTTGACACGAGGCCCATTGTCGCCGGTTCGAGGACTTCGAAAGGACGCTAGCTTTAGACCCGCAAAGGCTCAGTATTTGATGACACCGCCGGCGTCGGCTTCGTCGGCGTCCCTGGAAGAACCGACACCAATGGACCTTGACAAACCGCAAAACCCGGAGACGGTCTTTAAGTTCAGGAGCGTAGCCCGGGATGAGCAGTCGAGGGAGAATCCACCAGCATACCGGCGGCGCATCGGCCGGCTTAATAGGTTGTGGATTGACCGTCGTGGTCTTGCAAGTCCGCCCCGTGAGGTCAGCGCCGATGTATCAGATCGGTGGAAGTATGATCAGTCGTCGGATGATGAGGAAGACCCGCCCATATACGAAGTCGATCCCTTCGATATGCGGGCTTTGAAGTTCCGCGCCTCGATCCCGCTGCCGCCGTGGATGACGACGCGAGTAGCAGTACCAAACCCGAGGGCACCGCTACCGCCCCCACAGCATCCACAATCAATACCACAACAGCAGCTGCCAACGCAGCTGCCGCCACAGCCACCGCCAGCAACATGAGATCAGCTGCGTGCGTTGCGACATTCGGTTGGAATCAAACACCGTCTGCCCACGCGTGGTCGTGCTTGGGCAAGATAATGAATGCTCTTGCGCTGTATACCCTCTCAACACTCCAATGATGCATTTAGCGATAGGCCGGGAAAAAGAAGGAATCGGCCTGGCGAGGAGTTCGGGCGTGTGGGTTCCGTGTAGATGATAATGTCGGCCGAGGTAAAGCCATGTATATATAAGTAGTTTTTGACTCATACTGGGCACAGGAACTTGTAGCCCAGTAGCTTTGACAGCAATGCCGATAAACAGAGCCGCATTCACGCAGCAACCTGTACGTCGTTTAGCTCGAATCGTTGGTTCCCCAAGTGAGAGCAATGTGTTTTTGAGCTTCGGCTTTAGTTCCAGGGTTCAGGAAGTAAAGGCACCATGGCGTCCGGCCCTTGGATTTCTCCACCCGCATAGTTCACGGAACATCATCCAAATATGCTTTCTTCGGTTGAGCTGTGAGCTGGCCAAGCCTGAGCCCCTCAGAGCCCTGCGTCGTCGATAACCTCACGATTCGGGATATCTGTCAGCCCCGCAGCGCTTGGAGTTTGCATGTTCATGTCGCTTGACCTCGACCGCAAGAGGCCGCTCAGTTCGTGGTGGTTCCTCAGTCGAACATTCTCAAATGCCCCGGTTACCACGATCAAAGGGGACACAGCTTGGCAAAGAGTGCCACATGTGGAACGCGGGGCTTCCATTCAGATTCAATAGCCCTGACGTGGAGCGTTTTCCGAGCAGGCCGATCCAGAACTAAGAAGCACCGTCGGACTGACGCTTCCCTTGTTCTCGGCGCCGTGAAAGCTTTCGTTGTATACGCCGGGCATCGAGGTGGTGGTTTCGGAGGGGAGAAGAATTGTCTTGGGAAGGCAAAATGATGGCTCGGAGCGCGCAATTTCCCGGAGAGGCAGTTGGCGGTAAGGAAGACGAGAAAGTGCGCAGAAGAGTGACAGCATCTTATCATAGTAGGCCTTGATTGGGCCTCGACTTTCACAAGCCTCTCGGCACGAGGCGGTCAGTGTGTTGTCGTAATTCTCCGGTTCCCGGAGGATGAGGTTGGCGGCCCGTGGACCAAGCGGGAAAAGAGGGGAAAAGGTGCGAAAGGCTCATGTTTTCAAGACGCCGGAAGGACTGCCAGGTGGAAGATCGCCCTGTCCAAGGTATTGCCGCCTTTTCGTGCACAGAATTTGCAGTTCAGGACTAAAGGAAAATAAGCGGAGTCAGTTTCGGAGTTATAGGCGCCGGAGGAAAAGTCTCGGACAGATAAGGTTTGAGTAGAGGAGTTGTCCCATGCCCGACGAAGCACGAGCGGAGAAGAGCATACTGGATCCCGAAAGGTGCGCAGCTGGCATGATATCACAGCTCTCACCGCTCGTAGCCACCGAGTGACTATGGGAGAGGGCGGGAGAGGGCGGGTAAGCGGCGGCATGAGAGCTCAGCTCGATGGCTCCAGCTTTCTAGTCCTCACTCCTCAGACGAAGGGGACTTGGTGTGAAACCCGGAGTGGTAGAGTAAATTTGTGAAAGGATTCCTCTCGAGTCTAGGACAGGCAAGAGCGCCTCTCTGTACCACGGCCTCAATGGTAAGGGGAGAATATGCCCAGTGGGAGGAGGTGGTGGGAGAATTGGTGTGCTTAGCAACAGTTATTCTCGGTGGGGGCTCGGGGTCTTTGACGACAACCCTGTTGGTGGAGCTCACCCAGCATCCGATGCCAATCCACAACCACGAGGCTGGTGCACGAGCCACGTCAGGGCTGTACTGTACTGTAAAGTTACAGGTACGGATACAATACCGGTACATACACTACAGAGCTACCCTGAGCCCGCGACGTCAGAACCCGACAGAGAGCCCCTCGTGCTTGCCCCGCCAACGAACTATTACAACTCCCGTCTTCATCCAACTCGTCTAATCAGGGACCCGCCAACTATCTTGGTTTCTGGGCGACACTACCTCAGGGAGAATCAGAACATATTACACGCCCGTCCAAACCAGGCACAAACAAGTCCAATAATTAGGGAGAGGCCCTCAACGCGCCTAACGCAACGCTTTTACCATTAATACACCTGAGTCCCTTCGATCCACAAAACACCGTCCACAGCATGGACAACACAATCGCCAAAAAGAAACGCAGAATCGCCCTAGGTTGCGAAGGGTCAGCCAACAAGCTCGGCATCGGCGTGATCCTCCACGAAGGCGACGTCGGCTCTCCCTTGGCAACCGCAACTGTGCTGTCCAACGTGCGCCACACATTCGTCTCCCCGCCGGGGACGGGCTTCCTACCCAAAGACACGGCGCGGCACCACCGTTCCTTTTTTGTCCGTGTCGCCAAGCAGGCCCTCTCAGACGCAGGAATCTCCATCGCCGACATCGACTGCATCTGCTACACCAAGGGCCCGGGCATGGGCGCGCCACTGACGTCGGTCGCCGTGGCGGCGCGCACGCTGGCCCTGCTCTGGGACAAGGAGCTTGTTGGGGTGAACCACTGCGTGGGCCACATCGAGATGGGGCGGGCCATCACTGGCGCGGCCCATCCCGTTGTGCTGTACGTTTCGGGCGGAAACACGCAGGTCATTGCCTACGCCGAGCAGCGGTACCGCATCTTTGGCGAGACGCTCGACATCGCCGTGGGCAACTGCCTCGACCGCTTTGCGCGCACCCTGGGCATCAGTAATGATCCGGCGCCGGGTTACAACATTGAGCAGCTGGCCAAGCAAGGGGGTAGGGTGCTGCTGGACCTGCCGTACGCCGTCAAGGGCATGGACTGCTCCTTCAGCGGGATCCTCACGCGGGCTGACGAGCTGGCGGCGCATATGAAGGCTGGCGGGGTCGGCCCGGATGGCGAGCCGTTTACGCCGGCGGATCTATGTTTTAGTTTGCAGGAGACGGTGTTCGCCATGCTGGTGGAGATCACGGAGCGGGCAATGGCCCATGTGGGGAGCAGCCAGGTGCTCATTGTTGGGGGTGTGGGATGCAATGAGCGGCTGCAGGAGATGATGGGTGCCATGGCGGCGGACCGCGGCGGGAGCGTCTACGCGACCGATGAGCGGTTTTGCATCGACAATGGTATTATGATCGCACATGCCGGCTTGCTGGCATACGAGACAGGGTTTCGAACCCCGATCAATGAGAGCACATGTACCCAGCGGTTCAGGACAGATGAAGTGCTCGTCAAATGGAGGAAGTAAACTGAATTATTCCTCCCAAATCTTTATATCAATCTAATGTCGCCATGCACCGGCATGCTTTGCCAAGGCTGGCACCTGTAACCCGTCTCTGACGCCGGAATCCAAGGCTGGCAGACACTACAGCCGGGGGTAGTCCCTCTGACAAGACCCAGATAGCCGTAACTCCCTTGAACTAAGGTATGTAGAGTAGCAGCACATCGCAGATGCCCCTGGAGCCCCTGTACATGTCTTCAGGGGCGTCCCGTGGCCCGCGCATGGCGGAGCTCAGATACCCTCTGCAGTTGTCGGCTTGTACATGATAGTCGTCACATACTGCGAAAGTGCGGTTAATGTTGCCATCCGACGGAGCAATTGAGGACCGTGCTGACTCACCTTGCTTTTATACCTCGTCGTCGCCGAGACTGCTAATACATTATTCTTAATACTGCTGGTAGCGAGGTGGTTGAGGACAGTGTGGTTCGGCATGTTCAGGACGCTGTTGTCGTCCTTCATCAGGGTCGACGCATTTAAGATGGGCTTGTTGAGAAACCCAGGGAGGGCGGGCGGGTTGGGCAGTCCCTCGGTGGCCGTGAATGCGCTGTGATATAGGGGGCTGTCTTCAGGCTGATCCAAATCGAGCAGATACTTGGGAATCTTGTTCACGAAAGCTTCCGCCGGGGGCACTTCGCGATACCTGGGCGCCCTTTCATCCTCCTCCTCTTCGGTCGAGGCTCCTTTCCCCTGGGCCTGCTGCTGGCCATCCCTGCCCGTTGTCGGCCCCGCTGCTTCGGTTTCTGCAGCCGGAACGTCATCGGGGCTGACTTCAATGTAGTTGACCAGATTGTTGCCGAAGTCAACCGTGGTCGGATAGTCTGGGGAGGTTTGCATCTGGTTGTCTACCAGAAACCGGATATGGTGGGTTCCCGGAAGGATATTGATGGTTGTTGCAAAGACACCGGGCTGGTCCGGACTGCATTTTGACATTGACGTTAGGAGATCCAAACCAGACAAGTCGGCTGGTTTCTTACTGGCAATCACGCCACTTACACTGGATGCAGCCGCGTTTTGCGGTTCCATTGGAAGATGGTGCCCGTTACGTAGACCTTGTCCCCTCCGTGACGCCATTCCAGCCTCGTTGGCACCGTCGGCCTGGTCTTGTCAACCAATAGTTCCTCTGTATCCTCTTCACCCGGCGCCGAGGTGTTGCTCAAGTCTGAACCAGGATGAGAGAGCTTCGCACTATCTAGCCCTTCGATGTCTTCTAGCGGCTGCCCGGCGTCGGCCGGCGCGATGATGGGCGACCCAGGCGTGTGCACTTCTTCTTCTATCGGGAGGGGCAGGCGCGGCGGACGTGTCAGGTATGACATGTCCTGCAGGCTGCTGTGTGGCATGATGGCCGCTTCGGAAGTGTCGTCGGACCGGAGCGACCGCGGAGGCGACGAGGGTGAATTCTGGTAGTTGGGTACGGCTACGGGCTTGGAAGGCTGGTGGCTTGAACCGGCTGCGGGCTGCTTCACCTCAACTGGTTTTGCCGAGCTCGAGGAGCTGGCGGCGTTTACGGAAGAGGATGCGGTCGAGTAGGCGGACGAGGGGGCCTGTCGGAATTGAAGCGGCTTGGTCCGGCTGCCGGTAGTGTTGCTGGTCGACGGTGGTTGGACCGATGTGCCCTGGGCCTGAGTGAGCGAGGGTTCTGGCGGGGCAGCAACCCGGCTGGTTTGCACCGGGATGGGATGTCTGTTGTCGCGCCTCACCGGCCGATCATGTTGCGTTTGCGAATTGGACCCTGACGACTGGTTCGCGGATTTGGATGTGGAGGGGCTGTTGCCCATTTTTTCATTCACGGGGGCGTTTGGCGGGCTTCTTTTCTTCTTTAATACACTCAAGTGGGCAGAATAATAACCAAGAATCAAAACGACTTTGCTAGTCCTACTGCTTCATGCAAACTCAGTTCATTTTCTCGGCGGGCTCAATAAAGCGAAGTATGCGTGGTCGGGAAGTCAATTGACGTGGTAGGCAGGCGCATGGCATACAGCCCATCTGCAGTCCGGGAAACGCCGTTGATGAAGGAAGCAAGCCGGTTCAAGGTCGACGTCCACGGGTGGATGACGGGATGTTCTTTCACTGGGTGTGCTCCGGATTGCATTGATAAGATCCAGGACAGCGAGCAAGGAGCACTGACAACCCCACTCGATCCAGTGGCACCGTGCCACCCTGAACCCGTTCCCGATCGGCTTGGCACCTGCATCTAGGCCAACAGTTAGTTAACCTTCATTAGCGTTAGGGAGCGTCTAGCTGTAAACTCACCCGCCGCAGTATCATTCACGATTCACAAACAGACCAAACTCTGGAGTCTTGACTGACAAAGGCTTGCTCATTTATTCGCCAACTTCTACACTCCCAACACACACATCCAGCGGTGTCTTACCCTTCTCAAACCAGCTCAGCATACACAAGAAGAACCATGTCAGAAAACTTCGTTGCCCCAGGCCAACAGCGCTATCTCCGCGCCTGCATGGTGTGCTCCATAGTCATGACCTACGCTGTAAGCCAAACCAACCTACCCTCAGCCCATCCACCTCATTTGTTTAACCATACAATCAGCGCTTCCGGGACGAGGGCTGCCCGAACTGCGAGGAGTTCCTGCACCTCCAGGGCTCGCCGGACCAGATCGACAGCTGCACGTCCCAAGTCTTTGAAGGGCTCATCACCATCGCCGACCCGAGCAAGTCGTGGGTGGCAAAGTGGCAGCGGCTCGACGGCTACGTGCGGGGCGTCTATGCCACAAAGGTCTCGGGCCAGCTACCCGACGACGTGCGGACCACGCTCGAGGAGGAGTACAGGATCCAGTATATCCCGTAAATCTACCCTTTACTCTGCCCTAACATGATTTGGCCGTCCGTTTTTACGCTGACTGGCTACTACAAGACGTGATGGCAGCGCGACCGAGGCGGATTAGTGGTTGTTTAGACAGGGTCAGCATCGGGTAGCAGGCGTTGTGGGAGTTTGGGGCTTGGGTCTGGTTTATCGTGGGATCTACTTTGGTCAAACGCATGGTTACTCGGACTGGAGCGTTAGCGACGGTAGAAATCAGATCATGCTTTCCATTTCCTTCCTGGTATCATGCCCCGTCTAAGTATAGCCCCCAACGCCGATGAATGCTCCATGTAGCCAACCATGCCAGGGTCTGTCGCTGACTGATAATGATGCTGCTAAAAGCGCGGTCTTTTGTTGGGAGGTCCACCGCCCGCTTCGCGCGCCCTTTTTCGCTCCAACTCCTCCTTCATGATCCTCTCTGCCTCGCTCATCTTCTTCGGTTGCGCGGCCATCACCTTCTTCGGGGCACCTGCAAACGCATTCTTGAAGACATTCTTCGGTTGCGGTTTGGCGGCAACTTTTAGTGATACCGGCTTAGCATCCTGCTTCTTTTCCTGCTCCCCGTTGCTCGCCTCCCCCGTTGATTCAGGGGTTGTGCTGTCCTTTTCCCCGGTACTTGACGCCGGTGTCGCATCCGGCTCATGCGTAGTGTTCTTTGCCACCGTCGACCCTGCCGCTGGAGGTTTCGTCCCAAACGACAATTTGATCTTCTCTCCCTGCTCCCGCTTCAGCACCTTTCCCTCGTCCTCATCATCTTCCCCGCCATTCACCGCAAACCCTCTTGCCTCGGCATCCCTCTGGGCCCTCTTGATCTGCTCCCTCAGCAACATCTGCTCCCTCTCCTCGTCGCCTTTGTCCTGCATTTCCTTCCTCCTGACGGCTTCCCTCCGCTTCATGGCCTCGGGAGAATCATCGATCCACGCGATGAAGATGCCATCTTCTTTCTCCTCGGCCCTCACAATCCCCTCGCGGGCGATGTACTTGACAAAGTCGGTCAGGGAATGCCAACGCGTGGCGTTGAGATGGGTGTGGTCCCGGCGCGCAATGACCTCCTGGTAGAAGCGGTTGGCGTGGATGCTCTTCTCGCCGTGCGCCGTCTTGAGTAGCGAGATGAACTCGTGCAGGAACTGCTTGCTGTACTCGTCCTGGACCGTCTTGAAATTCTGACCCGTCTCCAGCGCCCGCCGCATGTGGCTTTCGGACTGGCAGTGCATCTTGAAGGCGTTTTCATCGCGACATGCCTTCTCGCATATCTGGCAGTACCATCGTAGGCGCGTCAGGCCTTTTTGCTTCATCTTGTTGGAGAGGTATTTCGTCGATCCGACTTCGGCTTTGCCCATTTTCGCTACGGGTTGACTCGCTGCGCGGAGCCGAGCGACAAATGGTTATTTGGAATGACGGAGTCAGATACAAGATCGATATTTAGAGGTGACAAGTGGGAGTCCTCCTTGTCGGTTTGTTAAGATGCAGCGATGGGTGGTCGTCAGCGGACGGATTGGCTGAAGTTGTACAAGAGAGGTTGAGGCAGGCCGGTAGGTAAGGCTGACGGAGACCCACCTTTGACTATCTTATCGGCACATCATGTCAGCGCGAGGCAGAACCCTAACCCTGTTGGAGACTTGCTAGCATTTATTTCTCGTGTGATCGTGTAACATCCCCTACCATATGGTCTACGTCTACATAGTATGTACAGAATCGCGCCGCTATATACTCCGCTGTCTACCTGACATGTGCCGTGAAATGACACCCCTCGCCGATCAGACAAAACCACCTGTACTACTCCCGGCCCCCAACCGCGACAACTCCTACTCTGCCCTAACAAAAGGTAACACTCTACCAGAGATCGCTTAGATTCGCTTCGTCAAGCATCGGCGAAAATATCCGCAAAGAACCTCTCAATAACAGTCCCAGGCCTGTATGAGCTGCTTTGGGGCTGACGTATCGTTGATTCACCCGCCTGGGCGTTACTCTAAGAAGGTGAAGAGACTGGTATGCAGAATATTCATGGCCCGTTCGGCATCACGGGCGTCAATGACGCACGAGATGTTGATCTCACTAGCCCCTATGCATTGTATTAGCAATTCGTGTCAAAAAAAGAAAACAGGCAAACCAGAGCGCTTTCTTACCCTGCGAGATCATCTCGATATTGACCCCATTTTCGCCCAAAGTTGAAAACATCCTGCCAGCAATGCCAACCATGTTCTTCATCTCGGCGCCCACAAGACTGAGAATGGTCATGTCGTGCAGCACGCTGACCTCGCCGCACTCCTCCCTGAGCTGTTTCACGGCCTCGTCAAAGTTGCATTGCTCAGAGTTTGCGGCGTGAACCGCGATGGAGACGTGCACCTCGCTGGTGGAGATGAGATCGACCGACACCCGTTGCTGATTGAGGATGGAAAACACGCGGGCCAGAAATGTGTGCGCTATAGATCTCTTGTTGGAGTGGATGTTGAGGATGGAAATCTTGTCCTTGGCGGTGACGGCTGTCGGCCTCTTGGGTTTCTTGCGCAGGGACGGATCCGACGGTTGTCTCGTTCTCTGGATCTGCCGATCTGGCGCCAGTAATGGATCCGGCTTCACAATGGTGCCTTCGCCGCGGGCATTGTTGACATTTTTTATCCGGATCGGGATGGGCGGCACAGCCTTGATCACTTGGTCCATAGTCAAGTGGTGAATGACTTCAGAGCCGTAGAAGGTCAGCTCTGCGGCTTCGGAGGGAGTGATGGATGGGATAAGCCTTGCGGTCGGGACTTTGGAGGGGTCGGCGGTAAAGATGCCATCCACTTCCTTCCAGATTTGAAGCTCAACTGCCTTGAGGCCGACAGCCACTAGTGACGCACACAGATCGGTGTACCCGCGGCCGATGTCTCCATCCAGGAGGCTTCCGGGGACATTTCCAAAGAAGCCGGTCACCACGGGCACCCGATCCCCGCATTTTAGGATCTTGTTGGAAATGACGGTGGTGGCATGCCGGTAAAAGGCAGAGTCAAGACGTGCCGGGCTGTCAAGACGCAGGATATCGGCCAGGTCAACGTACTCAGCATCCACCCCCTTGTTTGTTGCATCCTAGTCAGCGAGACCATCTAGCCAGAGACCCGCAGAAGAACTTACTCTGTCCTTGAGGAGGCACGTCATGAACCTGCAGCTCAGTTTCTCTCCGAAGCTAACGACCCTATCCTTGGCCCGGGAATTGATCTCAAGGTTGAAACGTTTCGCAGCCCCAATATACTCGATGAGGAGCTGGCACTCCATCTCAGTATCAGCCTTCAGCAAAGCGCTGAGTTGGGGATCCTTGATGAAAGTGTCGGCGGCACCGACATGGTCGGCGCAGATGTCTTGGACAATGCGCTTGGCATCTTCCAGCAAATCGTCCTGGGCATCATGGTCACTTGCTGAGGCGACAATGGCCCGCAGTTTCTTGTACACCTCCAGTAGCCTGTGGGGAATTGCACGTTGTCAGCCATCCCGCACAGCGGTTGACTAATGGGACTGCCGTGGCACAGGCGGATGAAACGATGCGTGGGGGAGGCGCTGGGGGAGGCGCCGGAGGGGAGCTCGGTGACGCAAAATCAAAAGCCGAGAGACAAGCTCAAAATGGAAGGAGACAGCACGACCAGACAGAAAAAGCCATGAGCGACGGCGCCGTTACTCACCTGCTCGTGGTTCCTGTTGCCTTCTTGCCGGTGCTCCGAGCTGAGCACACAACTACTACACGGTGATTCTCCACGTATTGTCTGATACAGTCAAAGCATCAGCTTGAATTCGTCTTTCTCTCACTGTGGTAATGTTATCCGCACCTGACGATATCCTCTGCAATCTTGTCGGGGAATTTGCCGACGCTGGTGCCGCCGAATTTCTGGACGATCCAGCCGGTATTGCCGGTGTTGTTAAGGAGCGCCCGGGCCATGTCCGGAGATCTTAACCCCGAATGCGGAGGGCTCATTTGACTCAAGACCTGCCGGCTCACCGAACTCGCAGCAAATAAACTCCCAATGCGATGCACAACGATGCAGCGAAACGATTGGAAACGCTGCAAAAACTGTCTTTCGGGGCGAGAAGATGATGGACTGTAGGAGACAAGATCCAATGGCACCTCAATCAGGAGATGAAGGCAGTTAGTTGAAGAGTCAGTCGGGGTAGGAATTGACCGGTTCGGATGTCGATAGTCGGTGGGGGGATGGGGCTGCTTTTAACTTGGACTGGGACTCAGCAGTCACCGAATGTAGTCCAAGGAAATCGGTCAAGCGGGTGTCAAAGAGTAGACTGAGGGCCTGGATCTGAACGATGTGTGAACCCTCTTTGGGACAAGAGGCCAAGAGCTCGTCGGAGAGATTGCGGGGGGGTTTATGGTGAAAGAGAGTGATGGCAGTTGCTGTATGACTGCGAACGTGGGCAGTGTGCTCAAGCCACTTTGAACCCAAGACGTTAGTGGATTGGAGGGCGTGCTGTTGACATGGGAAGCGGAAGGAGGATGAAAATAAAATCAATTACATGGAATAAACCCAAAGGCCAACCAGATGCGCTCCTGGGTAAACCCACATCCTGTCTGTCCACCTACGAGTCACAACCTCGAAGTTTTCGTTCGTGTCGCCGCTCTGCAGGAACGCCTACTTCGGAAGCAGGGTTTTCCAGACTTCATTCGGTGTTCTTTGACCCCAGCTCCCCAGCCACAACCCCTGCCCGGTTACAATGGTGGGGGCAGTGGCAGTTTGGCACCAGCCCGGCTCTGTGGGGTCTGTTTGAGCCTTCCAGGTGGCTACGGAACGCCACGATGGAGTGCATGTGAAATTTCACGAATGAAGTTAAGCCTCTCTCTCCAACACTTTTTGGCTGACCACTGCCATAACAATCCAAGCTCCCAAGACATCCGTCAGTCCAGGAACCAATAATACTCAATTTGCTCGTTCACAGGAGTCTTGAATGATTTATGCCGATGAGATCAGGAAGGATGGGTGATAAAGTAACAACGTTTAGTACATTACTCCTCTGTTGTCCCAACTCCTACCTTCCTTACGGAGTACTACCTGGACATCTGCGATTTCAGCCATCTCTGGGCAGATCCAGTGTCGCGTGATGCAGTCTCTTATGGCCCAAAGGACTCACCGAGCTCGTGGGCCACACCCTGACAGCCTCGAACAAAAACCCCAAGACGGGACGGTGGGGCATACTCTCAGCCGAAAAGGAAGGGCTCTTACCTTCGTACCTTAGCATTGTGTTCTCCGGCCTGAGATGCTTCGACTCTTTCAGACCAGTGAACCCGGTGATGGGATAGCCCTGGTGCAAGAACCAATATCCTCTCACTTCACTCGATCTAGACGACCTATACCTTACTGCGCTGCTACGTGTGTCCATAGGAAGCCAGGAACTGCCCCTACCTACTACATGATCGGTGTTGGGTGGCGATCTCATGGGCGTCCACCTCTCACTCTTGCCGTTTCCATGGATCGCCGAACCACATCCATGGATGGAGGCTTTACGCAGGGCTGGTAAGTAAAGCGCTGCAGAGTTAGGTAAGTAATCATGCTTGCGTGCAGGTGGTTGGCCTATAACTCTAGATCCAGCATCGACAAGCATGACTTATAACCTAATACGACGGCTCAAACCCCGACCCCCACGTCCCCAACTTTCAAGCTATAGTCCACAGAGCCGCAGTGAAGCGCCCAATTACTCACAGCATCGGGCTGTAAGCCCTTACCACTTCGGAGCGGGCATATCTGAAACCCTGTCCTGGGCCATTAGGAGGGTGCTCTATGTTCTCGGCGCATCAAGTCGCCCTCCATGCCCAGTAGTAGTATGGTGTCCATTACCATATCTGTTTCCTTGTACGAGCGGAGAGCCTGTTGATCCCCAAGTATCTAGTAGTGAACCTGTAGTTTACATGTGCACAAACAACAAATGCGTAGCGTTCCCTTCCCTTTCCGTGCGCCGCCAATATGCAGCTCTATTGGGTTTCATAGACCCCTCCCTTCCATTCAAAAGCACACAACGAGGAAGGGGGCAAAACGACTGGGAAGACCGCCTCATTCGCTCCTCCCAAAGATGACCAAGCAGACAAGCCAAATACTAAACCCCCCAAATCAAGATCGACATGCCGCCCACTGACCCGCCCTACCGCCGTGCTTTTCCCTCAGTTTACGCTTTCTTCTCACGACCACCCTCAGACGCCCCAGGGACGGCATCCTCCTCCTCTTCGTCCCGCTCATGCTCCATCTCTTCCTCAATATCCTCCACCTCCTCTTCGGATATGTGCGGGGTGGCGCCAGAAGAAGCAGGCAAACGATGGTGATGATCCGGGGCCATCACCACGTCCCCAGCAGCACCACTCATCTGCCACTCCATGAGCTTGCTGAACGCACTGTCCTTATTTGCACTAAGCTCAGCATAGCTGCCAATCTCAGCCACAGTCCCCTCACTCGACAGAACAATAATCTTGTCGGACCTCTTAATAGTCGAGAGGCGGTGTGCGATAGAGATAGTAGTCCTATGGCCTTTAAGCAGAGCCGCAAGCGCCGAGTTGACGAGCGTCTCGGACTCGGCGTCGAGCGCTGACGTGGCCTCGTCGAGGATGAGAATGTCCGGGTCCTTGAGCAGCGCCCGCGCGATCGCGATGCGCTGCTTCTGCCCGCCCGACAGCTGCGCGCCCCGAGCTCCGACCTGCGTTTCAAGCCCCTCGGGGAAGTCGCTGATGAAGCCGCAGTTGGCTTTGCGCGCCGCCGCAATGATTTCGTCCCGTGTGGCGGAGGGCTTGCCGTAGGCAATGTTTTCTGCGATTGTGCCAGAGAAGAGCACGGGTTCCTGGGCTACCATGCCGATACGCCGGCGCAAGGACTTGGCGTTCATCTTGGCGATGTCAACGCCGTTGATTGTGATGGAGCCTGATGTTGGGTTGTAGAACCGCAGTAGCAATGAAGCGACGGTGGACTTGCCGCCTCCTGATGGCCCGACGATGCAAACGTTGCTTCCCGAGGGAATCTCGAAATCGAGGCCGTTGAAGATTGTCACGGCGGGCCGCGTCGGGTAGGCAAATGTGACGTTTGAAAACTTGATAGGGCCCTGAGCAGAAGTTACTTTCACTCCTACCGTGGACGGGATCGAGGGGTTCCGGTCCTGAAGTTCAAACAGGCGGCTGGCGGCGCCGACTCCCTTCATAAGTTCTGAGTAGAAGCCGCTGACGCCGAAGAGACTGGATCCCGCAAAGACCGTATACATCATGAAAGACGTCAGGTCGCCCAGTGTCATGGCTCCAGATCGGACCAGGTTACCCCCTACGATCAGCATGGCCAAGACAGTCATATTGCCCGCCCAGCTGGTCGAGGCGAAGAAGGTCCCGGATATGAGCGCATCCCGCTTGCCCAGCGCAAAGATCTTCTTGACCTGCTTGTTGTACCTGCCAATCTCCTGGACCTCGCCGGCGAAAGCCTGGCTGGTCTTGATGTTGCCCAGCCGCTCTTCGGCGATCTTCATCAGCGAACCCACATTCTTCTGGATTTGCCGACTAAGATTCCGGATCGCGCGTCCATAGACGAAGGCGCCGAGAGCGATAGGCGGGACCACGACGAGGATGATGGACGTCAGCTTTGGGCTCAGCCAGGCCATGGCAGCGAATCCCGCAGCGCCGCTGACCATCGACCTAAGACCGTCAGAGACATTCTGGGTTATGCTCTTGCCGACAATAACCGTATCCGAGTTCAAGCGTGAAATCAGGTCGCCCACACGGTTGGCATCGAAGAACTCGGCGTCTTGGACGTACGTCCGGCGGTAGAGCTGGGTCCGCAGCCGCGCAACCACGCGCTCGCCAACGATCCTGAGCAGAATAATCCTCCCAAAGTTTGCCGTCGCTCCAATGGTAAGCAAGGTACCCAGGCCAACAAAGAACTGTGTCAATGTGAAGCCAAAGAGTCGCACCTCCTCCGTAGGACCCTTGGTCGCGAGATCGAGGACCCGGCCTACCGTGAAGGGGACCGACATCGTGACGGCTGACGAGATAAGCAGCAAGACAAAAGCGGCGCCTAGCCACCTGACCTCGGGCCGCGCGATCTTGATCAGCCGCCAGACTTCGGCCAGTCCGGGCTTACCTTCCTGGCCTTTGCCCTCCTTCGACAAGCGCGCGCTCATGTTGATGTGTGCTGCTTTGGCTGCTTTCTCGCTCCTTTGGAACCCATGAGCCTCAAAATGTTGGTCTACCTCCTTCGGGCCGACAGGGGCAGGTAGGTTCTTGCTACTCTTGCTACCGGTGGTGTCATCTTGCTGTTCTTGAAGCGGCCGCGTCGTGGAGAGCTGCCGTATGATATTGACCGGAGGCGCCCACACCGGCTGCCTTGCTAGTTGGCGGGGCCCACGCGGTAGTAAGTTAGGCGAGGTGTTTGTCGCAGCGACTGGCGCAGAGGTAAGGGGTAATATGGGCGTCTTTCCGGCTCGGGGGCTCGAGGAGAATGCATGGTGCAGAGGTGGATTCAAGGCGTTTCGAGTCGCAGAGAGTCTCCCGTTCAGGCCCAGCGGCAACGAAGAAGAAACCAACGCTGGTGCAGGCGCTGCTCCATGAGCGACGGCGAAGGCGACGCCGCGTTGCGGGAGCAGCGCGACGCGGCGCATCGCCGCCGGTGCTGCTCCCAAACCCATCACGTCGTTCGGCTTTGTCGTTGGAAAACTAAATGCCAGTGTTGACTTTGTCTACCTTGAGAGATTCGATCGCCGGCGGACGGTCATGTCGGGTGTGCGGAGGTGAATTGGGAGTTCTTGACCGCCCATGCCGGCGCAGTTTGCTGTGAACTGTCGGAGGTTTGTGAGGTCGAGAAGGAAAGAAAAACCCGGGCCGATCAAGCCAAGGCTCGGCCGAATCAAGAAGCAGATCCCTGACGCACATCGGGATTTCGTCATGTGGAATCGCCGAGCTTCTGGTGGTGGCTTGGCAGGCCGGTCAGTGCACCCTCCCCTGGCGATCGCACAGCTCTGTGAATATGGCCGGCAATAGGGGCTCAGTGAGCTTCCAGCGGTTGAATTCAGTGGCTGTTCTGCTCTCACGGGCATACCTTGACCTCATGGATGAAGCCCTACAATATCAATGACAGTTTTGCCCAAGATCAACCCCTTGTCTCTCAGGGACATCTTGCTCCAAGGTAAAGTAAACCCAAACAATGACCTATGTCACCCAATAATGCGCAGCTCATCCCCAATCAACTCGTGAGGCTATGAAACCTCGTACACACGGGTAAAAAGCTGTTAAGTAAGAAACGCCACGATCCCAGACTAACCTCCCAACTCCCCCCGTAGGAAGAATGACAACCTAAGGTCTAGGAGCCATGGCTGTCCTTCCTGAGCATCTCCTTGACCTCCGCATCGATCCCATCGTCGCCGCCAAGATCAGGAAAATCTTCTGATGCCTCAATCTTGCGTTTCTTAGAAGATCCGTTCAATGGTACGGCCTGATATTGCGACGCAAGGTTTGAGAGTATCTCTATCCCTGGAGCAGAGGTCGCAAATGGAGATTGAGTGTTCATTGGAACCGCGTTGCTGTGGAACGGGACAGAATTGGGCTGGCCATTATGAGGCTCGGAGGCGGTGGCTGCCTGATCGTACATGTCGCCAACATGGTCCTGGACGTGAGGTGGCGTGAGGGCCTCTACTTGCGGCCGCTCAGGCTCAGGAACGGGGCTTCCAGAAGTGCGGTCACCCGCCGACTGCTCTTGATTATGCGCGGGGAGACCGCTGATAATGGCGAGTTCTACCGACTGCTTCTTCTGCTCGATCTCAGTCCTGCGACCACTCAGCTCCCTCATGAATTGCTCTTCGAGGTCAAGCGCTTCACGGTTCGTTGCAAGAACCTTCTCTAAACTCCGGAGCAGCTCCCTCCGCGCCCGGATGCATTCTGTGACAGCGCCCTCAGCATTGGCCAAGGACTTGAGAAGCCCATTAAGACGCGCGGCCCGGACCGGCAGGGCTGCTGTGGTAGCGGCTGGGTCGGTGAGCCTCTCGTACTCGGTGTTGGCCGAATTGAGTGCGCTCTTCATTGGCTGGAGGCTCTTCGTGACGGCCTGTTGCGGCGCCACCAAGGGAGCGAGCTCTGGGGGTATCGAAGATGCCGAGGCTGCAGAGCTGAACATAGGACCGCCAAAGCCACCGACGTTCGCTGCGGGCCGTGTCTTATCGATCTCTGAAGGCATGTTAGCATAACTGTTCGACATTTAAGAAGAGATGAAAAGAAAGTCTATCACCAATCCGCTCACTTACCGGCCAGCTTAGCTTCCAAATCCAGTAAGACCTCTCTGTCGAAGATGCCGCGCTCTTTCCACACATCCACAACCCTTCGCAACTTGGATTGGACGTCTGCTGTAGCGCCTTTATATGCTACTGCCGTGGCATCCGCAATGAATGGCGTGAACGCGTTGAGGAAGTCGTCTTTATGGCGGGCCTTTGACTGCTGTGTCACTTCTATTGACGGAAATTGGGTTAGCAGAACATACACGACCAGATTGTAAATCCAGATACAATTTGGATGCGCCAAACAGGGTTGTGCTTAGCAAGACATCTGAAATGTGTCGCAAGGGTACTGACCGTTTGCCAGATAGATCATATTCAACCTCTTCGCGCTGGGTAGGTCTCTTAGTTTCGTTAACCAAAGGTGGACTGTCTGAGATGCATGTCGTCTTTGATGACATGGTTAGCGGACACATGAACAAAAAGAAACTCTGGTCGTCCTGAGGCTTACCGATGAAACATAATCCATTGGGCTGTGGTTGCGATGCTATCGTGGCTTTCATTCAGTGCCGAGAGCTTGGAGAGCACGGCATCATCTGTGTAGGCCATGGCGAACGGTAAATGGACAGCCTAACAAAAGAATTGCGAAGCTGGTCGATGGGACAACCCGGGAGATACCAGAGCCGTGCTGATGGGTCGAATGCCTGGTGAAAGTAATGCCGGCAAAGCGATGGACGAGATGAATATTTATGGTGTTTTGTGCTTGCTCCCAATCAGAAGCTCATACAATTACAATTCAAGATGAACCTTGATGAGAAGCTGGCGCGACGCCAAACTTCTCTGCAGATTTATCTTTGCCACAAGATCGCTCACTGTGCACCTCATCCGCTTTCAGAATATCTAATGAGGTCACTGGGCAGCATGTCCTGGCTCTTCAAGAGATGATGTGTGGTCTGCTTGTTGCAAGAATTGAGAAGGGAACAAAACAATGCGTGTGAACCGCGAAAGCAGGAAGCCAAACTGGAGCTATCTTAGCGGCATCAGTGGAGCGCATCTATGCTACATGCATGGAAGCCCTCGATAATAGAACACCTTTACTTTAACACAGTCATGACTGCCCCGATAAATCGATATGGCCCCCTGCAGCGTCCCAGCGCCCCACCAGGATTCACCTCAAACGACCCAGCCTACAAGCCTCCCAGCGCTGTTCAGCAATCTGGCGCGATCAACGGCTACTGTCATATTTCATGTGAGGAGATTGAGGAATTTACTTCCTCAACGCGCTTGTATCTTTCCAAAGTTTGCACCCATCTCGTCACAAAATAAATCCAAATCTTGACTGAGCTGGCCGTCACCATGGCTGACCGATTTCCTTCGCTGGAGGACTTCGACTCGGGCGGTCAGTTGGACGCCTCCTTGCCCACCGACCACTACCTTGTTTTCTGACTTTGCGCACAGCCCAGACAGATATCCGGGACGCATCGGATGCGCCGTCTGCGAGCAACTTTCTAGAGCGAGAGAGGGCCATTCTCGGCGAAGACGCCAGCCAGTTTGCGACAGTGGAGGATGCAGGTATCGACGAAGGAGACGACGATTTGCTAGGGGGTGGTATCAGTTCCTCAAGCAACAATGCCGCATTTGAGAGCCAATTTCCCGACATCACAAGCCCCAACGAGGTACGTAAAGACACGGCTGGTTCCATCCATACTGGGCATGATTTTAACGGGGAGCCGCAGGGTGTCGCACCTGGTGGTACCATCACAGGCACAGGCCCTTCGATCAGCTACAACTCGGGCTATGCGCCGTATACCGAGGAGGAGGAAGAGCCCGAGGTGATCAAGAACTGGCGCGAGAAGCGAGACGCCCAGATTGCGAAGCGAGCCGAGCAGTTTGCCCAGCAGCGCGCCGAGACGATACGCGAGGCGCAGCAAAACATTGACGACTTTTACGAGAACTACAACAACAAGAAGGAGAAGATGATTGCGCAGACCCGTAAGGAGGCTGAGCAGTTCCTCGCCAGCCGCGAGGATACCACCTCGGGCGGGACGAGCTGGGAGCGCATCTCCAAGCTTGTTGACGTCAGTGGAAAGGGAGCAAAGGGTGGTGCAGCCGGGTCGGGGAAGGAGCGGTTCCGTGAACTTCTTATGAGTCTACGGAAGGATGAGAATGCTCCTGGCGCTCAGGGATATTGAAGGACTACTGGCAAGCGTCTAGGCAATGAGTTGCCAAAGGAATGCTTGAAGCCAACCATAGACTATGACAAATGACACCCGGCGGGCGAGTTTAATGTACTTTTACGAGGGCCTTTCTACTTGTATGCATCGGAACTTGGGCAATTTAGCAGTCCAGGCGCCGAGTTTTTATGGGAGTTCAATGTTCACATGAATGACGAGTCGATATCGTGAAGACTACGGAACACAACAAAACCTGGCCTGGCTCGGCATTGCCTCTCTCCAGCAGAGTCCGCCTCTATACCATTTCCGCTCTAGATATACAAGTCGTCATGCAACACCTACATCTCCAGCCAACACAGTCCCTTGGTTGCCGCCCCATCCTCACTTTGCCTCGCTGCTGAACCAGGTGCTGTAGCCAAAGATCCTGCGGCCCATGGCGTACATGGTAGCTATACCGCCGCAAGGCGAAAACAATCAGCGAGCGAACGGAAAATTATTGGAATCATATGTAAAAACATACCGGCGGTGCTGCCCCAGAGCAAGATCACGTAGGGGCGGAGGTACATGTTGCTGCGAGGGTGCTGTTCGTATAGCAAAGAAGGAAGGAATCCGTCAGCCATGGTTCTTCGTATCATGATCTCCGCCCTTCCTTCCGCTGCCACTGTTCCTCCACCGCTCGTCTCCAAACCCCTTTCTGCCTGCCCTCCTTTCCCACACAGGGACACACTCACGATTCGCCAGATGCGCTGGTGAGCGCGGTACGCAGCCTGATAGATCCGCTGCTGCTCGGGGACCTTGTTCGGGGCGTCGACGAGACTGTATTTGTGGGAGAAAAGAGATGTTAGCCCTCTGCTCGGGTCTGCTCGGTGGATCGTACGATTGCGCGGGAAATTCGCAGCATTGTAGCTGCGCGGGGCAGAGGTGAGACTGGCAGTTATTGTCTTGACACC
Organism: Canariomyces notabilis; assembly: GCF_033297395.1. NCBI lineage: Eukaryota > Fungi > Ascomycota > Sordariomycetes > Sordariales > Chaetomiaceae > Canariomyces > Canariomyces notabilis. The sequence goes on from NW_027041827.1 coordinate 1,390,316, forward strand.
TAAAGGGCTGCTATGCTTACCCCATTTTGAATTGAATGGAGTGGGGATTGCGACTGGAGGTTTGGCAAATCTGGCCGAGGATGTGGTGATAGTGTGGTGCTTTGCTTGTGAGGTGTGAGCTTCCTGTCGAATGACGGACGAGACGAGCAGGGTACCGTACTGAACCGGATTGGCCAATGCTTAGGCTGAGTAAGCAGAGGTTTGGTTCGACGCCAAGAACTGACTCAGCTTCGACACTTCAAGTTGCTGTTTCTTCCACCGTACTCCGTACACAACCCTCTTTAAGGAGCCATCAAGCACATGCACGCTCCTAGGTTTGGGTTTGACTCGAAATCAGTTCCCTGGTCGATCCGTGAAAGCTTCAGATGAAGCCGGCTCGGTCTACTAAAACCACGGCTTGTTATAACCTCGAGATCCTAAAGGCTAAATCGTCCAACAGACCGACGCTCATATAGCCCGATTTACGAGAGCCCTCGTGTTTGATTCATCAATATCATACATGAAGGATACAATACATGCTTAGAACCATCGCCGCTCCTTCGCGAAGTCAGCCCTCCTGTTCCTGTCTCTAGATAAATCCTCCGACATGCGCTCCAAGCGGGATGCCGGGGATGTAGGTTACCTGGTCTCTTGATTCTTCCAGTAATGTGTCTGTCGTCACCTCTCATTTTCAGAAGCTTCAGTGCCCCCGCGCTTCTTCGGCTTGATCAGCAGCAATATTATCATGGCTGCGATAATTAGTAGAAGAAGGAAAATAATCTTTCGCTTAATCGTCTTTCTCTGATAACGCTCAGTTGTCTTGAGTTCCTTTTCGGCCCCTTTCAATTCAGTGGCCATGCGTTCCACGTTGTAGTCGATCCTGTCTAACATGGTGCCCTGGTCGATGACCATGGTCTGAAGGTCTCGGAAGAGGTCCGATAGCTCGATAATGCCTTGGGCGATCTCCTCAATTTCCCGCTCACGTTGGGATATTGCGGCGTCGTTTGAATGCAGAAGCTTTTGGTGGGACGGGGCCTGTAATGTCGATTGCGAGTATGTCCTGTCTGCGTCGGATTCTAGGAGCGACGGATCGGTATAGCTCCCCCCAGCCAAAGGTGTCGAAGAACGTTCGACTGGACTCGCCAGCCCAGCCATGCCTCTGAGCTCTAGAAACAGAAATTAGTCCCCTAAACCACTCAATAGAGTAGGACATCCACCCTACTTTTAAGATAGGCGCTCTGCTTTTTGCGGAACCCGGCGCTCGCCTCCTGGACCCTTGTTGCTAGGTTGATCTTCACATTCTTCGCCATGGTCTCGTCTGCGCGGGTCATCTGGCCGTTAGCTTTCCCCTCGCGCACTAGTTGCTCAATCCTCTGAATGCAACGATGGCAGTCATGGAAGCCGCGCGTGATGACTTGCGTCAGCCGCTCAATCTCCTGCTCCTCGGCCTTCTTGGTCTCCTCGTCATCAAAACCCGGAAGCACATGTTTCTGGTGCAATCGTTCCAACATCTGGCTTTTGCTCGCGATATCGGCTAGCAGCTCCGTAACTTCGTCCGAAATGTCGGCCCACCTCGGCGGCAACAGGTCCATCTCGATCACCGCGTCGCCGTCGTCCACGTCGTATGCGCCCGAAGATAAGAGCCCTCGCCTGTCCTCGTCCGCTGAGAACAACAACCCAGGAGCCCCCCCGCCACCGCCACCGCCGCCAAAGCGGTCGTTCGCGTTAGACGGCCCATACCGGTTGCGCTGAGCCGGGTGATGGGCGTAGGACTGCCGGTAGGAGATGTAGCTGTAGGGTGATGGTCAGCGTTATTATTCAGCTGCGCGGATATCATTCAAAATCCCTACAGGTTCGTGCGGTCTCGCCACATGGCGGACGCAGAAAGGAAGGACAGGTGGGCGTCGGCCCGCCCTGGACGCTACTTATGGAGAGATTGGGCGCTCTTCTTCTTGCTGCCGTGAATTCTCTGGTGAGGCATCACATCGTAAACCGCTTTCGTTATGGCCCGACTGATGACCTAGCTCTGTTGGCTCGGTGATACTCTAGTTTCGGCTGAGGGAGAAAGATGACGACGATGCGCCAGTGACCAGACACAATGGTCAATCGCATTAAGCCGGGGTTCATCAGCTGCGCCTCGGCAGCCAGCTGCTTGCCAGGTGTGGGACCTTGCTGGGCAAAGGTACGTACCTACAACCTTAACACACTTGCATTTGTTAAGCGGAGTGCCTGCTCAATGCTCACTTGGCAGAGATCCGCGCGCAAGGGAGAGGCAGCAACGCAACCTGACGGTTTGACGCCCTGTGACAGCCGCCGGGGGCCCTCATTTTTTGCTGAGGGGGGGGCCCGCTCCCCATCCTTGAAATCTCCAAGGTTGCGCCTCACCATTCAAACCCGCCTTTCCTACTGCATACATAGATCAGATCAGGACTGATTCCCTGCTACAGCCTTCTGCAACGGTTGTGCAGGATTGCTACTTGATTTTTCTTCAAAGATTCCTTATCCAGTGAGGGCGTTCCCCTAGCAGAGACATCAAAAAATGGTCAGTGATTGCTGCGCATGCGATCTATAGGAGGCAGCCCCGCGATCGAGGTGAAGTCGGGCTCCATCCACGACAACAGCAGGCTGATAGCGCTCTCGACAACAGGCCGATTCCCTCACCGAAGAGCAGGTCTCTGAGTTCAAGGAGGCCTTCTCTCTTTTTGTAAGCTTCCCCTTTACCGCCCCTGTTACAGTTTTACCATCCTCCCCCCCCCCCACACCCACGAGCCAACGTGCTAATCCCGGGACAGGACAAGGACGGCGATGGTTGGTGCCTTGCTGCTACGTTCCCGAAAATCGATGCTTAAACCCTGAGCAGGACAGATCACAACGAAGGAGCTGGGCACCGTGATGCGCTCGCTTGGCCAAAACCCCTCCGAGTCGGAATTACAGGACATGATAAACGAGGTTGACGCCGACAACAATGGCACGATTGACTTTCCTGGTATGACGATCCAAGTCCACATGAAGGCGCCAGCTACGGATACTCATAGACACTAGAGTTCCTTACCATGATGGCGAGGAAGATGAAGGACACCGATTCCGAGGAGGAGATCCGCGAGGCATTTAAGGTATGTGCGCGTCAGGAATCAGCGGCCCTTAACTCGCTAACCTCTGGAACCAGGTCTTTGACCGCGACAACAACGGATTCATCTCGGCAGCCGAGCTTCGCCACGTCATGACGTCGATTGGTGAGAAGCTGACTGACGACGAGGTCGATGAGATGATTCGCGAAGCCGATCAGGATGGTGACGGGCGTATTGACTGTGCGTGTCATGAGTTTTCCACCGAGCCTGAACGCTTGCTAACGCATAATTCAGACAACGAGTTCGTGCAGCTCATGATGCAGAAGTAATCAGTCTACCTATCAGCGATATCCCTCCCAACGGCCTTACGAACAATTACGCCTTGCTTTTCAGATTGGTGTTTGCGTTTGGTTCCAGATGCAACTGGGTAGCTTCGGATCGCGTACCGCAGAGGCTTGATATCAAAGCGCATGGATTCTCTTGTCATTCCTCTAGGTGTCATGCTCGACTCACGTTTCCGTTCTTATCCCCCTAAAAGTCCGAGCATGTGAGCATCACAGCCCGACGAAGTGACAGCCATAATTGGGAGATTCTGATGGAGGAACTCTCTGCTGTACGGTCCGAAGCCGTGTTATTTTCCCTTCCGCTTACGATTAGAGTGGACTTGCTGTTGGCCCAGCCCAAGACTTCGTCGTTGATACTGCAATGCGCCTATCATGACAAACAACATCAAACGACTGAGCCCCGTTGCCGTTAAAGCTGCGACCCTCGTGGTGTTTCTGAAAGGCGGTGAAAATATTTTTTGATAAGCCTCGTCCCATTCCAACCATTCATGTCACCGTCCAGACTGCTGGATGGCCCAATCGTCTGGGACGGGTTTACAGCGCTAGGTGGTAATAGAGTGTAAAACATGCATGCCGGTTGTGGCAGTGCTCGCTGTCATAGCGGAACGGATCGACTGCCACGCTGTAGTTCCCCCTCCTGGAACCTGCCGTCAAGCCATTTGTTTCTTACTACTGCAGCCCTATAGGGATTATCTTGGAGGTGGGGAAGGGTGCAGTGATCTTCTTTCCTGCTTGGCAGCGGAACTATAGGGCTGAGCTTGATGCATGGAGGCGGTGCACTGCCTCGCTGATGCTTATACGGAGGAGGGTGCGGGCCGGAGCGGTCTTGATCACCCGGTCAGCGTACATACGATGATGACGGCACGGCGGCACCAAGGGGAAATGGCGGAGTAGGTCCTTTCGGGTGACATACCTCGTAGAACCTCATGTAGGATGGTGATGGTGGCGGTTGTAGTGCACCATTTCAACTACTACCTATCGAAAAGTACCTAGTTTTACATCAGTTAGCGTGAAGTTGCGAGCGGTTACCGCAAGCACCTATATAAGCTAAATCAAGGTTGTGACATGACACATACGACCATACCTACTGGAAAGCTCGGGATCCCGTCCGCTCTCCCCTAGATAAACCAGTAAGGGCCAGATTAGTAGTTGGGTCGGTGACGA